>NC_092144.1:48822907-49123278 GCF_043159975.1 Macaca nemestrina | reverse complement strand
CGAGGGTCCCTGTGTGGAGGGCTGCCAGTGCGACGTGGGTTTCGTGCTAAGTGCTGACCGCTGTGTTCCCCTAAACAACGGCTGCGGCTGCTGGGCCAACGGCACCTACCACGAGGCGGGCAGTGAGTTTTGGGCTGATGGCACCTGTTCCCACAGGTGCCGCTGCGGGCCTGGGGGCGGCTCGCTGGTCTGCACACCTGCCAGCTGTGGGCTGGGTGAAGTGTGTGGCCTCCTGCCATCCGGCCAGCACGGCTGCCAGCCCGTCAGCACAGCTGAGTGCCAGGCCTGGGGTGACCCCCATTATGTCACTCTGGATGGGCACCGATTCGATTTCCAAGGCAACTGCGAGTACCTGCTGAGTGCACCCTGCCACGGACTACCCTCCGGGGCTGCGAACTTCACTGTCACTGTAGCCAATGAGCACCGGGGCAGCCAGGCTGTCAGCTACACCCGCAGTGTCACCCTGCAAATCTACAACCACAGCCTGACACTGAGTGCCCGCTGGCCCCGGCAGCTACAGGTGAGGAGGGCTGTGGGCCAGACAGAAGCGGGTGCCAGCTCTGGGGTTGCCTGAGATGGTAAGGGCTTCACCATTCCCCTGGGCGGGCACCTTTCACAGCTTAGCTGGGGCATGATGGAAGAAGGGTCAGAGGATAGGCCTGGGAGCCTGATGGCTTGGCACCGCGGCTTCTTCCTCTCTGAGCCTACTGTATTCCTCCGAAAACTGGTCTAAGAAAAGTACCTGTTGTAGAGAAGGATGAGGAGTCAGTGACATGTGCCTATAGAGGCTCTTTTTTTTTTCTTTTTTTTTTTTCTTTCTTGCTTTTCTTTCTCTCTTTTTTTTTTCTTAGCCTGACCCTGTTGCCCAGGCTGGAGTGCAGTGACAGGATTAGGGTTCACTGCAGCCTGGAACTCCTGGGTTCAATCGATCCTCCCACCTTGGCCCCGGCCTCCCCAGTGGCCGGGACTAAAGGCGCCGCGACCACACTGGCTAATTTTTCATTTTTTTTTGTAGAGATGCAGGTCTCACTATGTTGCCCAAGCTGGTCTGAACTTCTGGCCTCAAGCCATCCTCCCATCTCGGCCTTCCAAAGTACTGGGATTGTAGGCTGCGCCACCAGGCCCGGCCTATAGATGCTCATTATTATTTTCAGAGGGGAGGTGACATGCTCAGGGTCCCACAGCTAGTAGGTGGTGGGGCCAGGATTCAAAACCGTGTTCGCTCTGCTTACCGCTCCCCCAACCCCCGCCCGCAGGTGGACGGCGTGTTCGTGGCTCTGCCCTTCCATCTGGATTCGCTGCTGCACGCACACCTGAGCGGCGCCGACGTAGTGGTGACCACAACCTCAGGGCTCTCGCTGACTTTCGATGGGGACAGCTTCGTGCGCCTGCGCGTGCCGGCGGCGTACGCGGGCGCCCTCTGTGGCTTATGCGGGAACTACAACCAGGACCCCGCAGACGACCTGAAGGCTGTGGACGGGAAGCCCGCTGGATGGCAGGTGGGCGGGGCCACGGGCTGCGGAGAATGTGTGTCTGGGCCATGCCCATCGCAGTGCACCCCAGAGCAGCAGGAGTCCTTCGGCGGCCCGGACGCCTGCGGCGTGATCTCCGCCACCGACGGCCCGCTGGCGCCCTGCCACAGCCTTGTGCCACCCGCGCAGTACTTCCAGGGCTGCTTGCTGGACGCCTGCCAAGTTCAGGGCCATCCTGGAGGCCTCTGTCCTGCAGTGGCCGCCTACGTGGCAGCTTGTCAGGCCGCTGGGGCCCAGCTCGGCGAGTGGAGGCGGCCGGACTTCTGTCGTAAGTACTGCTCCGTGCATGGTCCCCATAGTAGGGTCTCTCTCTGCCCTTCCTTTCCAGGACTGTAAGACAGCAGCCCCTTCCTCCTCCATGGGGCTCAGGGGCCACCTTCCTTCCTCTGAGTGGGTATCTCCTGTCAGGAAACACCTTGGCTCTCACACACTGAAATGCCCCAATTCAGGTACTGCAGTGAGAGAGAGTCAGTTAGAAACAAGTATTGAGAGTCTGGCCGCGGTGGCTCACGCCTATAATCCCAGCACTTTGGGAGGCCGAGGCAGGCAGATCACCTGAGGTCTGGAATTTGAGACTAGCCCAGTCAACATAGTGATACCCCCATCCCTACTAAAAGTACAAAATTCATCCAGGTGTGGTGGCGGGCACCTGTAATCCCAGCTAATAGGGAAGCTGAGGCAGGAGAATCACTTGAACCCAGGAGGCAGAGGTTGCAGTGAGCCGAGATCGCGCCGGTGCACTCCAGCCTGGGTAACAGAGACTCCATCTCAAAAAAAAAAAAAAAAAAAAAAACCAGAAAGAAACAAACACCTAGTCAGAAACCCGGGGTCTAGGACACTCTTGGGGATTGGTGATCCATGTTCTCAGACATCCAAGGCATGTAGATTGGGATGACGGACCCTGCCTCAATCACATAGCAGGGTACCCTTGGTTAGGAAGACCCAGTGAGTTACAACTGGTCACAGGGCCCTGGTCTGTTGCACACACTGAAATACACCTAGCCACACAGAATTAGTCGCATGCCTTCAGTGGTATCTGCTTAGATTTTATACTAACTGGTCAGATACACTCAGAAAGAATCAGGATCCTGACATAGCCCTGGGCAGATCTACACAGATGCATAGTTGGATAGTCCTAGGCGGTTTCCTTCAAGCAGGTCTCCTGGTGACAGGTATCCTGCCAACTTCACCCAGGCACAGCCTGAGACAGACCATGTCACACGGACTCTGGGAGATGCTCCAGGTCAGACACCCACAGCTGGGTGCCCTCGGGCAGAGTCATACCCTGAGATACATGTGACCCCATACCCCAGTCACATTCACACCCTGAGATACCCGTAGTCAGTTCTGATCTTGCATAACCCGAATAGATAAGAGTGATCCATTTCACCCAGGTAATCCTGGCTGACATAGTGAGACCCCATCTCTACAAAAAATCATAATAAATAGCCGGATGTGGTGGCTCACCCCTGTAGTCCCAGCCAATCGGGAGGCTGAGGCCAGAGGATCGCTTGAGGTGGAGGTGGAGGCTGCAGCAAGCTGTGATTGGGGCTCTGCACTCCAGCCTGAGTGAGATAGAGTGAGAGCCTGTCTCAAAAAAATATCAGGCAAGCAGAATCATTTGATCTTTAGAAATATTTGGTCAGAGAGATGTGGGCATGTCCCTTCCCATTGCAGGTCCCACACTGAGTCCCCCAGTTAGATGTCCTGGATCACATGTGCATACCCAGAGGCAGCCAGGTTGACCTGAGCAGTTTTCCCACTGAGGGCCTCCCCAGACCCCGACTCGAATGCCTACATGGCTCATGCCCACCTTGTCTCCACAGCCTTCCAGTGTCCTGTCCACAGCCACTACGAGCTCTGTGGTGACTCCTGCCCCGTGAGCTGCCCGAGCGTCTCGGCCCCCGAGGGCTGTGAGTCGGCCTGCCGTGAAGGCTGTGTCTGCGATGCTGGCTTCGTGCTCAGCGGTGACACCTGTGTACCTGTGGGCCAGTGTGGCTGCCTCCACGATGACCGCTACTACCCGCTGGGCCAGACCTTCTACCCTGGCCCCGGGTGTGATTCCCTTTGCCACTGCCGGGAGGGCGGCCTGGTGTCCTGTCAACCCTCCAGCTGTGGCCCGCACGAGGCCTGCCGGCCATCCGGTGGCAGCTTGGGCTGTGTGGCCGTGGGCTCTGCCACCTGCCAGGCGTCGGGAGACCCCCACTACACCACCTTCGATGGCCGCCGCTTCGACTTCATGGGCACCTGCGTGTATGTGCTGGCTCAGACCTGCGGCACCCGGCCTGGCCTGCATCGGTTTGCCGTCCTGCAGGAGAACGTGGCCTGGGGTAATGGGCGAGTCAGTGTGACCAGGGTGATCACGGTCCAGGTGGGAAACTTCACCCTGCGGCTGGAGCAGAGACAGTGGAAGGTCACGGTGAGAACAGATGGGGAGCACGGGGGCGAGGGTCCTGTGGGTGGGTGGGGCACAGGCAGTGCTCAGCCCAGCAGTTGGGGGCACAGAGATGAGAGTGCATGTGTGAGGCCTGGGGTCCCTGAGGACAGAAGATGCCGATCAGAACCCAGAGTGGGAAGCCAATGAGGGAGGTGTCCTCAGGGACTTGGGAGCTGCTCCCCCTACTCTGTCCCTCAGTCTCCACCCTCTCTTCACCTCCATGCATTGACTTTTCTCTCCAAATCTCTCCCACCCTCTCCTCCCTTCCTCCCCATCCTCTCCCCACCTCAATCCTGGATTCTGTCCTACTCACCTCCCTATTCTGCCACTCATTGGCAGGACGTGGTGCCATCAGAAGTTGAGAAAGCCCCAGGCTGGAGAAGCTTCATGGACGGGGACAATCTGTGGGTGACACTATCACCCCCTTAACAACAACAACAGCAGCTGTAGTTTCTATACAGCTGACTGCAGACCTTTTGGCCGCCAGGCACTTCATGTCCATGGTGTCTGTATGTGTGCACCAGGAGCTGCAGGCACTATGACGTGCTTTATTTTTCAGAGTGGGGTGGCCCATCACTGGCCATAGTCCCCCAGCAAAGGTGGAGCTTGAACCCTGTGCTGCTCTGCAGAACTTTTCTTACCAAGAAGATCTGGTCTCCTATGGAGACTGGCATCTCAGTTACGGTGGAGGGGTTTCCCCCGAGAACCCACTGAAAAACACACACGCAGCTGTTTCTCTGGTAGCAGTATTGGCGAAGGTGCTGATACATTACTGACTTAATTTGGTGAACTGGATAGGCATGACTTTTTTTTCTTTCTTTCTTTCTTTCTTTTTTTTCTTTTTGAGACAGAGTCTCTGTCACCCAGGCTAGAGTGCAGTGGCGCCATCTCTGCTCACTGCCACCTCTGCCTCCTTGGTTCAAGTGATTCTGCTGCCTCAGTCTCCAGAGTAGCTGGGATCACACGTGTGCAACACTACACTCAGCAAATTTTTGTATTTTTAGTGGAGACGGGGTTTCGCCATGTTGGCCAGACTGGTCTCAAACTCCTGACCTCAGTGGTCTGCCGGCCTCAGCCTCCCAAAGTGCTGGGATTAGCGGCATAAGCCACTGTGCCCAGCTGACACGCATGACTTGATTGAGTATATTGCCTAATGTTTTCCAAGCTCCTAGAATAGCCCCTGACATACAGTGCCTAAACACATAAGAATTGTTGGTGTTCTTGTTAGCTGCTTCTTACTGAATTCCCCAGCTTCCCTACACATGTGGGAGCTCTTATTACCCCCAGTTTACAGCTGAGGAAACTGAGGCAAGGGTAAGTCAGTAGCCCTTACCCGCCCCCCAGCCCTGCTTGGGAAGTGTGGCAGTTGACCATGTTTTTAGGAGACTCAGCCAGGAGCATATCTTTCTCCTGCCTTCTCCTATGATTCTTCGCATTTCCAAAAGAATCCAGTGTGCACTGTCTGTGATAAGGAAGGGTGAGCAAATGTGTTAATCAGGGGTTGATTTATTTATTTATATTTTTAGAGACAGGGTCTTGCTCTCTCATCGAGGCTGGAGTGCAGTGGTGTGATCCTAGCTCCCTGTAGCCTTGAACTCCTGGTCTCAAGCAATCCTACCACTTCTGCCTCCTGAGTGGCTGGGACTACAGGCATGCACCACCATGCCCAGTTAATTTGTTTTATTTTGTAGAGACAGGATCTCGATATGTTGCCCAGACTGACCTTGAACTCCTGGGCTCCAGTGATCTTCCCGCCTTAGAGTCTCAAAGTGCTGGGATCATAGACACGAGCCACTGTGCCCCGTCCAGGGGTGGATTTATGAGGCTTTGTTGGTGCCTAGTAATCTTAAACTGAAACCACTGGTCCTCAGCTCATAGGTTTGAGTTCATTTCCCCAAGAATTTAGTCTAACTTTCCACCCGCTGATGCTTTAAAGCAAAAACCTGTGGTGTCCGTTTACTCTTCAGAAGAAAAACCTCCATTCATAGCTGCTAGTAACGGCAGATGCTCCTGAAGCATGCACGCTATGCCAGCCATGTTTCTCAGCACTTTACAGACATTAATTCATCTGATCCTGACAACAGTTCCATGGGGCAAACACCTTATTTTCGCCTGAAAGATGAGGAAAGAGAAACAGGGAGAGGTGACTCTCTTGCCCAAGGTCACAAAGAGGGTAAGGGGGAAACTGTTTGAACTCGGGCAAGTGGCTCTGGGGGCGATCATTGCTTATTAATGCCTGCATCGAGTGATACATAAAGGATAGCTGGAGGCTTGTTACTTCCTTGAGACATGTATTCGATTCCCGTGGCTGCCATAACGATTATCACAAGCTTCGTGGCTTAAAACAGTACAGTGTACTTTCCCACAGTCCTGGATGCCAGAAGTTCAACATCAGGGTGTCGGCAGAGCTGCACCGCCTCCAAAGGCACTGGTTGGGGGATCTTGCTTTCCGTTTCCAGCTCTGGAGGCTCCAGGTTCTCTGGGCTTGTGACAACACCATTCTAATCTGTGCCTTCATCTTCATGTGACCTTTTCTTGTGTGTCTGTGTCTTTTTCTCTCTGGCTCTTATAAGGACACTTGTCATTGATTTAGGGCCCAGCTTAATCCAGGACAATCTCATGTTGAGATTATTATCCTATTACATCTGCAAGAACTTTATTCCAAGTAAGCTCACATTATGGGATTCTGGGTGAATATGTCTTTTGGGGACCACCATTCAATGCAATCTCAGACCCTATTATTATATCCATTTCATAAATATGAAACTGAGGGCCTAAGAGGTGAGGACACACAGTTCTTCAGCATCAGGCATGGGCTCGAACTAGGGTCTGACCCCACTCAAAGTTTACTTTCTGAAGCGTGGCCTGCCTCTCTCGCCTCCCAGGTGAACGGTGTGGACATGAAGCTGCCCGTGGTGCTGGCCAACGGCCAGATCCGAGCCTCCCAGCATGGTTCAGACGTTGTGATTGAGACCGACTTCGGCCTGCGTGTGGCCTACGACCTTGTGTACTATGTGCGGGTCACCATCCCCGGAAACTACTACCAGCTGATGTGTGGCCTGTGTGGGAACTACAACGGCGACCCCAAGGATGACTTCCAGAAGCCCAATGGCTCACAGGCAGGCAACGCCAATGACTTCGGCAACTCCTGGGAGGAGGCGGTACCTGGCTCTCCCTGCCTGCCGCCGCCCACCTGCCCGCCAGGGAGCGAGGGCTGTGACACCAGCAAGTGTCCTCCCGAGCAGGAGAAGAAGTATGAGAAGGAGGAGTTCTGTGGGCTCCTCTCCAGCCCCACAGGGCCGCTGGCTTCCTGCCACAAGCTGGTGGATCCCCAGGGTCCCTTGCAAGATTGCGTCTTTGATCTCTGCCTGGGTGGTGGGAACCTGAGCATTCTCTGCAGCAACATCCATGCCTATGTGAGTGCTTGCCAGGCGGCTGGAGGCCACGTGAAGCCCTGGAGGACGGAAACTTTCTGTCGTGAGTGAGGGAGAGCCAGAGGGGCAGGGAGGGGAGAGGTTGAAGCACAGAAGGGTAGACCCTGGGCCTTGCAGCCCCTCCCTCCCCAGGGCTCTGACGGGCACCCCTTCCTTGCAGCCATGAAGTGCCCAGCGAACAGCCACTACGAGCTCTGCGCGGACACCTGCTCCCTGGGCTGCGCGGCTCTCAGTGCCCCTCTGCAGTGCCCAGATGGGTGTGCTGAGGGCTGCCAGTGTGACGCCGGCTTCCTCTACAACGGTGAAGCCTGCGTGCCCATCCAGCAGTGCGGCTGCTACCACAATGGTGTCTACTATGAGGTAGGAACCTAGTCATCTGGGGCAGAATATGGGGCCTCACCCCTCCCACTCCTCATCAGCCCCACAGCCTACTTGGTCTCTTATGTATTCTTTTTGAGTCAGGGTCTCACTCTGTCACCCAGGATAGAGTGTAGTGGTACCGTCATAGCTCACTGCAGCCCCAAGTTCCTTGGCTCAAGCAATCCTTCACCTCCCCTTCCAAGTACCTGGACTATAGGCGTGCACCACCAAGCCCAGCGAGTTTTTAATTTTCTTGTGGAGACATAGACATGGGGGTGTCTCATTATGTTGCTCAGGCTGGTTGTGAACTCCAGGCCTCAAGCCATACTCCCGCCTTGGCCACCCAAAGTGCTGGGATTAATGGCATGAGCCACCATGCCTGACCCATTCAGCCACCTTTTTTTTTTTTTTTAAGACATAGTCTTGCTCTGTTGCCCAGGCTGGAGTGTAACCTCTGACTCTTGCCCGGGTTCAGGTTCACTGCAACCTCGGAGTCCCAGGTTGAAGCAATTCTCTTGTCTCAGCCTCCTGAGTAGCTAGGAGAGCAGGCGTGTGCCACTATGCCTGGCTAATTTTTTGGTTTTTGGTAGAGATGGGGTTTTGCCATATTGGCCAGGCTGCTCTCAAACTCCTGACCTCAAGTGATCCTCCTGCCTTGGCCTCCCAAAGTGTGAACATTACAGGCATGAACCACCACAGTTAGTCCACTCACTCTCTTGAATGTCTCTTGTGCCCACTTATTTCCCCTTCCCCATGGCCCTCCCTTGGTCCAGCTGGTCCTCTCCCACCTGGGTCCCTCCAGGCTCCTACCTTTGCTTCCTCTGGTCTACCCTCCACATGGCAGTGGTAAAATTCTTTCTAAATATCACCATGGACTCTGAAGCTTTAAACCCTCCCCTGACTCCCCAGGTCAACTTGTGGCTTTGCCTTCCAGGTCTGGAAAAAGGGAGTCTTTCTGACCACAAAGACAAGATTTTCATCTGTTACACCAGCTGCTAACACCCTCTGCTTCCCTCTCCCACTCTCTCCCTGTTGGTCCTTCTTCTTTGACTGGAGCATGTATTTGTCTAATGCCTGACTCCCTTGCAGGACTGTGAGCTCTCCGCGGGGTGGGACCCTCTCTCTGTTGTTCCCCTCACGTAAATAATAGTAATAATAACAAAAATTGTAGATAGTGCTTTCTATGTATCTTGTAATGTTTTAAGTGCTATATGTGCATATTTTTATACATACATTACATATCTAAAAACTTTTTATTCTGAAAATTTTCAAACATGCGAAAATTAAGAGAATAGTGGAAGAACTGTCCATGTACTTACCCATTACTTAGCTTCAAAAATAAGCCACATTCTCCCAGTCTTGTTTGATGTCTACCCCATGTATCTCTCCTATCTGAATGTTTTAAAGGAAGCCTTTTTTTTTTTTTTTTTTTTCTTGAGATGGAGTTTCGCTCTGTCACTCAGGCTAGAGTGCAGTGGCGAGGTTTCGCTTCACTACAAGCTCCGCCTCCTGAGTTCACTCCATTCCCTGCCTCAGTTTCCCGAGTAGCTGGGACTACAGGCGCCCGCCACCACACCTGCCTAATTTTTTGCATTTTTAGTAGAGACTAGGTTTCACCATGTTAGCCAGGATGGTCTCAGTCTTCTGACCTCGTGATCCACCCGCCTCGGCCTCCCAAAGTGCTGGGATTACAAGCATGAGCCACCGCGTCCAGCCTACCCTTTTCATTTTATCTGAATTTTACATGTGTTATTAACTCAGTTATACTTCCATAGGCAGACGCTACTATTTTCTGCAATGTACACATCAGGAAACTGAGCCATAAAGCGGTGAAGTAACTTGCTCAGAGTCACAGAATTTGGAAACAGCAGAAACGAACTTCAAGCTCAGGCGATCTGCCCTTAGTTACTATGTCACACCATTTCTCCTACAGCAGAGATTGAGCGGATATTTTGGAATGAATGAGTTGATGAATAAAAGTGAATGAACAAATGTACAAATGAATGACGGCCCCAAACCCATGCTGTGCCTCAGCTTCACAGACAGGGCGCCATCCTGCTGAGAGATGTTCCTTGTCTGCGATGTCTGCAAACCCCTCTGTGCCCAGAATGCCAGAGATGTGAGAGTCAGCTCCCACTCGTGATGTCTGATGGCCGTGCCCTCTCTCCCCACAGCCGGAGCAGACAGTCCTCATTGACGACTGTCGGCAGCAGTGTACGTGCCATGTGCGTAAAGGCGTGGTGTGCCAGGAACACAGCTGTCCGCCGGGACAGGTGTGCCAGCCCTCCGGAGGCGTCCTGAGCTGCATCACCAAAGGTGCTGGGCTGGGCTGGGACTGGGGCTGATGTGACTATGGATGGAGTACAGGGACTCTGGGGCCGAGGGTGATGTGACTGGGGTGTCCATGGCGGGAGGTGCACAGGACTAATGATGGAGGTCGCAGACCTGGAGACCCCTGGGCTGGGTTTCACAGGGCCAGGGCCACCTACTGTGGGAGGCAGGGACCCTTAGGGAAAATCCAGGCTGTGGGGACCCTCAGAGGTTTCTCAGGGTTGATGTCAGAGACCCTCGGTATAAAGCAGGGACAGGCGCGCCTTTGCTGATACGGGCTACATGGTAAATGTTTCAGCTTGCAGGCTGTATGGTCTCGTTCCAACTACTCACTCTGCCATTGTGGCATGAAAGCAGCCGTAGACTATATAAGTGAAGAGGTGAGGCTCCTGTAAGAATTTAGAATACAAGAGCAGCAGCCTAGGGGGCCATGGTGAGCTGACCACTGGTGCGTGGAATTAGGCTTGGGGTTCAGACACTAGCACCAAAGGGCAGGGGAGAGACTGGAATCCCAGGGACAGGGACAGAGAGCAGAGTTCTGAGTTTGAGGCACAGAGACCCCACCAAGGCAGAACATTGGATATGGGGACCCCTCTCAAGTGGGAGATAAGGATTTCTAGGGATATAGTCTCTGATGTGGGAACCCCCCCAGACAAAATCTGGGACACAGAGCCACCCCCAGGGCTCATTTCTTAGGACGACGAGCAGAGAACCCTCCTCCCCACATGGATAAGATAATAGGAGCTCCAGCACCAAGGTGTAGGGCTAAGACTCTAAGGGTGGTGAGCAGGACAATGGGACTCCCAGGAATGGGGGGTATATCACTCAGCATCCAGTCGAGAGACAGAAAGCACACAGCCATTTGAATGAGGAAAGTTCAATTAAAGAATCATTTACTTATTAATAGGAGATTAACTATTAAAAGGCAAAGAGGGCCTGGTTCGGTGGCTCACACACCCAGCACTTTGGGAAGATCGCTTGAGGCCAGGAATTCAAGACCAGCCTGGGCAACATAGCGAGACACCCGTCTCCACAAAAAATTTAAACGTAGCCAGGCGTGGTGATGCATGCCTGTGGTCCCAGCTATTCAGGAGGCTGAGTTGGGAGGATCACTTGAGCCCAGGATTTCGAGGCTACAGTGAGCTATGATTGTACCACTGCCCTCCAGCCTGGGCAAGGCAGCAAGACCTTGTCTCTTTACAAACAAACAAATAAATAGAAATAAGAAACGGTAAAGAGAACACTAAAGAATACCACCAAAGCAGACAGAGGAAGTAGCCCCCACTTCTAGGGCTAAGGTAGAGGCCTCATGGAAGGGAGAAATCGGCCGCTCCTCTTCAAGGAGGGGAGAATCAGCCCCAAGGCTGAGTCCAGTCCTACTGCAGCTGTAGCCCACTGGGTGGCACAGAGGTTTCTGCAGGCTGGAGCTGGCAAGAAGGAAACCCCTCACTGGGAAGCCAGCTGGGACCAGTGGCACTTGCTGAGTGTGGCCACACACCCTGGCCAGAGCTGGAAGGGCCAAACCGGCTGGAAGCCAGACCAGGAGCACCCCCCTGCTGCAGTGACTCTCCAGCGCCCTCTGTTGACAAAGCTTAACTCCGCGGGTGCATCTGAAGCTGAGAGGCGGTACATTGGTAACAGGCACAGGAGGAAGGAGACATTTGAAGACTGGCTTCTCCCACACAGGGATTCCACAAGCTGGCTCACAGATGTACTAACCGTAGGAACAGGGTCTTGGACACAGAAGCCCGCCAGGACAGGGCCTCAGCAGTGAGACACCCTCAAGGCTACTGGCTTGAATATAGCCATCCTCTGGGGTGGAGTTTTGCACTGAGGGAGCCCCAGGCCATGAGACTTAGCTAGTTAGTGCCTCAGACGTTTCAAATCATGCTGAGACCCCTGGCACTGAGCACTTGCCAGAAGATCACCCAGGGCCCTAGTCTAGGGCACAGAGGCCGCCAGGACCTGGAGAAATTGGAGACCAATTGCTATCAAATGTGGAGACGTCCAGAGGGCTGAGGTCTCAGGCATGGGGGACTCTGAGGCCTAGATCTTTTTTTATTTTTTATTTTTTTTATTTTTTTTGAGATAAGGTCTTACTCTGTCACCCAGGCTGGAGTGTAGTGTAGGTTACTGTGCCTCGATTTCCTGGGCTCAAACAATCCTCCTGCCTCAGCCTCCTGAGTAGCGGCGGACTACAGGCACACACCACCATGCCTGCCTGATTTATTAATTGTTCTGTAGAAACGGGGTCTTGCCATGTTGTCCAGGCTGCTCTCAAACTCCAGGGCTCAAGCGATCCTCCCACCTCAGCCTCTTAAAGTGCTGGGATTACAGGCCTGAGCCACCACACCTGGCCTGGGGCCCAGGCCTTGAACAGAGAGAACTGTAGTGCTGGGATCTCAGACATGAATGCTCTCAGGGCAGGCACTGCAGACACAAGGACCCCTGGGGCACAGATCTCAACTTGGGTCAAGTGCACCTTTTCTCTAAAGGGCTAGATGGTAAATGTTGAAGCTTGCAGGCTATACCTTCTCGATCACAGCTACTCACTCTGCCATGGTGGCGTGAAAGCAGCCGTAGACTATGTAAGTGAAGAGGATGAGGTTCCTATAAAACTTAAAATAGAAGAACAGGTGGAAATCTCAAGCGAGGACACCATGGAAACTGCATCCTAAACACAGACCCAGAGCCTTGGTGTTAGGTCTCCAAAACCTCATGGACTCCAAAACCTCAGTCTCACACAGCAAATGGCAGGGCCTCAGTCTTAGGGGTAGGGGGACTCTAGGGCCTGGGTCTTGGCTGTAGGGACCTCTGGGACCCGGGTCTCAGGTATGGGAACTTTGACACCCGAGACTTAGACACAGTCCACCATGGGGCCTCAGTGTCAGACGTGCGGGACTCCCAGGGGCCGGTCTTGAAAACAGCAGGCTGGGCATGGTGGCTCATGCCTGTAATCCCAGCACTCTGGGAGGCCAAGGTTGGCTGATCACTTGATGTCAGGAGCTCGAGACTAGCCTGGAAAACATGGTGAAACCCTGTCTCTACTAAAAATACAAAAATTAGCCAAGCATGGTGGCGGGCACCTGTAATCCCAGCTACTCAGGAGGCTGAGTCAGGAGAATCGCTTGAGCTCGGGAGGCAGAGGTTTTAGTGAGCCGGGGTTGCACCACTGCTCTCCAGCCTGGGTGACAGAGAAAGACTCCATCTCAAAAAACCAACAAAACAAAACAAAATACAAAAGCAAACTATAGCACCTGGGTCCTAGACATGAGGACTCTGGAATCCGGTCTTGCCTGCGGTAACCCTCAGATCCCTGGCACAGACTGGGGTAGATGTGGAGGCAGCGGCCATCCTTTACAATGGGCAGCCTCTCAAGGTCCTCCCTCTTCTGTCCCCAGACCCGTGCGACGGTGTGACATGCCGGCCACAGGAGACGTGCAAGGAGCAGGGTGGCCAGGGCGTGTGCGTGCCCAACTATGAGGCCACGTGCTGGCTGTGGGGCGACCCACACTACCACTCCTTCGACGGCCGGGCGTTTGACTTCCAGGGCACCTGTAACTATGTGCTGGCAACAACTGGCTGCCCGGGGGTCAACACCCAGGGCCTGACGCCCTTCACCGTCACCACCAAGAACGAGAACCGGGGCAATCCTGCTGTGTCCTACGTGAGAGTCGTCACTGTGGCTGCCCTGGGCACCAACATCTCCATCCACAAGGGCGAGATCGGCAAAGTCCGGGTATGTGTGGCAGGATGGTCCCCTGAGGTCCCCGGTAGGACAGGAGGGATCCTGACGACCACAGTTAGCAGCTCAAGGCTCTTTGTCTTCACCTGGGCCTGAAATAAACTGTCAACAAAAAGAATAATTCCAGCAAAAATATCACCCCATTCCTGGGAATCAGACAAGCCTAGCCCCTTGCTAAGGGCTTTAACCTAGGACCTCGGCATTTGCCTTTTTTACAGACCTGGGTTTGAATCCAGCCTCTCCTCATGAGCTAGGTGATGCTGTGCAGTTCACTTGGTAGGCCTCAGTTTCCTCATCTGTGAAGTGGGCATCATATCAGGGCCTGTCCCACAGCAAGGTGGTGCATGTCACATGCTAAGCTCAGAGTCTAGTCCAGGTGAACACTCGTTTGAGTGTCTGTGAGGGAACAAGTGAGAGGCCCAGAGACCAGGACATGGAGAGAAATATAGGGGATTGGGCTGGGCATGGGGGCTCACACCTGTAATCCCTGCACTCTGGGAGGCCGAGGTAGGTGGATCAACTGAGGTCAGTAGTTCAAGACCAGCCTGGCCAATATGGTGAAACCCTCACTCTACTAAAAATACAAAAATTAGCTGAGTGTAGTGGCACTACTGTAATCCCAGCTACTCTGGAGGCCGATGCAGGAGAATCACTTGAACCTGGGAGGCGGAGGTTGCAAGAGCCAAGATTTTGACACTGTACTTCAGCCTGGACAACAGAGCGATTATCCATGCCCCCCCCCCAAAAAAAGAAATATATATATATATAGTGAGATCACAGGAGAGAGATGGGCTGTCCTTTCTGCCCAGGGAAATGGAGATAGAGCTTAATGGTAGCTCACAGACAGACACAGAGGGAGGGAACAGAGTAGGCGGTGAATAAATGATGGTGAGTGAGTGGAAGAGACACACAGAGAATGAGGGAGGGAGGGAGGAAGGGAAGAGGA
Organism: Macaca nemestrina; assembly: GCF_043159975.1. NCBI lineage: Eukaryota > Metazoa > Chordata > Mammalia > Primates > Cercopithecidae > Macaca > Macaca nemestrina. The sequence continues at coordinate 49,108,493 of NC_092144.1, read as the reverse complement.
GGGAGAGACAGACAGAGAGAGAGAGAGAGAGAGAGAGAGAGAGAGACAGAGACGACCAAGTGATAGAGACTTAGGTGAAGACAAGGGAGAGAGACACAGAGAGACAGAGATGGGGAGGGAGATAGAGATCAAGGGAGAAGATTAGAAAGAGTAAAGTGAGATTTCATTCCCCAAGACCTGGGCCAGAACAAATGTCCACACAGTGTCCGATGACAATCCAACTATCAGAGGAAGGCCTTGGCCCCTCCCAGCCCCCGGTAGGGTGAGAGAGAGGGAGGCAGAGGGCCAGCACTGCGGCCGTAACACCTCCAGTGACCCGTTTGACTTCTTCCTCCTTCCCCAAGGTGAACGGTGTGCTGACAGCATTGCCTGTCTCCGAGGCCAACGGGCGGATTTCAGTGACCCACGGTGCATCCAAGGCACTGCTGGTGGCTGACTTTGGACTGCAAGTCAGCTATGACTGGAATTGGCGGGTAGATGTGACGCTGCCCAGCAGCTATCATGGCGCAGTGTGCGGGCTCTGTGGTAACATGGACCGCAACCCCAACAATGACCAGGTCTTCCCTAATGGCACCTTGGCTCCCTCCATACCCATCTGGGGCGGCAGCTGGCGAGTCCCAGGCTGGGACCCACTGTGTTGGGACGTATGTCCGGGGTCCTGCCCAACGTGCCCTGAGGACAAGCTGGAACAGTACGAGGGCCCTGGCTTTTGCGGACCCCTGGTCCCTGGCGCAGGGGGCCCCTTCGCCACCTGCCATGCTCATGTGCCACCTGAGAGCTTCTTCAAGGGCTGTGTCCTGGACGTCTGCATGGGTGGTGGGGCCCACGACATTCTTTGCAAGGCACTGGCTTCCTACGTGGCCGCCTGCCAGGCCGCTGGGGTTGTCATCGAAGACTGGCGGCCACAGGTCGGCTGTGGTGAGTGTCGGGGTAGCAGAGGCGGGGCTGGGGTCACGTTCCCGTCTCTTCGGGGCTAGTTCGGTTTCACTCTGGTCCTCCTGGGTCTCTTTGTTTGCTTTTCTCTCTGTTTGTCTCTCTGTCTCTTGGTGCTCGTCTCTGTGCCTCGCTTTGCTTGTCTCTGTTTCTCATTCTCTCTCCCTCAGTTTCTTCTTGGGTCTCCTGGTCTCCTGCTTTCTCCCATTTGTTTCTCTGTGTTCTCAGTCTCTGTGTCTTGTCCTCTGTCTCCCCCTTTCGGTGTCTGCTCCCTATTGTCGCTGTCTATCTCCTCCCACCCTGTCCTGTGACCCCACGCTAACACCCTTCTCTCTGTTTCTCTCCTTCCTCCTCCTTCATCTGTCTACAGAGATCACCTGCCCAGAAAACAGCCACTATGAGGTCTGTGGCCCACCTTGCCCAGCCAGCTGTCCGTCCCCTGCGCCCCCTGCGACCCCAGCCGTATGCGAGGGTCCCTGTGTGGAGGGCTGCCAGTGTGACGCGGGTTTCGTGCTAAGTGCTGACCGCTGTGTTTCCCTAAACAACAGCTGCGGCTGCTGGGCCAACGGCACCTACCACGAGGCGGGCAGTGAGTTTTGGGCTGATGGCACCTGCTCCCACAGGTGCCGCTGCGGGCCTGGGGGCGGCTCGCTGGTCTGCACACCTGCCAGCTGTGGGCGGGGTGAAGTGTGTCGCCTCCTGCCATCCGGCCAGCACGGCTGCCAGCCCGTCAGCACAGCTGAGTGCCAGGCCTGGGGTGACCCCCATTACGTCACTCTGGATGGGCACCGATTCGATTTCCAAGGCAACTGCGAGTACCTGCTGAGTGCACCCTGCCACGGACTACCCTCCGGGGCTGCGAACTTCACTGTCACTGTAGCCAATGAGCACCGGGGCAGCCAGGCTGTCAGCTACACCCGCAGTGTCACCCTGCAAATCTACAACCACAGCCTGACACTGAGTGCCCGCTGGCCCCGGCAGCTACAGGTGAGGAGGGCTGTGGGCCAGACAGGAGCGGGTGCCAGCTCTGGGGTTGCCTGAGATGGTAAGGGCTTCACCATTCCCCTGGCACCTTCCACAGCTTAGCTGGGGCATGATGGAAGGGTCAGAGGATAGGCCTGGGAGCCTGATGGCTTGGCACCGCGGCTTCTTCCTCTCTGAGCCTACTGTATTCCTCCGAAAACTGGTCTAAGAAAAGTACCTGTTGTAGAGAAGGATGAGGAGTCGGTGACATGTGCCTATAGAGGCTCTTTTTTTTTCTTTTTTTTTTTCTTTCTTGCTTTTCTTTCTCTCTTTTTTTTTTCTTAGCCTGACCCTGTTGCCCAGGCTGGAGTGCAGTGACAGGATTAGGGTTCACTGCAGTCTGGAACTCCTGGGTTCAATCGATCCTCCCACCTTGGCCCCGGCCTCCCCAGTGGCCAGGACTAAAGGCGCCGCCACCACGCTGGCTAATTTTTCTTTTTTTTTTTTGTAGAGATGCAGGTCTCACTATGTTGCCCAAGCTGGTCTGAACTTCTGGCCTCAAGCCATCCTCCCATCTCGGCCTTCCAAAGTACTGGGATTGTAGGCTGCGCCACCAGGCCCGGCCTATAGATGCTCATTATTATTTTCAGAGGGGAGGTGACATGCTCAGGGTCCCACAGCTAGTAGGTGGTGGGGCCAGGATTCAAACCCGTGTTTGCTCTGCTTATCGCTCCCCCAACCCCCGCCCGCAGGTGGACGGCGTGTTCGTGGCTCTGCCCTTCCAGCTGGATTCGCTGCTGCACGCACACCTGAGCGGCGCGGACGTGGTGGTGACCACAACCTCAGGGCTCTCGCTGACTTTCGATGGGGACAGCTTCGTGCGCCTGCGCGTGCCGGCGGCGTACGCGGGCGCTCTCTGTGGCTTATGCGGGAACTACAACCAGGACCCCGCAGATGACCTGAAGGCTGTGGACGGGAAGCCTGCTGGATGGCAGGTGGGCGGGGCCCCGGGCTGCGGAGAATGTGTGTCTGGGCCATGCCCGTCGCCTTGCACCCCAGAGCAGCAGGAGTCCTTCGGCGGCCCGGACGCCTGCGGCGTGATCTCCGCCACCGACGGCCCGCTGGCGCCCTGCCACTGCCTCGTGCCGCCCGCGCAGTACTTCCAGGGCTGCTTGCTGGACGCCTGCCAAGTTCAGGGCCATCCTGGAGGCCTCTGTCCTGCAGTGGCCGCCTACGTGGCAGCTTGTCAGGCCGCTGGGGCCCAGCTCGGCGAGTGGAGGCGGCCGGACTTCTGTCGTGAGTACTGCTCCATGCATGGTCCCCATAGTAGGGTCTCTCCCTGCCCTTCCTTTCCAGGACTGTAAGACAGTAGCCCCTTCCTCCTCCATGGGGCTCAGGGGCCACCTTCCTTCCTCTGAACTGAGTATCTCCTGTCAGGAAACACCTTGGCTCTCACACACTGAAATGCCCCAAGTCAGGTACTGCAGTGAGAGAGAGTCAGTTAGAAACAAGTATTGAGAGTCTGGCCGCGGTGGCTCACGCCTGTAATCCCAGCACTTTGGGAGGCGGAGGCGGGCAGATCACCTGAGGTCAGGAATTCGAGACTAGCCCAGTCAACATGGTGATACCCCCGTCCCTACTAAAAATTCAAAATTCATCCAGGTGTGGTGGCGGGCACCTGTAATCCCAGCTAATCGGGAGGCTGAGACAGGAGAATCACTTGAACCCAGGAGGCAGAGGTTGCAGTGAGCCAAGATGCGACACTGCACTCTAACCTGTGCAACAGAGTGAGACATCAGATCAAAAAAAAAAAAAGAAAAGAAAAGAAAAAAGAAAGAAAGAAAAAAAGAAAAGAAACACCTAGTCAGAAACCTAGGGTCCAGGACACTCTTGGGGATTGGTGATCCATGCTCTCTGACATCCAAGGCATGTAGATTGGGATGGCTGACCCTGCCTCTGTCACATAGCAGGGTACCCTTGGTTAGGAAGACCTAGTGAGTTACAGCTGGTCACAGGGCCCTGGTCTGTTGCACACACTGAAATACACCTAGTCATATAGAATTAGTCGCATGCCTTCAGTGGTATCTGCTCAGATTTTACACTGAGACTAACTGGTTAGATACACTCAGATAGAATCAGGACCCTTACATTGCCCTGGGCAGATCCACACAGATGCATAGTTGGATAGTCCTAGGCGGTTCCCTTCAGGCAGGTCTCCTGGTCACAGGTATCCTGCCAATTTCACCCAGGCACAGCCTGAGACAGACCATGTCACACGGACTCTGGGAGATGCTCCAGGTCAGACACCCACAGCTGGGTGCCCTCGGGCAGAGTCATACCCTGAGATACATGTGGCCCCATACCCCAGTCACATTCACACCCTGAGATACCCATAGTCAGTTCTGATCTTGCATATCCCGAATAGATAATAGTGATCCATTTCACCCAGGTAATCCTGGCTGACATAGTGAGACCCATCTCTACAAAAAACTACCAATGAATTAGCCAGATGTGGTGGCTCACGCCTGTAGTCCCAGATACTCGGGACTGTATCTGGGAGGCTGAGACAGGATGATTGCTTGAGCCCAGGAGGTGGAGGCTGCCGTAAGCGTGCCTCTGCACTCCAGCCTGAGTGAGATAGAGTGAGACCCTGTCTCAAAATAATAATAATAATAATAAATAACATAAATAAAAATCAGGCAAGCAGAGTCATTTGATCTTTAGAAATACTTGGTCAGGCTAACACATAACCTGGTCAGAGAGACCTGGGCATGTCCCCTCCCATTCCAGGTCCCATGCTGAGACCCCCAGTGAGATGTCCTGGATCACATGTGCATACCCGGAGACACCCAAGTTGACATGAGCAGTTTTCCCACTCAGGGCCTCCCCAGACCCCAACTCAAAACACCTACCTGACTCATGCCCACCTTGTCCCCACAGCCTTCCAGTGCCCTGCCCACAGCCACTACGAGCTCTGCGGTGACTCCTGCCCCGTGAGCTGCCCGAGCCTCTCAGCACCCGAGGGCTGTGAGTCGGCCTGCCGTGAAGGCTGTGTCTGCGATGCTGGCTTTGTGCTCAGTGGTGACACCTGTGTACCTGTGGGCCAGTGTGGCTGCCTCCACGATGACCGCTACTACCCGCTGGGTGAGGCCTTCTACCCGGGCCCTGAGTGTGAGCGGCGCTGTGAGTGTGGGCCAGGTGGCCATGTCACCTGCCAGGAGGGCGCGGCCTGTGGGCCCCATGAGGAGTGCCGGTTAGAGGATGGTGTCCGGGCCTGTCATGCCACAGGCTGTGGCCGCTGCCTGGCCAATGGGGGCATCCACTATGTCACCCTTGACGGCCGTGTCTTCGACCTGCATGGCTCCTGCTCCTATGTCTTGGCCCAAGTCTGTCAGCCGAAGCCTGGGGATGAGGACTTTTCCATCGTGCTTGAAAAGAACGCAGCTGGAGACCCCCAGCGCCTCCTGGTTACTGTGTCTGGCCAGGTTGTCAGCCTAGCTCAGGGGCAGCAGGTGAGCCCATGGGAGCCTGCCCTGGGGGTCTGAAGGCAACACAGCCCCATCTAGGGGGTTCTGAAGGACACATGACCCCACCCTGTAGGTATGGGAGGGACATTCCTCCAACCTGGGAACTCTGAGCCTACCCTGGAAGGTGTGGTGAATGGTCCCACCCAGGGAGATTTTTGTTTGGTTTTGTGACAGGGTCTTGTTCTGTCACCCAGGCTGGAGCGTATTGGCATGATCACAGCTCACTGCAGGCTCAACCTGCTGGGCTCAAGCGATCCCCCCACAGCCCCCCATGCCTAGCTAATTTGTTTGGTAGAGATGAGGTCTTGCTGTGATGGCCAGGCTGGTCTCGAACTCCTGGGCTCAAGTGATCCACCTGTCCTGGCCTCCCAAAGTGTTGGGATTACAGGTGTGAGTCACCACGCAAGGCCTGGGGCCCAAGAAGTTTAAGGGAAACATGACCTGACGTTAATGGGACTGAGGGAGATGCAGCTCTGCCTTGGGAGTGGGACAGGACAGCCTTGCCTGTGGTTCTGTGAGTTCCTGACCTACCTGACCCTTCCACTCAGGTCACCGTGGACGGCGAGGCTGTGGCCCTGCCTGTGGCTGTGGGCCGTGTGCGGGTGACCGCCGAAGGCCGAAACATGGTTCTGCAGACGACCAAGGGGCTGCGGCTTCTCTTTGATGGCGATGCCCAAGTCCTCATGTCCGTCCCCAGCTCCTTCCGTGGAAGGCTCTGTGGCCTCTGTGGGAACTTCAATGGCAACTGGAGTGATGACTTTGTCCTGCCCAATGGCTTGGCAGCGTCCAGTGTGGAGACCTTCGGGGCTGCATGGCGGGCGCCCGGCTCCTCCAAGGGCTGTGGCGAGGGCTGCGGGCCCCAAGGCTGCCCCGTGTGCTCGGCAGAGGAGACTGCACCCTATGAGAGCAACAAGGCCTGCGGGCAGCTCCGGAACCCCCAGGGACCCTTCGAGACCTGCCAGGCTGTGCTGAGTCCCTCTGAGTACTTCCGCCAATGCGTATACGACCTGTGCGCGCAAAAGGGCGACACAGCCTTCCTGTGCCGCAGCCTGGCAGCCTATACGGCGGCCTGTCAGGCAGCCGGCGTGGCGGTGAAGCCCTGGAGGACAGACAGCTTCTGCCGTGAGTGTCCGTGGGTCCCTCAGAGAACTCTAGACCAGATGTAGGGCCCCTCCTGGCCCATTCCTTCTATTCGCATGTCGAAGTGGTTTCTCCCCACCCCCTCCCACCCCACCCCCTCCCACCCCACGCCCACATACCTCCTTCTCTCACAGCGTAGTCCACTGGCTTCCCTGCTACCCCTCTGACTGTTCTTTCTCAGCCTCCTGTCCGGGCCCCCTCTCCTCAAACCTCAAGTTCACTTCTTCCCTAGTGCTCTATTCTGGACTCTTTCTGCAGGGACCTGAAAGGGATAGTTGGATGGGTTGGGAGATCTATGGCTCACACAGACCCTCCTTCTACCCCCTGACAAGATCATATCCCCTCAGATCCCCCCAAGACAAGGTTGCAGCCTAGTAGACACCCCCCTAAACTAGGACTGTACCTCTCATTCAAATCCCCAGGGGAGGGACATCACCTGAGACTCTCAGGACAAAGCAATGGCCCCTCCGGCCCCAGGTCAGAGCCAGGTCTCCCCCGGGCAGGACCTATACCCAGGGCTGTCGTCCACACCCGCGGCCTTAGATTTGTTCTCAGTGTTGACTGTGGACCTGGTCTGTCTGTCTCAAGCCCTGAAGCCTCTCCTGACTGTCAGTCTAGTGACCCTAATTTCTGACTTCTGGCCTTTAAAACTGTGGGAGAATGAATTTCTCCTGTTTAAGCTGCCAAGTCTGAGGTAATTGTGAGGGTGTCCAGGACACCTTCCCCTGGGTGTCCTCAGGGTTCCTCTCACCTGATGCGTTCCCAAATAAAATCAGCATATCACCCCCAGCCTGATGCTCCTTCCCCAATCCCGGTGGGCATTGCAGAACAGCCATACCATCCACCAATTGCTTAGCCAGAGACCAGGGACTTACCACAGATATTTCCCTTGGGTCCATACAGCCTTTGTCCCAACCCTGACCCCTCTGCCTGTGCCCCCCATCCCAGCCCTGACCCCTTTGCCTGTGCCCCCCCGACCCCGCCCCGACCCAGCCCTGACCCCTTTGCCTGTGCCCCCCCACCCTGGTCCCAACCCCTGTGCCTATGCCCCCAACCCTGGTCCTGACCCCTCTGCCTGTGCCCCGGCCCTGACCCCTTTGCCTGTGCCCCCCCGACCCTGGCCCTGACCCCTCTGCCTGTGCCCCCGCCCCGACCCGGCCCTGACCCCTTTGCCTGTGCCCCCCCACCCTGGTGCCAACCCCTGTGCCTATGCCCCCAACCCTGGTCCTGACCCCTCTGCCTGTGCCCCGGCCCTGACCCCTTTGCCTGTGCCCCCCCGACCCTGGCCCTGACCCCTCTGCCTGTGCCCCCGCCCCGACCCGGCCCTGACCCCTTTGCCTGTGCCCCCCCACCCTGGTCCCAACCCCTGTGCCTGTGCCCCCAACCCTGGTCCTGACCCCTCTGGCTGTGCCCCCTACCCTGGCCCTCAACTCTCTGTCTGTGCCCTCCCCATCCCGGCCCTGACTCTTCTGCCTGTAGCCCCCCACCCTGGCGCTGACCCCTCTGTCTGTGCCCCCCAATGCCTGCCCTGATCCCTCTGCCTGTGCCCCCCATCCCCATCCTGACCTCTCTGCCTGTACCCCCTTATCCCTGCCCTGACCTCTCTGCCTGTGCCTCCCCATCCCTGCCCTGACCCCTCTGTCTATACTCCCTGAGGCAGCATGTTCACTTTTGGCTGTTCCTGTCTGTCCCACTGAACGTGAGCTCTGTAGAACTGGGGTTGAGGCTTTTCTCAATACTTGTGTCTTCAGTGCTACCTAAAACAGGGCTGGGTGTCCATTGGTTATCCAGGACCCTTTGGAGGTGTGACGCAGCCCTGCCTCCTCTTTCTGCAGCGCTCCAGTGCCCCGCCCACAGCCACTACTCCATCTGCACACACACCTGCCAGGGCTCCTGTGCAGCTCTCTCTGGCCTCACGGGCTGCACCACCCGCTGTTTTGAGGGCTGCGAGTGTGACGACCGCTTCCTGCTTTCCCAGGGTGTCTGCATCCCTGTCCAAGATTGTGGCTGCACCCATAATGGCCGATACTTGCCGGTGAGTAGGGGTTGGGGTGGGCAGAGAGGGTAGAAGAGCTTGAGAGAGACCCGGAGCTTCCATGCTGACCTCTTCAAGGCTGGGGATAGAGGAGCCACCGCCATCTCCCAGCTGTGTGACTTGATGCAGGCAACCTCCCCGTATTAGTTTCGTGTAGCTTCTGTAACCAATTACCGCAGACGTGGCAGCTTAAACAGGAGAAATTCATTCTCCCACAGTTCCAAAGGCCAAAAGTCAGAAATCAGGATCACTGGACTGACATCAAGGTGTTGGCAAGGTGGCACTCCCTGCAGAGAAATCTAGGGGAGGCCATGCCCAGTGGCTCATGCTTGCAGTCCCAGCCCTTTGGGAGGCCAAGGCGGGAGGATCACTTGAGCCCAGGAATTCAAAACCAGCTTGGGCAACATAATGAGACCCCATCTCTACAATTTTTTTTTTTTTTTTTTTTTTTTGAGATGGAGTCTCGCTCTGTCGCCCAGGCTGGAGTGCAGTGGCCAGATCTCAGCTCACTGCAAGCTCCGCCTCCCGGGTTCCTGCCATTCTCCTGCCTCAGCCTCCCGAGTAGCTGGGACTACAGGCGCCCGCCACCTCGCCCGGCTAGTTTTTTGTATTTTTTAGTAGAGACGGGGTTTCACCGTGTTCGCCAGGATGGTCTCGATCTCCTGACCTCGTGATCCGCCCGTCTCGGCCTCCCAAAGTGCTGGGATTACAGGCTTGAGCCACCGCGCCCGGCCTTTTTTTTTTTTTTTATTAGCTGGGCATGGTGGTGCACACCTTTAGTCCCAGCTACTCAAGAGGCTGAGGTGGGACAATTGCATGAGCTCAGGATTTGGAGGCTGCAGTGAGTTATGATCACACTGCTGCACTCCAGCCTGGATGCCAGAGCAAGACCTTATCTCTAAAGTAAAAAGGAAAAGAATCGGGCGCGGTGGCTCACGCCTGTAATCCCAACACTTTGGGAGGCCGAGGCAGGTGGATCACGAGGTCAGAAGTTCAAGACCAGCCTGACCAACATGGTGAAACCCTGTCTCCACTAAAAATACAAAAATTAGCCGGGCGTGGTGGCGCGTGCCTGTTATCCCAGCTACTCGGGAGGCTGAGGCAGGAGAATCACTTGAAGCCGGGAGGCGGAGGTGGCAGTAAGCCGAGATCACACCACTGCGCTCCAGCCTGGGCAACAGACCAAGACTCCGTGTCCCAAAAAAAAAAAAAAAAAAAGAGACAAAAGAAATCTAGGGGCCGGGCGCGGTGGCTCACGCCTGTAATCCCAGCACTTTGGGAGGCCGAGGCGGGCGGATCACAAGGTCAGGAGATCGAGACCACGGTGAAACCCCGTCTCTACTAAAAATACAAAAAATTAGCCGGGCGCGGTGGCGGGCGCCTATAGTCCCAGCTACTCAGGAGGCTGAGGCAGGAGAATGGCGTGAACCCGGGAGGCGGAGCTTGAAGTGAGCCGAGATCGCGCCACTGCACTCCAACCTGGGCGACAGAGCGAGACTCCGTCTCAAAAAAAAAAAAAAAAAAAAAAAAAGAAATCTAGGGGAAAATCCGTTCCTTGCCTCTTCCAGTTGCCGGTTGCTGCAGGTTTTCCTTGGTTGTGGCCACATCACGCCAACCTCTGCCTCTTCTGAGTGTGTCATAACATCTCCCTCTGCTTCCCTCTTATAAAGATACACGTGATTGCATTTAAGGCTCACTCAGATAATCCAGGAGAAATTTTCCATCTTAAGATCCTTAATTCAATCACATCTGCAAACACCCTTTTCCCATATAAGGTAACACTTACTCATTACAGGGATTAGGACCTGATATTTTGGGGCAGGGGCATCATTTGGCCCCTCCTTGAACTTCATTTTCTTCCCCTGCAAAATGGGGCTAATCACCATCTTTGTACCATACATGTCTGAGGATCAGGCACGATTATACTGGAAAGATACCCACTGAGCACTGGGCCTTGCCCTGCATGTTCATCACACTCAGTAAAAAGAAAGAGCAGTTTACAGCATGGTGCAGTGGCTCATGCCTGTAATCCCAGCACTTTAGGAGGCCAAGGGGTGGGGCAGATCAAAAGGTCAGGAGTTCGAGACCAGCCTGGCCAATGTGGTGAAACCCCATCTCTACTAAAAATACAAAAATTAGCTGGGCATTGTGGCGGGTGCCTGTAGTCCTAGCTACTCGGGAGGCTGAGGCAGGAGAATCGCTTGAACCTGGGAGGCGGAAGTTGCAGTGAGCTGAGATTGCACCACTTCATTCTAGCATGAGCAACAGACTGAGACTCCATGTGAAAAAGAAAAAAAAGCAAAAAAAGAAATAGCAGTTTACAACAGTGCAAATAGGTAGCCCAGCTAATAATTGTTCAATAATATGAATTAAATTGAAGAATTGATTTTTTCTTGTTAATGATTTTTTTGAGCTCTTACTATGCACCATGTTTGTTATAGGTGTTATTTTTTTATTATTATTTATTGAGATAGGAGCGCACTCTGTCTCCCAAGGAGAAATGCAGTGGCGTGATCATGGCTCACTACAGCCTCAAACTCCTGGGCTCAAGAGATCTTCCTGCTTCAGCTTCCTGAGTAGCTGGGACCACAGGCTCACACTGCTATGCCTGGCTAACTATCTAATTTTTTTGTAGAGATGGGGTCTCACTATGTTGCCCAGGCTGGTCTCAAACCCCTGTGTTCAAGCGATCCTCCTGCCTTGGCCTCCTAAAGTGCTGGGATTACAGGGATGAGCCACCTCTCCTGGCCATGTTATAGATGTTAATCCATTTAATAATCATAACAATCCTCTGCAATAGATACTATGGATATTTTCCCCATTATACAGATGAAGAAATTGTGATGTAGAGAAGTCAGCTCGAGGCTATCCATTAACATGCGGTGCTGACTTGCATTGCTTGCAAATGGAGTCAAATTTTGCTCTTTCCAGTAGGCTTTCACTGCCTACTGGAAGCCATCCTTGATCCCCTAGGCTGGGTTAGGTACCTCCTCTGAACCCCTCAGCTCCCTATGCTTCCCCATTCCTGCTCTGACCCCTCTGCCTATGCCAGAAGTCTTCTTGGATTTGTGAGTCTGGCCTTCATGGTAGAGGTCTGGCCTAGAGATGTGGAAATCATTAGTGTAGAGATGGCATTTATTTTGTTAATTACATTTCTTCATTTCTTACCTGTATCAGTTAGCTTTTGCTGGGTTACAGATCACTCCAAAACGTGGTGGCTTAAAACAATTATTCATTTAGTTTGCAATTTTGTGACTGCAGTTTAGGCTGGACTTGGCTGGGCGGTTCTTCTGCTATGCTCTGGGGTTGCTCATGTATAATATCTGTAGTCACCTGGTAGGTCAGCTGAAGGCTGCCTGGTCTAGGGTGGCCTGAGCTGGAAGAGTTATCTATGTTCCATGGGGTCACTCATCTTCTAGGGAGCTAGCCCAGGCTTGTTCTCCTGGTGGCTGGGCAGGATTCTGTGTATGAGAGAGAGACAGAGAGAGAGAGAGAGAAAAGAGAAGCTGTAAGGTCTCTTGAGGTATAGGCTTAAACCTGTCACGATATTGCTGCTTCTGTGTTTCATTCACCTAAATATAGTCTTATGGCCAACCCAGATTCACAGGGAGGGGGAAATAAACTCTATTTCTTAATGGGAGTCTGTAAAGTGACTCTGCGTGGATACAGAGGGTTCAAGGAGTGTGGCCATTTTTGCGATCCATCCCACACCATAACCTGGCCCCTTTCTGTGCACAGGTGAACTCGTCCCTGCTGACCTCAGACTGCAGCAAGCTCTGTTCCTGTTCCTCAAGCTCCGGCCTGACATGCCAGGCAGCTGGCTGCCCACCAGGCCGCGTATGCGAGGTCAAGGCTGAAGCCCGGCAGTGCTGGGCCGCCCGTGGTCTCTGTGTCCTGTCTGTGGGTGCCAACCTCACCACCTTTGATGGGGCCCGTGGTGCCACGACCTCTCCTGGTGTCTATGAGCTCTCTTCCCGCTGTCCAGGACTACAGAAGACCATCCCCTGGTACCGTGTGGTTGCTGAAGTCCAGACCTGCCATGGCAAAACTGAGGCTGTGGGCCAGATCCACATCTTCTTCGAGGATGGGATGGTGACGGTGACCCCAAACAAGGGTGTGTGGGTAAGTTTGTGAGTAGGGGGTGGGGAATGTCTCCCCTGGGCTTTTGCTCCTCCGATTACAGTGTCCCCACATTCCTGGCTTCCTTTCTGTCTTACGATCTGTTTTCTTTATTCATGTCTCTGCGGTTTAGTCTCTGGATTTGTATTTATCTCAATATTTCAAACTTGGTCCCTCTGTTCTGGCTGAGTTCTAGAGGAGCAAAAACATACTCGAGTAACTTAATAGTTTTGACACTAGTATGAATCGAGACTCTATGGGTTGCAAGTGACTTAAAACCAAATTCAAACTGCCTTAAGCAAAATTGAATTTATTAGTCCATGTAGCTAGAAAATCCAAGGATAGAGCCTCAGGAATGGCTGACTCTAGGTGCCCTGGCAATATTATCAGAAATTTGTACTTCCATCTTTGAGACTTGCTATTTGCCAAATCAGCTTTATTCTCAAACATGCTTTCCACTTGCAGGGGTAAAGACAACCCCCTCAGCTGCCCAGGCCTATGCCCCACCCGCTTAACTACCTTAACAGAAAATGGTTCAATAAAATATCCCAGGATTATATCTCACTGGGCCAGTTTGGGTCACATGCCCACCCCTGGAGCCAATCACTGTGACTTTAGGGAGGAAGTTCTGTGATTGGTCAAGGCTGGGGGGGGGGTCACATAATGTGTCAGGGTTTCCCATAACCACCCCCAGGTTCAGTGATTCAGTAGGACTCACAGGACTCAGCATATAGTTGTACTTAGGGCTAAGACGTGTCATAGGGAAAAGATACAAAGTGAAATCGACACAGGGGAAAGGTGCATCCCACAAAGTCCAGGGGAAATCAGGTGCAAGCTTCCGAGAGTCCTTTCTCGGTAGAATCACACAGGATGTGCTTCATTCCTCCAGCAACAAAGTTGTAATGAAACATGAAATGTCGTCTACCAGGGAAGTTCATTAGAGTCTCAGTGCCTGGGGTTTTGGTATCCACCTACCAAAATTCCAGACTCCTAGAAGGAAACTCCCAGAAGATGCTCAGCATCTTTGTTCATCACTGGACTATAAGCCGCAGGTAGGCAGGGATCCTGTCCATCTTGGTCACCAGTTCGTTCCCAGTACCCAGATCAGGGCGTGGCACCTAGAGGGTATTCAGGAAAAGGTTGGTTTTGTGAATAAACTCAACCCTGCTCCTTTTGTGCCAGGCCATGTGCTGGGTAACAGAGATGACGTGGACTCAGTCGTTATACTTGCAAAGTTCGCACCCTACCGAGACTTTCCATCCACTAGTCTTCATCTATCCTTCACTATGCCCATCCTCCCTTTTCCCCTCCTTCCTTCCAGCATCTATTCTATACCTCTTTCTCTTTTTCCTATTTCCTTCCTTTTTGTCTTCTTCCCTTCCTTCTTTCTTCCATCCAGCCACCCATCCGTCCATCCATCCATCCACCCACAAATCCACCTATCCACCCATCCATTCATCCATCCATCCATCCATCCATCCATCCATCCATCCATCCATCCATCCATCCATCCATCCATTCATCCACCCACCCACCCATCTGTCTTTTCAGATCTATCTACCTATCTCTCCAATCATCTGGCAGAGGAAAACTCAGATACAAAAGCATTTAGAGGGCTGGGCATGGTGGCTCATGCCTGTAATCCCAGCACTTTGGGAGGCCAAGGTGGGCAGCTGATCACTTGAAGTCAGGAGTTAGAGACCAGCCTGGCCAACATGGCGAAACCCAGTCACTACTAAAAATACAAAAATTGGCCGGGCGCGGTGGCTCAAGCCTGTAATCCCAGCACTTTGGGAGGCCGAGGCGGGTGGATCACGAGGTCAGGAGATCGAGACTATCCTGGCTAACACGGTGAAACCCCGTCTCTACTAAAAATACAAAAAACTAGCCGGGCGTGGTGGCGGGCGCCTGTAGTCCCAGCTACTCGGGAGGCTGAGGCGGGAGAATGGCATGAACCCGGGAGGCGGAGCTTGCAGTGAGCCGAGATCACGCCACTGCACTCCAGCCTGGGAGACACAGCGAGACTCCGTCTCAAAAAAAAAAAAAAAAAAAAAAAAAATACAAAAATTAGCCGAGCATGGCGGCAAATGCCTGTAGTCCCAGCTGAGGCAGGAGGACTGCTTGAACCCGGGAGGCGGAGGTTGCAGTGAATCGAGATCGCGCTATTGCACTCTAGCCTGGGCGACAGAGCAAGATTCTATCTCAAAAACAACAACAAAACCAAAAATAAACAAACAATAAAAGGATTTATTAAAAAAAAAAAAGAGAGAGAGAAGTCTTTCAAGGAAGTTTCTCTAGAGAATCTAACTTTAGAAGGGCTAATTTACCAACTAATGTAGACAACAGTTAAAGGAAGAAAATTCACAAAGTTACTGGATCTGCAGCCTATGATGAAGAAAAAGTAATTTTCTCACATGATTATTATATTTGCTAAAGTCATTACTTATCTTCAGATATCAGCATTGCAAAAATAAAGGATAATGTTGTTTTGGTTAGGGAACCAATAACTTACAGAATGTGCTCAAAGTTTGTTTTATTTTGCAAACTAGAACCAGGCTGAGGTAGGCAGATCACCTGAATCCAGGGGTTCAAAACCAACCTAGACAACATAGTGAGATCCCATCTTTACAAAAAAATACAAAAATTAGCCGGGTGTGGTGGCGCACACCTGTAGTCCTGTAGTCTCAGCTACTCGGAAGGCTGAGGTGGGAGGATTGATTGAGCCTAGGAGGTCAGGGCTGCAGTGAGCTGTGACTGCACCACTGCACTCCAGCTAGGATGACAAAGCAAAACCCTATCTTAAAAAAAAAAAAAAAAAAAAAAAAAGGAAGAAAGAAAAAGAAAGTTAGAACTGTAAAGATGACCCTGGGGTTTGATTGTTTGTCTGTTTGTTTGCTTATCTGTCTGGTACAAAGTGCTTCCCCCACTGACTTTGGGGTATTGTGTAGATCCACAGGTCGATCTCTCCATCCCTCCACTCTCCATCCTTCTATCCCTCTATCCAGATCTCCAGCTATCTTCTCATGTATCCATGACTCCAAATAGTGCAAACACCCAGGTCTTCATCTCTTTCAGCACCCACCTCTTTGATTTAGCTCCATGAACTTATCTTGCTTGGGGTCTCCATCCTGGTAACACCCAGCTATTCTATGGCTGTGGCCTCACCTCTGTGTTTGCTGGGCACCCCCCACCAGGTGAATGGTCTCCGAGTGGATCTTCCAGCTGAGAAGTTAGCATCTGTGTCCATGAGTCGTACACCTGATGGCTCCCTGCTAGTCCGTCAGAAGGCAGGGGTCCAGGTGTGGCTTGGAGCCAATGGGAAGCTGGCTGTGATGGTCAGCGAAGACCATGCTGGGAAACTGTGTGGGGCCTGTGGAAACTTTGACGGAGACCAGACCAATGATTGGCGTGACTCCGAGGGGAAGTCAGTGATGGAGAAATGGAGAGCACAGGACTTCTCCCCATGGTAAGGAATGTAGTATGGAAACCAGACTTCTTGGGGCAAAGGCACCTGGATCCTCATGGGATGAGGGCAGTCAGGGTGGGTGTTTAGTCTGCAAGCGGGGGTGCTAAGTGTCTGTCTCTTGCAGTTATGGCTGATCAGTTGTCCACTGGGAATGAAGACTTCCTGAAGAAGACCTGACCCTCCTGGAGGTTGCTGGGTCTGAAGGATGCATCATGTGCTCCTACCCTGCTCTACCAGTCTTCTGGGTCGCAGAGGCCAAATGTGAGAGCGTTGAATAAATCTCTTAAGCTAAGCTGCATGTCACTGTGTCTGTCTCATGCCTTCTCATCCCTGACTTTCCTCCTGCACAGCAGGTGTCAGGTGCCTGGGGAATCTGGCACATGATGAATGTTTATCGGGGGCTGGGAGGATGGATGGATGATTACATGGGTAGATGAAGAGATGGATGGAGGAATTGAGAAAATGGTGTGTGGGTAACTAGGAAGATGAGGCAACAATAGGTGATTAGAAGAATGGATGGATGAGAAGATAAATGGCCAGGCGCAGTGGCTCACGCTTGTAATCCCAGCACTTTGGGAGGCTGCGGCAGGAGGTTTGCTTGAGCCTAGGGGTTTGAGACCAGCCTGGGCAACATAGTGAGACCCCATCTCTACAAAAAATATAAAAATTAGCTGGGCATGGTGGCACGTGCCTGTATTCCCAGCTACTCGGGAGGCTGAGGTGGGAGGATCACTGGAGCCTAAGAGGTTGAGGCTGCAGTGAGCCATGATCATTCCACTGTGCTTCAGCCTGGGCAACAGAGTGAGACCCTGTCTCAATAAAAAGAGAAGATAAATGATTGGATGGAGGGAAGGAGTGGAAAATGGAGAGAGATAATAGATTCTGGCTTTATCATTTATAACTCTAGCAAGTTACTTAATTTCTCTCTAGATCAGTCTTCTCATCTTTAAAGTAGAGTTAATGATAGTACTTACAGAGCTGGAGTGAAAATTTAATGTGTTAATGCAATCAACAAGTAAAAAACTGAAGTCTTGGTTTTCTTTCAAATCTGTCCCCTTCCCATGATGGTCTTCCCTACCTCCTTAAATAGCACAATTAGCACCCAGTGAGTTCAGCAGCAAGAAAATAGGGGAATTATTCTTCATTTCTTCCTCTCCTTTGTCCTCCACTCAGTTCCTTAACAGATCATCTTGAACTGTTTCAAAACACACCCGTGGCTTACGCCTATAATCCCAGCATTTTGGGAGGCTCAGGTGGTCGGATCACGAGGTCAGGAGTTCCAGACCAGCCTGGCCAACATGCTGAAACCCTGTCTCTACTAAAAATATAAAAATTAGCCAGGCGTGGTGGCATATGCCTGTAATCCCAGCTACTTGGGAGGATGAAGCTGGATAATTGCTTGAACCTGAACCTGGGAGGTGGAGGTTGCAGTGAGCCAAGATTGTGCCACTGCACTCCAGCCTGGGCAACAGAGCAAGATTCTATCTCAAAAAAACAAACAAACAAAGAAAAAACATACCTGAAATCTACCTTTCTTATTATGCCCACTGTCACTACCTGGTACAAGTCATTATCCTAACTTCTGTCAACAACACAGTAACCTACTGTCTGCTCTTTCTCTTCTGTAATCTACTGTCACAGCTGTCATAAGAATCGTCCTTAAAATATAAACAGGTCACTTGGGGCCAGGAGTTCAAGACCAGCCTGGGTAACATAGCAAGACCGACCTTGTCTCTACAAAAAATTTAAAAATTAGCCAAGCATGGTGGTGCAGGCCTGTAGTCTCAGCTACTGAGGAGGCTGAGGTGGGAGGATTGTTTAAGCCCAGGAATTACAGGGAGCTATGATTGCGCCATGCATTCCAGCTTGGGCGACAGAGCATGATCCTGTCGTTTAAAATAATAATAATAATGGTTATATATAAAAATATATATTATATAATATATATAATAATTAACTATATATATTTTTAATAAAATCAAATTTCTTCACCTTGTCCTATGAGGCCCCTGCCAACCTCTTCTGACTCATCTCCTATCACTATCTTCCTTGCCAATTATGATTTGGGAATGTGATCTTTCAATTTATTGAATGTGCCAAATTTTGCCACTTCAGTCCTTTATAATATGCTTGTCCCTCCACTCATGACATGACTGGCTTTTTCTCATCCTTCAATGTAATCTTCAGTGTTAATTAACTTAGGACTTTCATGACCACCCCACTGGGCAACATAGTGAGACCCCATTTCTACAAAAAATGTAAAAATTAGCTGGGCATGATGGCATGTGCCTGTATTCCCAGCTACTCGGGAGGCTGAGGTGGCAGGATCACTGGAGCCTAGAGGTCAAGGTTGCAATGAGCCATGATCATTCCACTGCACTTCAGCCTGGGCAATAGAGACCCTGTCTCAATATAAAGAGAAGATAAGGCCGGGCGCGGTGGCTCAAGCCTGTAATCCCAGCACTTTGGGAGGCCGAGACGGGCGGATCACGAGGTCAGGAGTTCGAGACCATCCTGGCTAACACGGTGAAACCCCGTCTCTACTAAAAAATACAAAAAACTAGCCGGGCGAGGTGGCAGGCGCCTGTAGTCCCAGCTACTCGGGAGGCTGAGGCAGGAGAATGGCGTAAACCCGGGAGGCGGAGCTTGCAGTGAGCGGAGATCGCGCCACTGCACTCCAGCCTGGGTGACAGAGCCAGACTCCGTCTCAAAAAAAAAAAAAAAAAAAAAAAAAAAAGAGAAGATAAATGATTGGATGGATCCACTTTCATGGATCCCCTTCTGTCCCACCCTTTTGCTAAATTCCTTCTTAGCCTTTGTCACACTTTATAATTAATTTTGTTTGACTCTCTCTCCAATTAGAAATAACTTAAGGGCAGTGGCTCAAGCCTGTAATCCCAGCACTTTGGGAGGCCGAGACGGGTGGATCACGAGGTCAGGAGATCGAGACCATCCTGGATAACACGGTGAAACCCCGTCTCTACTAAGAAATACAAAAAACTAGCCGGGCGAGGTGGCGGGCGCCTGTAGTCCCAGCTACTCGGGAGGCTGAGGCCGGAGAATGGCGTGAACCCGGGAGGCGGAGCTTGCAGTGAGCTGAGATCCGGCCACTGCACTCCAGCCTGGGCTACAGAGCGAGACTCCGTCTCAAAAAAAAAAAAAAAAAAAAAGAAATAACTTAAGGGCAGAGACCGTATCTGCTTCATTCACTACTTTATTTGCAACTCCTAGCACAGTCTGTCACATCGTAGGTGCTCAGTACATATTGGATGAATGAATAAATAACTAAAAACAAACTTGCAGGAAAGCTTTGCAACAAACCTAACAAAGAATTAATATTCACAATATGCTGCACACCAACATGGCACATGTATACATATGTAACAAACCTGCACGTTGTGTACCCTAGAACTTAAAGTATAATAAAAAATAAAAAAAGAAAAAGAAAAAAGAAAAGAAAAGGCTTCTAAGAAAAAAAATATATATATATATCCACAATATGCAGAGATCCTTCAATAAGAAAGACAATAACCTAACCCAATCAGAAAAAAACTGGGTTGGCCAGGTGCGGTGGCTCATGCCTGTAATCCCAGCACTTTGGGTGGCCGAGGCAGGCAGATTACCTGAGGTCAGGAGTTCTAGATGATCCTTGCCAACATGGTGAAACCCCCATCTCTACTAAAAAATACAAAAATTAGTGGGGCATGGTGGTATGTGCCTGTAATTCCAGCTACTCCAGAGGCTGAGGCAGGAGAATCGCTTGAACCTCCGGAGGCAGAGGTTGCAGTGAGCCGAGATCACACCACTGTACTCCAGCCTGGGCAACAGAGCAAGATTCCATCTCAAAAAAAAAATAATAATAAAAAAATAAAAATAAAAAAAATAAAAAAAATGGGTTGAGGATATAAACAGGCAATTGGGAGAAATCCAAACATGTTGAATGCATACAGTATGTCATGTTCTTTGTGTACAGTATTTCTGAACTTCATAATTACTCTGTGAAATGGGAATAGACAAAGAAATAGGCTCAGTGAAGTTAAATAACTTGTCCAAGGGCCAACAGTTTGTAAATAATGGAGCCCAGATGTGAATCCGGATGTGTCCTCTACCATAGCCAGTGCTTTCTATTGAATTTTGCTGTCAACCATTGCCTGGGATCAATTTCCCTTCGAGAAAAAGAATTAAGAGGTCCTAAAAAATAAAGAATAAAAAGCAACATTCCAATAGAAAAATATGCAAATGATTGGAATAGTTCATAGAAAAAGAAATACAAATTGCCTTAAAACCTGGCCGGGCGCGGTGGCTCAAGCCTGTAATCCCAGCACTTTGGGAGGCTGAGACGGGCGGATCACGAGGTCAGGAGATCGAGACCATCCTGGCTAACACGGTGAAACCCCGTCTCTACTAAAAATACAAAAAAACTAGCCAGGCGAGGTGGTGGGCACCTGTAGTCCCAGCTACTCGGGAGGTTGAGGCAGGAGAATGGCATAAACCTGGGAGGCAGAGCTTGCAGTGAGCTGCAATCCGGCCACTGCACTCCAGCCTGGGCGACAGAGTGAGACTCCGTCTCAAAAAAAAAAAAAAAAAAAAAAACCTAAGGAGGTGGCTGGGTGCCGTGACTCACGCCCGTAATCCCAGCACTTTGGAAGGCTGAGGCGGGCAGATTACCTGAGGTCAGGAGTTCGAGACCAGCCTGGCCAACGTGGTGAAACCTTGTCTCTATTAAAAATACAAAAATTAGCTGAGTGTGCTGGCACACGCCTGTAATCTCAGCTACTTGGGAGGCTGAGGCAGGAGAACTGCTTGAGCCGGAGAGACAGAGGTTGCAGTGAGCCGAGATCGTGCCACCACACTCCAGCCTGGGCGACAGAGCAAGACTCTGTCTCAACAACAAAAAACAAACAAACAAAACCTAAGGAGTGTCTGATTCTGCTCATATGAAAAGAAATGCAAATTAAATTACCCTGCAATACTACTTCTCACCCATTAGCAAAGTCACAAAAATTAGACAATATAATTTGTTGACTAGACTATGAGAAAAAGAACACTCTTCTGTGTTACCAGTGGGAATGCACAACGTGTAAGTCCAGCGCATAAGGGATATTTGGTAGTGTCTAACCAGATTGCAGGTGCATTAAAAAAAATTTTTTTTTTTTTTTTGAGATGGAGTCTTGTTTTGTTACCCAGGCTCTAGTGTGGTAGCGGGATCTCAGCTCACCGCAACCTCCACCTCCCGGGTTCAAGAGATTCTCCTGCCTCAGCCTCCCAAATACCTGGGATTACAGATGTGCACCACCGTGCCCAGCTAATTTTGTATTTTTAGTGGAGACGGGGTTTCACCGTGTTGGCCAGGCTAGTCTTGAACTTCTGATCACAAGTGATCCACCCGCCTCAGCCTCCCAAAGTGCCGGGATTACAGGCGTGAACAGTACCCCACCCCCCTCGGCTGCATTTATCTTTTGATCCAGTGATCCCACTGCTAGGAATCCAACTTAAAGATACATTGGCAACAAAAGGATGTAAGCCTGAGGCAGGAGAATAGGGTCTGGAGGCAGAAAACCTAAGGCTGATTTGCTCTGACTTCCTAGAACTGAATCAAAAGGAAAATCCCAATTTTCCACACCCAAGTAACAAAAGGATCAGAGGCTACTCCCTTTGCAACCCCCAACCCTAGCGGACTTCCCCTCCCCTTTCTGCGTGACCGATGAAAAATGGAAAGCACCTCTGATTGGTAGTCTCCCACTACCAATCAGACTGGTCATGGGCCTAGTCTTCATTTGCATAGGGGTGTAAACCTGTAACTTCACTTCAGCCTCTGATTGGCCCCCCACCCATCCCGACTCGTTAGACGTTTGCATAGGGTCTAACTTTGTACTTTCACTTTAGCCTCTGATTGGTTGCTTCCTGGTTTGTTGAGTGTGTCTGTTCAGCCTGCCCCCACCCTGTGGAGTGTACTTTTCATTTCAATAATTTATGCTTTCTTTGCATCATTGTTTTGTTGGCTGCTTCGTTGGTGCGTTTTGTCCAATTCTTTGTTCAAAACGCCCAGAACCTGGACACCCTCCACCAGTAGTGAGACCAGGTTGCTCACTGCAACACTCTTTGTAAGGAAAAAAGACTGGGAACAACTAAGTCAATTTTCTGTTAGTGGACTGATTGACTAAACGACGTTTCATCTACATAGCAGACTGTAATCCAGATAAACGAAATATAAGAAAGATCTCTATAAACTGTTCTGGGGTGATCTTCATAATATATTATGAAGTGAAGGAAGCAAGGTTAGAACAGTGTACACATGAAAAGACCTCTAAGAGTAGAACCAAAAGGGGAATTTGGGGGTACTGGTCACGTTCTCTTTATTGACCTGAGTGGCAGTTATGTGGTTTCTTCCCTTTGTGATACTTCATAAAACCACAGTTACATGTACTTTTCTCTTAGCATGTTGTACTCCCCCCAAAAAAGATCGAAAGAAAATAAATTATAGCCTGGCATTTCTCATGCCTGTCTGTATTCCCAATGCTTTGGGAGGCGACGTTGGATTGCTTGAGGCCAGGAGTTCAAGATCAGCCTAGGCAACATAGTGAGACCCTGACTCTATGTAACAAATAAATAAATTATAGTCTCTGAAGACTCTTGGCTAAAAGTTTATATGTATGTGTGCGTGTGTGTGTGAGAGAGAGAGAGAGAACACACCAAATGAAGGGACCTTGTTTGGATCCTGATTTAAATAAGCAGTATTTATTTATTTATTTATTTATTTATTTATTTTTGAGATGGAGTCTCACTCTGTCATCCAGGCTAGAGTGCAATGGTGTGATCTCGGCTCACTGCAACCTCTGCCTCCCAGGTTAAAGTGATTATCATGCCTCAGCCTCCAGAGTAGCTGGGACTATAGGTGTGCACCACCAAGCCTGGCTAATTTTTGTGTTTTTCGTGGAGACAGGAGTTCACCATGTTGGCCAGCCTGGTCTCAAACTCCTGGTCTCAAGTGATCTACCCGCCTTGGCCTCCCAAGGTGCTGGGATTATAGGCATGACAGCCACCATGCCTAGCCAGCAGTAATTTTTTAAATCACTTTTTCTTTCTTTCTTTCTTTTTTTTTTTTTTGAGACGGAATTTTGCTCTTTTCACCCAGGCTGGAGTGCAATGGTGCAATCTCGGCTCACTGAAACCTCCGCCTCCCGAGTTCAAGTGATTTTCCTGCCTCAGTCTCCCAAGTAGCTGGGATTACAAGTGCCCACCACCACGCCCAGCTTATTTTTGTATTTTTAGTAGAGACAGGATTTAACCACGTTGGCCCAGTTGGTCTCGAACTCCTGACCTCAGGTGATCCATTCCCCTCTCGGCCTCCAAAAGTGCTGGGATTACAGGTGTGAGCCACAGTGCCCAGCCTAAATCACATACTTTAAACCATTGAGGGAATATGGATATAGACTGGCTACTAGATTATAAAAAGGACTTCTTGTTAATTGTGTTAGGTGTGATAATGGAAGAAAATGTTCTCTTCTCTTTCTTAAGAGATGCATACTTAAGTACCTGGAAGTGAAATGCTTATTATCGAGGTTTGCTCTAAAATACTCCAGAAAAAATAAAAAGATGTAGGGGCAATAGATAAAACAAGGCTCTTTTACATGTTAATAGTTGTTGAGGCCAGGTGGCACATAAATGGGGACTTCTCATATTGTCTACTTTTTGTGAAAGGTTTAAAATTTTGTTACGTAAATTAAAAAGAAAATTCATCAGGTCATCAAGGTCCTAGTCATAACAGCTTCTGCAAAGTTTTGCACACTTGGTCCTAATTTGATTTTTCGCTGAGAGGTGTACTCAATGCTAGCCCTTATGACCCTACTGTGGACATTCCTTCATTCATTCAATACATGTGTTTTTGCCAGGCACAATGGCTCACACCATAATCCCAGCACTTTGGGAGGATGAGGTGGGAGGATCGCTTGAGTCCAGGAGTTTGAGACCAGCCTGGGCCACATCTGTACAAAATAAAAAATAAAATAAATCGATGAATAAATAAATGTGTTTGAGCACCTACTATGTGTTAAATTTGAGATGTTTTGTGGTAGGTTGAAAAATGCCCCCACCCCCGCAAAGATATCAGATCCTAATCTCTTGAACCTGCAAATATTGCCTTATGTGGGTAAGTGGTTTTTGCAGGTGTGATTAAGTTAAGGCTCTTGAGACAAGCAGATTATCCTGGATTGGATTATCTGGGTGAGCCTTAAATGTAATTACATGTATCCTTTTTCTTTTTTTCTTTTCTTTTCTTTTCTTTTCTTTTTTTTTTTTTTTTTTTTTTGTAGATAGAGTTTAGCTCTTGTCACCCAGGCTGGAGTACAATGGCGTGTGATGGCACATGCCTGTAGTCCCAGCTACTTGGGAGGCTGAGGCAGGAGAATCGCTTGAACCTGGGAGGCAGAAGTTGCAGTGAGCCAAGATCACGCCACTGCATTCCAGCCTGAGCGCCAGAGTAAGACTCCATCTCAAAAAAAGAAAAAAGAAAAGAAAACCGATCTATCAGGTACTATGCCTATTGCCTGGGTGACAAAATACTCTGTATATCAAACCCGTGACACACAATTTATCTATGTAAGGGGTACGTGTGCAGATTTACCTATATAACAGACCTGCACACAGCTAGGCACTGCGATGGGTAACAGGGAGTCATCCACAGTCACACATGGGAAGGCAGCATACATGGTATCAGGTGCGGGGCGGCTGATACGTATTGGGATAGAAGGATGTTGGTGTTCTCTTGTCATTGCTTCTATCTTCTCGGAAGCAAGGTCAACAACAAAGAGTGAGAAGCGGGGAGAAAGTTCTAAGGTTTGAAGAAAGAGGAGAAAGTGTAAAATAATTCTTCAAAAAAATGGGTCTGGGCTAGGTGCAGTGGTCCACGTCTGTAATCCCAGCACTTTGGGAGGCCGAGGCAGACAGATTGCTTGAGCTCAGGAGTTTGAGACCAGCTGGGCAACACAGTGAGACACCTGTCTCTAGAAAACATACAAAAATTGGCCAGGCCTGGTGGCAAGCACCTGGAGTCCTAGCTGTTCGGGAAGCTGAGACAGGAGGATTGCTTGAGCCTTGGACATTAAGGCTGCAGTGAGCTATGATCATGCTGCTACACTCCAGCCTGGGTGACAGAGCAAGACCCTGTCTCGAAAAATAAAAAAAAAAGAAACTAAAAGAAATAAAATAGGTCCAATCACTTTGAAAAAAAGTGTTCCCATTTCTTCAAAAGGTAAACATGCTCAGCATATGACAGCCATTTCACTCCTAGGACTTCTCCCAAGAAAAATTAGAGTAAATCTGCACAAATATTTGTACATGAATGTTCATGGCAGCATTATTCATAATAACCCAAACTAGGAACAACTCAAAAGCCCATCAACAGGTGAACAGATCAATGAAATTCCAGAGAATGAAATACTCAGCCATAAAAAAGAAATTTGCAACAATGTGGAACATTAGGCTAAGTGAAAAAAAAAAAAGGCTACATATTGTATGATTCCATTTGTATGAAATGGGGTGTTGGCAGTTTTCTGAAACTGGATTGTGGTGATGGGTGCACAACTGTAAATTTACCCGAATTAAATGAACAATAGACTTAAAATGGGTGAATTTTTTTTTTTTTTTTTTGAGACGGAGTCTCACTCTGCACCAGGCTAGAGTGCGGTAGCGCGCAGTAGGCTCATTGCAACCTCTGCCTCCTGGGTTCAAACGATTCTCCTGCCTCAGCCTCCCGAGTAGCTGGGACTACAGGCATGCGCCATCACACTTGGCTAATTTTTGTATTTTTAGTAGAGATGGGTTTTCACCATGTTGGCCAGGATGGTCTCTATCTCTTGATCTCATGATCCACCCGCCTCGGCCTCCCAAAATGCTGGGATTACAGGCGTGAGTCACTACACCCGGCCAAAATGGGCAAATTTTATGGTAAGTAAATTAAAACTTAATAAAGTTGAAAAAAAATTAATACATGTGTATTTGTTTGTGTGGGCTGTCTTAACAAAATACCATAGACTGAGCGGTTTCAACAACAGAGATTTATTTCTCACAGTTCTGGAGACTGGAAAGCCCAAGATCGAGGTGCTGATTGATGTGATTCTTTTCGAGGGCCCTCTTCCTAGCTTGCATATCCCCTCTCCTCCTCTTATAAAATCACTAACCCTGGCTGAGCACAGGGGCTCACGCCAGTAATCCCAGCACTTTGGGAGGCCAAGGCGGGGGGATCACCTGAGGTCAGGAGTTCGAGACCAGCCTGATCAAAATGGAGAAACCCCGTCTCTACTAAAAATACAAAATTAGCCAGGCGTGGTGGCACATGCCTGTAATCCCAGCTACTCCGGAGGCTGAGGCAGGAGAATCGCTTGAACCTGGGAGGCAGAGGTTGCCGTGAGACGAGATCATGTCACTGCACTCCAGCCTGGGCAACAAGAGCAAAACTCTGTCTCAAAAACAAAAACAAAAACAAAATAATAATAATAAAGTCGCTAATCCCATAATGAGACTCATGACCTCCTCCAACCCTAATTCCTCCCAATGCTGTCACCTCCAAATACTATAACATTGGGGGTGAGAACTTCAACATGTGAGTTTGTGGGGAGACACAATTCAGCCCAGGGCAATGTGTTATCTATATCATTAACAGGGTGGGAAAAAATGGAGAATGAATAGACTAGGGGCAAGTGATAGGATTGCTGGTCAGCATTAAGCATTTGGGTTTGTAGTCATGAATCAAAAGTGAGACCAGCCAGGGTGATTGTGTATTTTTCTCCACCCACATTGAGCTGCCAGGGGTGCAGGTGCAGAGTATGTGGAGGGTTGAATTCAATTCATAGTTTGGAGGTGCGCAAAGGGGTGCAGATAATGATGGTGGGGAATCTGGCTGGGTAGTGAGAGTGGCGTGACCATGATCGGGGGAGGGATAGCAAAGAGTCAGACAGCTTAATGGATGGTTAAGGCTGAAGGTTCACTGGTGCAATCTTTAGGAGTGAGCTGGAGAGAGAGGAGGTGATAGGCAGAGCGGGAGATGCATGGAGCTGAGATTCTGTAGGGGCTGTGGTTGTGGGGCTGTTGCATCTAGAATGGGTCTTTCTTCCCCAACCAGGCTGGGACCTCTGGAGCTGTCACAGTTATGCATTGTTGCGTGTTCCCAGCACAAGGTCTAGGTGTGATCATGGGAAAGAGGGGTTGGGTGGAGGACAAGCTCAGTGGGGGAAAGGAGGTCAAGGCACCAAGAGGCCATAGTGGTAAAAGGATCATTTACCTGAATTCGAAAATCACCAAGAATAAGGATGGGAGTGGTGTGGGTGACAGTGAGCCTGGAGCTAAATGACAAGGTGAGCAGAGGTGACTTGGGAGTCAATGGGTCTAGCAGCACAAAGGGGAGCAGGTGCTACAGTGTGACTGGAAGCTTCAGAGCTAGGGGTTCAGGGAAGAGGCAGAGAGAATGGTTTAGAAGTGGAAGTGAGGAGCAAGGACACTCTTCTCCCATCTACAGATCCAGTGGACATGAGGGCCAAGAAGGAGAAAACAGCCCTGCTTGGAAAAGGAGGTCTTCAGGGCAGAGTCAGGTTGTGCTTACAGCAGGAAGGTCACAGGAAGGTTCAGAGGGAGTTGAGGAAATGGGGAATATTGGGAAAAGCCCTCAAGGGCTTCGCTATCCCTGCTCTGCCCTGTCTGCCAGTGTCTCCTCCATCCCCCTCCCACCTCTCTGCCTGGGCCTTCCCCATCCTGGCCCTGACCCCTCTGCCTGGGGCTTCCCAATCCCATTTCTGCGGTGCCTCCCCCATCGCCCTCCTACCCCTCTGCCTGTCCCAGCCCTGACCCCTCTGGGCCTATACTGTCTGGGAACCTGTCTGTCTCTGCTATTGGACTGGCAGCTCCAGGAGGACAGGACTTGGGGCTGTTTTAGTTACCATTGTGCCCCAGCACAAGACCAGCAGGCACCTCCACCACTAATTACTCACCAACAGAGCCAATTTCAGGTCTTCAGAGCAAGCGGGCAGAAAGTATCTCAGAAGCAGGAGATGGTGCCAGGATTCCAAGAAATAGGGCTGGAATCCCCTAAATTTGCACTGCACTCCGAGTACTCTTATCCTTTAGAAAAAAAAAAAAAATTAACTAGAAGGCAAACAGTAAAATCCATGCGAAATAGGTAACATTATCTGGAATTGGACCCACTGGAATCATTGCACATCTCCTAGAAATCCAGAATAGACTCAACTATCTCATCTCATAGTTTTAAAAAATTTTATTTGTTTTTTATTTTTGTTTTGAGACAGAGGTGTTGCTCTGTGACCTAGGCTGGAGTGCAGTGGTGTGATCACGGCTCACTGCAGCCTTGACCTCCGGGGCTCGAAGGATCCACCTGCCTCAGCATCTTGAGTAGCTGGGACTACAGGTGCAAGGAATCATGCCGAGCTAATTTTTTTTTTTTTTTTTGAGACGGAGTCTCGCTCTGTCACCCAGGCTAGACTGCAGTGGCGTGATCTCAGCTCACTGCCACCTCTGCCTCCCAGGTTCACGCCATTCTCCTGCCTCAGCCTCACGAGT
The DNA here is from genome assembly GCF_043159975.1 of Macaca nemestrina. Taxonomy (NCBI): domain Eukaryota; kingdom Metazoa; phylum Chordata; class Mammalia; order Primates; family Cercopithecidae; genus Macaca; species Macaca nemestrina. The sequence continues at coordinate 49,079,743 of NC_092144.1, read as the reverse complement.
AGCTGGGACTACAGGTGCCCGCCACCACGCTGGCTAATTTTTTTGTATTTTTAGTAGAGACAGGGTTTCACCATGTTAGATAGGATGGTCTCAATCTCCTGACCTCGTGATCCACCTGCCTCAGCCTCCCAGTGTGCTGGGATTACAGGCATGAGCCACTGCGCCCGGCCAATGCCCAGCTAATTTTTTATTTTTTGTAAAGATGAGGTCTCACTCTGTAGCCCAGGCTGGGCTTAAGCTTCTGGGCTCAAGTGATCCTCCTGCCTCGGCCTCCCAAAGTGCCTGGATTACAGGCGTGAGCCACTGCCCCGACCGGTTCTGAAAAGTTTAAGCAGATTTTCCATCATAATATCTAAACAATTTTTCAGGAATGTTTCTGTGCAAATTGGTGGCATTCCACAACTGGAACACTGTACACAGAGAACTCACAGCAGTATGAGGCCATCCATTCATTCAACAGACATTTACTGGGCACCCACAGGTCTGTCCTAGGCCTAGAGTGATAGGGCACTGAATGGAACAGTTAACATCTAGGCTCTGGACGGGTAGGTTGTTTTGGAAGTTTTCAGTAACTTCTTATCACAGCAGTTGTCTTGCTTTGCAGAATGAATATAGGGATGGATATTGATATTATACAATTACAAAGCACAAAATTCTTGTTTTTTTCTTTTTTTTTTTTTTGAGACGGAGTCTTGCTCTGTCGCCCAGGCTGGAGTGCAGTGGCGCAATCTCGGCTTACTGCAACCTCCGCCTCCTGGGTTCACGCCATTCTTCTGCCTCAGCCTCCTTAGTAGCTGGGACTATAGGCGCTCGCCATTACGCCCGGCTAATTTTTTGTATTCTTTAGTAGAGACGGGGTTTCACTGTGTTAGCCAGGATGGTCTCCATCTCCTGACCTCGTAATCCGCCCGCCTCGGCCTCCTAAAGTGCTGGGATTACAGGCTTGAGCTACCGCGTCCGGCCCACAAAATTCTTAATACTTAAGCAGAATCTGTTGACCCCTGACGCCGCTCTCTGCCCCCACTCTGATCTTGTCCATCCTTGTCTCCTTCTGATTCATGGCAGCAGCCAGTCCTTGGTTTTCCTGCTTCCACCCTCACGCCTGCAGTCTGCTTCCCACACGCAGCCAGAGGGACCTGTGTCAGATCACATTCCTTCTCTGCTTGGAACCCTTCCATGGTTCCATCTTACTGCCAAAGTCCTCACTATGTCCCACAAAGCTCCTCACAATCTGCCCTTGTTAGCTACCCGCCCTTATCTCCTCTCACTCTCCATCTTGCTCACTTTGCCCCAATCACCCTCCTCATTTTCTCTCCAACTTCCCGTATCTTTCCTTCCTCAGGGCCTCTGCATCTGCAGATCTCTTCCCTGCCTGGAACTCCCTTCCCCTAGATAGGTGCATGCCTCACTCCTCACTTCCTTCAGCTCTTTAGCTCAAAAGTCACCTGATGCATTCCCTGACCACCATGCCAAAAAAACAAAAATCACTTGCTCTCCAAAATCTCTATCCCCTTTCCCTGCCGTGATTTTCTCCAAAGCACTTACTGCCTTCTAACATTCAACATGTTTGGTGTCCATTTCCTCCATTAAAAAGATTAACTCCAGGAGAGTGGAGATTCTTTTTGTTTGTTTGTTTGGTTTTTTTGTTTTTTTTTTTGAGGCGGAGTCTGGCTCTCTTGCCCAGGCTGGAGGGCAGTGGCCGGATCTCAGCTCACTGCAAGCTCCGCCTCCTGGGTTCACGCCATTCTCCTGCCTCAACCTCCCGAGTAGCTGGGACTACAGGCGCCCGTCACCTCACCCGGCTAGTTTTTTGTATTTTTTAGTAGAGACGGGGTTTCACTGTGTTAGCCAGGATGGTCTTGATCTCCTGACCTCGTGATCCGCCCGTCTCGGCCTCCCAAAGTGCTGGGATTACAGGCTTGAGCCACCGCGCCCGGCCGAGAGTGGAGATTCTTATGTCTCGTACACCGCTGTATTCCCAGCTCCTAGAACAGCGCCTGGTATACATGAGGGGCACGGTAAATGTTTTTCGGATGTATGAATGGAAGCACAGAGTCGGTCACTGTTCTTGGCGCTGGAAATGTGTCAGGGAAGCCGTTTTGGGTGTACAGGGACCTCAGGGAGTTAGAAATACAAAAGAGGGGGCAGAGGGCACAGCCCGTGCGAAGGCCTCGCTATGAGCCCTGATTATTGGGGTGCTCGCACTGGGGAAGAGGAAACCGGAAGCGAGTTTAGGGAGACCGCTGCACAAGCAAAGGCTGGGAAAGCAGAGAGTGAGGGTAACCGGCTTAGTTTCGATAGGCTCGAGAATCCTCGCCCACTGTGCGTGCGCCGAGCTCCAAGCGGGGCAGGGGGCCGGGGCGGGGCTACGTGGTTGCGTCACACGCTGCACGTCGCCGCGCGCCTGCGCTCTTTTCCACGTGCAAAAGCCCCGGACTCGTGGAGTTGTGAACGCCGCGGGCTCCGGAGCCGCACAAACCCGGGCTCACCATGAAGCCAGGTCAGGCTGGGGTGGGGTCCGGGATCAGGGACGGAGGCCGGGCGGGAATCCGGGTGCCAGGCCAGAATCGGAGGGGTGGGGCCTTGGCCTGGGGGCAGGGGTTCTGAGCACGGATCCGGTCTCTTGTGGGAAGGGGAATCCTGATTCCAGGAGGTCTAGGGGTTATTGACTGGCTTCGGAGGTCACGGTCGTGAGTCGAAGAAGGCCTTGGGCCTGGCATTGGGGGTCTTGACCTGGGGTTCGTCTCTTTGAGGCCGTCTAATAGGGATTTTGGATATTGGGCAGGAGGCGAAACTCAGGAGTCTTGGACTAGAGTCTGGATCCCGGCATCTGGAGTCTTGGATCGCTGGGCGTGTTTTGGGAATCAGCCTTGGGTCGGAGATGGAGAGTTCCTGACCTTGGGTCCTGGAGATGTGTGTGGGAAGCCCCTATTTGCCTTCCCTGTCGCTGCCACCACCACCACCCCTTATCCCCCAACCCAGCTTTTCCGAGTGGGCCGGAGCGGAGGACTCCTCGGTTGGCCGTGTGCGGCACTCTGGCTCACTTTCCCGCCTTCTGCACTTACAGGGGGGCGGATCCCCAGGGATGGAGTGGAGATTTGGGGCGAGACTTAACAAGCTCGGCATTAGATTGGGGTAGGGGGGTGGGTGGCTGTCACAGGACGTGAGTGGTTTTATTCTTTCGATTTTCCATTAGATTCTGCTGAACCCACTGCCTTCATGGTGGAATGATGAGGGTCCTGGCTTTGACAGCAGAAGGGCCTCAGTTTAGTATTTCAGTTCTGGCTCAGCTTCTTAGCCTGCTGTGTGACCTTGGGCAAGTGGCTTTACCTCTCTGAGCCTCTGTTTTCTCATCAATAAAAAGGCGCCAGTTAGGATTAAGCGACGTTTAAAAAAAAAATAGCACAGTGCTTGACATAATAGTATTGGCTCTAGCTGTTGCCTTTATCTTTCTCAAAGAGAACAAAATTAGAATCCTTCTCCGTGGTGTCTGAGCACTTCCTCCATCTGGCCTGCCCAACCCCCACTGTCTGTGTGAGAACTTGCTTCATTGAGTTTGGAGAATTTTCCACCATGGCCCAAAGGGTCTGTTTTCCTGGAACAGGCTTTATTTTTCTTTTTTGTGTGTGTTTGTGTGGAGAGATTGGGGTCACCTGGCAGGAGATTTGTGGATCCGTGCCCTTCTCCCAAGCTCCCTTTCTCTTCCGTGTTTGGGGGATCTCCTGATGAAGTGGGCTGAGGGATTGTAGGCCAGGTATCTCTCCTATTGAGATCCTGACTTGACTGCAGGCATCCTGGTCTATGATTCCCTCAGAAATGGAGGATACCCCTTCTTCCAACCTTCTTCCGTTGTGTGGTAGAATGTGAAGTTGTAAAAGTTGTCAGGTGTTAGCTCTTTAGTAAGGATTTTAGTCTGAGTGAGAGAACCCTTTGGGAGCTTTTGAGCAGGGGCGTGGTGCAGTCTGACATTTTTAAAAGGGATTCTTCTTGCTTCCATGTGTGAAAGACCTCAGGGTGGCAAATGTGGAAGCAGGCAAATCGGTGGGAAGCTTGTTGCTGTAATCTAGGAGGTGGTGTGGTGGACCAGGATGGAAGCAGTGGACATGCTGACGATTTTACATGCTTTTGAAGACAGAACCAACAGATTGTATGTGGGTGTGTGAGCAGAGTCAAGGATAACCAAGGGTTTGGGGGTGTGTAGCTGGAAGGATGGAATTGCCATTTTTGAGATGGAGAAGGCTGTGGAAGGAAAGCAGATTTTAAATCAGGGAGTTTGTGGAACCCCCCTTCCCCCCAAAAAAGAACTTACTGGAAAAGTTTGTGTGAACATGTGTTTTTTCTGAGGAGTGGGTACTTTTGGTACATTTTCCCCCAAAAAGCTCCAGGACCTGAAATGAGATGTTTTGAGTATCTGGGATTGAAAATTGGCCGGGCGCGGTGGCTCAAGCCTGTAATCCCAGCACTTTGGGAGGCCGAGACGGGCGGATCACGAGGTCAGGAGATCAAGACCATCCTGGCTGACACGGTGAAACCCTGTCTCTACTAAAAAATACAAAAAACTAGCCAGGCGAGGTGGCGGGCGCCTGTAGTCCCAGCTACTCGGGAGGCTGAGGCAGGAGAATGGCGTGAACCCAGGAGGCGGAGCTTGCAGTGAGCTGAGATTCGGCCACTGCACTCCAGCCTGGGTGGCAGAGTGAGACTCCGTCTCAAAAAAAAAAAAAAAAAAAAAAGAAAGTTTACACTCCTGCCCACTCCGCCCCGTGCACATGCCAGTACTTCCTTTTTATTAGGCCTGTGTTGAGACTTTCATAAACCTAGCTGTGGCATCTCCCCTAAATGAAGGTCCTGGCTTTGGAAAACTGTTGGAGGGTTTGGGCAAGAAAATAATGAGATCTGAGTGCTGTTAGGCACATGGATGCAGCTGGAAACCATCATTCTCAGCAAACCATTGCAAGAACAAAAAACCAAACACCGCATATTCTTACTCATAGGTGGGAATTGAACAATGAGAACACTTGGACACAGGAAGGGGAACATCACATACCGGGTGCTGTTGTGGGGTGGGGGTAGCAGGGAGGGATAGCATTAGGAGATATACCTGATGTAAATGACGAGTTAATGGATGCAGCACACCAACATGGCACATGTATACATATGTAACAAACCTGCACGTTGTGCACATGTACCCTAGAACTTAAAGTATAATAAAACAAAACAAAACAGAAACAGCACTTATTAGTTGCTGTGTGGAAAGTGGACTGAAGGGGGATAGAAGATAAAAAGTGAACAACTCTTGGTTATGTTCTGGAGTTTTGAAAAGGAAACTGTTCATTTTAAAAGATCAAATTAGGAGTAGCTATTAAAAATTACATTTTCATCGTTAATACCATTAAGGTGCATAAGGAGGGAAGAGGAGACTCGTTCCCCTGAGTTTGAATGATGATGTTCAAAGTAGGTGCCAGATAGTGTATATGTGAAGTGCTCTGTGTGTACAAGGCATTAAATCTTTACAGCACTATAGGATGGGCACTGCATTTTTTTATTTTTATTTTTTTTTGATACTGAATGTCTGTCACCCAGGCTGGAGTGCAGTGGCACCATCTCAACTCACTGCAACCTCCACCTCCTGTGTTCAATTGATTCTTGTGCCTCAGCCTTCCAAGTAGCTGGGATTACGGGCACGTGCCACCACGCCTAGCTAATTTTTTTGTAGAGACAGGGTTTCACTGTGTTGGCCAGGCTGGTCTTCAACTTCTGGCTTCAAACTATCCACCTGCCTGGGTCTCCCAAAGTGCTGCGATTACAGGCATGAGCCACGGCACCTGGCCTGGCACTATATTGCTCCATGTCTTGCAGATGAAGTTTTCAAGACCCCCATGAACCTTCCTTACTCACTAGGGTGGAGTGGCTACGACATTGCCAGTCTCTCCATAAGGGATACTTGAGGGGAGTGACCAGCGCTTCCCTGGTCACCAGCTGATGGATCATGTGCTTTCTAAACAAATAAAGGGTGCTTTCTCCTTGAGGCAGGGCCCAGGGTTTAAGAATCATCCGCACAGTGCTCATTTAACATTTATTGAGCCCATACTTCGTGCCAGATGTTGTGCAGGGTTTTGGGGATGCGGTGGTGACCAAAACAATTAAAAATGCCTGCCCATTTGGAGCTTGATCTTAGTGGGGGAGGCAGGCGGTAATAATATTAAAAATGCCATGTGTGATCACTGATTTGAAGGGAAATAAAGCAGGGTAAGGGTACGGTGGCCAAAGTAGGCCCTTCTGAGGAACTAACATTTTATCATAGAGCAGAATGCAGTGAAGGAGCAAGTGAGCCGTGCACACGTGCAGGAGCCGGGCAGTGGGAACAGCACGTGGTAAAGATTCAGAAGCTGGACTATGTATGCTTGGTGGGGAAGAGCATGGAACCCAGCATAGAATGAAGTCAGGGAAGTCAGCACAGGCCAGATCCTTACGATGATGATTCTCAATGTGGGCTGCACCTTGGAGTCACCTGGAGAGCTTTATTTAGGGGAAGATCTTGCGCTCAGAACAATGAAATCAGAATTTAAAGCCTAAAGATTTTAGGCTTTGATTTCAGGCTTTGTAAGCCAGGGAAAGGAATTCTTATTTCATTTTGGATGTGGTGGAAACCCATTGGAGGGATTTGGGCAAGGGCATGATGAGATCTTACTTGCTGTTTTAAACACAGCATGTATTAGCTGCTGTGTGAAAAGTGGACTGTAGAGGGAGTAGAAGATTAAAAGTAAACAACTTTTTGTTAAGTTTGGGAGTTTTGAAAGTGAAACCATTCATTTTTAAAGATTAAATTAGGTTAAAAGATACATTTTTTATCTGTAATACCATTAAGGCGCATGAAGGGTGCGTAGGATAAGATCATAGTGTATCTTTACAAAAAACATGAGCAAACTTATTATTGAATAGATTACATCATGTGAGATAATTTTATTTTATTTTATTTATTTATTTTGAGACGGAGTCTCGCTCTGTCCTCCCGGCTAGAGTGCAGTGGCCGGATCTCAGCTCACTGCAAGCTCCGCCTCCTGGGTTTAGGCCATTCTCCTGCCTCAGCCTCCTGAGTAGCTGGGACTACAGGCGCCCGCCACCTCGCCTGGCTAGTTTTTTATATTTTTTAGTAGAGACGGGGTTTCACCGGGTTAACCAGGATGGTCTCGATCTCCTGACCTCGTGATCCGCCCATCTCGGCCTCCCAAACTGCTGGGATTACAGGCTTGAGCCACCGCGCCCGGCCCATGTGAGATAATTTTAAACCACTGGTTTTCCAACTATTTTTTTTAACTTGTGTGATTTAGTACTTCTGAGTTTTTGAAACCAAATCGCAGAAAATATTGAATCTGTTAGCACCAGAGTTCTGTTTTAAACATTGTTTTTTGTTTTTTTTGTTTTTTTTTTTTTTGTTTTTTTTGTTTTGGAGACGGAGTCTCGCTCTGTCGCCCAGGCTGGAGTGCAGTGGCCGGATCTCAGCTCACTGCAAGCTCCGCCTCCCGGGTCTACGCCATTCTCCTGCCTCAGCCTCCGGAGTAGCTGGGACTACAGGCGCCCGCCACCTCGCCCAGCTAGTTTTTTTGTAGTTTTTAGTAGAGACGGGGTTTCACTGTGTTAGCCAGGATGGTCTCGATCTCCTGACCTCGTGATCCGCCCGTCTCGGCCTCCCAAAGTGCTGGGATTACAGGCTTGAGCCACCACGCCCGGCCCTTAAACATTGTTTTGTACTAATGGTGTTTGCTGTCCTGAACTGGTAAGAATAAAGCCTATCTGAATCTATTATTTCTTTAACATATTATTTCCTACTGACACACTGCAAACTACTTGTAAAGTGTAGCCCATTCTTTAATGGCAGTTTGTTATACTTTTTCTTGTTTTTCCCCTGAGCTGACAGGGACGTCTTTAAGCTTGGAAGCAGGGCGATGAATTAGGGATGACATCGTGCTGTACTCCCCTCTGTTGTGGGGCTGGGGTTGACACTTTTCTTCCAGCTCCAAGGTCAGGAGTGGGAGGGTATGGAGACGTTTCCAGAGTCTAGGGGACCCTGTTGTCCCAGCATGTGCTCATATGCAGGGCTTACTCCTCACAGTAATTAATATTGACATGGAATGAATTCTGTGAATCTGCTATGCAACCAAGGAAATGAGGATATTAACAGTAACCTACATCTACTCATGTACCCCTCCCCTATCCCAACCCCATATTAGTATCTCCTTCCCATTCGCCAATATCATGAGTTTTGCATTTCTCATTCCCTTGCCCCTTTTCTTGGGCAACATTATTGTGGCTGGGTGTGGTGCCTGACACCTGTCATCCCAGCACTTCAGGAGGCCGAGGCAGGAGGATCACTTGAGCCAGGAGCTGGAGACTCGCCTGGGCAACATAGTGAGACCTCCATCTCTACAAAAAAAAAAAGTTAGCCAGGAGTTGTGGCACATACCTGTAATTTAGCTATTTCAGAGACTGAGGCAGCAGAAGTGCTTGAGCCCAGGAGTTCAAGGCTGCAGTGAGCTATGATTGCGCCACTGTTCTCCAACTTGGGGGGCAGAGCGAGACCCCATCTCAAAAAAAGCACTAAGTACAAAAAGATATTATGATTTTAACATTAGTCTCTTGTGTATAACTGAAGGTCATTTTCGTGATCTTGATTGTGAATATCTTCTATTTTATTTGTCCATTCCATTGATGGACATTTGGGTTAGTCTTCCCTTTTCTTTTGTTGTGGACATTCTTGGAAATGTGTCCTGCTGTACACGGGCACGCGGATTTCAGGTTTCTCGCCTGAGAGGTATTGCTGGGTACAAGGTGGCTTCACCTTTTAAGCTTCATTGCCCTGATTCCTATTTTTGTTTCCACCACAGGTTTCAGTCCCCGTGGGGGTGGCTTTGGCGGCCGAGGGGGCTTTGGTGACCGTGGTGGTCGTGGAGGCCGAGGGGGCTTTGGCGGGGGCCGAGGTCGAGGCGGAGGCTTTAGAGGTCGTGGACGAGGAGGTGGCGGCGGTGGCGGCGGCGGTGGTGGAGGAGGAGGAAGAGGTGAGTAAGGTTGGCTACGGGTTATGGAGGAGGCCTTCCTGAGGCGGGGAGTAGGGAGGGCGGAGATTCAGGATCTTTCTCTCCTGTTGTACCTCTCCTTTATAGGTGGAGGCTTCCATTCTGGCGGCAACCGGGGTCGTGGTCGGGGAGGAAAAAGAGGAAACCAGTCGGGGAAGAATGTGATGGTGGAGCCGCATCGGCATGAGGGTGAGTGAGGAAGGCAGGAAGCTGGCTGGGCTTCAGGGGCAGGGAGAGGCGAGGGGTCCTCACCACTGCTCTGATCCCCTCACCTAGGTGTCTTCATTTGTCGAGGAAAGGAAGATGCACTGGTCACCAAAAACCTGGTCCCTGGGGAATCAGTTTATGGGGAGAAGAGAGTCTCTATTTCGGTAAGAACTGGGCCCCTGTCCAAGCCACGAGGGTCGCAGCTGAGGGTGTAGCCAGTAGTCTGTGTCTACCCTCACCCTGTGTCGTGCACAGGACAGCTGCAGGATTGTCATCATATGCAAACCACACTGTCTATTCCCTTCCTAATCCGCCTTCTGTGACTCCCCACTGCCTTCAGGTTAGACCCCTGAGTCTTCACTGTGGCCTCCAAGACCCTGCGCATTCTAGTTCCCCCTGCCTGCCCCCCGGCCTTGTCTCCTTCACTAACCATCTGACCTAGTGTCCTCCAGCCACCCTGGCCTTGCTCTTCCCACTCCCAGCTCTGTGGGAGGCTGCGTCCTTATCATCTGCTTCTCCAGGCTGCCTCACACCGCTCTGCCTGTCAAGGCCTTGGGGACTTCCTAATCGCTTTCTCTCTCCTGGGAATGTCCTTCCTCAGATAACTTGATAACTTGAATGGCCCCTCGCCTCCTTCAGGTCTGATTTGGAATCTGCCTTTCAGCCCCTCCCTGGCCCCCTTTCTCATTTTCACCTGCTCCTTTCCCTGCTTCCCAAACTTCATGTCTTCTTTCCTGACTTTGTCTTCTCTCCTTAACACCTGTCACCATCTCATATGCCATGTTATATTTAGCTAGTTCGGTGAATACTTACGCCTTCTGGGCAGGGATCCTTGTCTTGTATCCCCAGCGCCTAGAGCAGCGTCTGGCACACCGTAGGTGCTGGCACAGTGCATGTTTGTTGAACGAGTGCTGGTTTTACTGTTACTCTTTGTGTTTATTCTCTGTTGCTGCCCCTTGAGTCAGTAACCTCCATGAGAGGGCAGCGACAGCACGTGCATGGTCACTGCTCTGTACTCACGTTGAGTTCTTGTGCAGTGATAGGACGGCCCAGTTCCTTTCAAGGGTCCTAGGGTTAAGGGCAGTGAGGTCCTGCAGAAGAGCCTAGCGCTGACTTCTGTCCCCATCTATCATCTAGGAAGGAGATGACAAAATCGAGTACCGAGCCTGGAACCCTTTCCGCTCCAAGCTGGCTGCAGCAATCCTGGGTGGTGTGGACCAGATCCACATCAAACCGGGGGCTAAGGTGCTCTACCTCGGGGCTGCCTCGGGCACCACCGTCTCCCATGTCTCTGACATCGTCGGTCCGGTGAGTGAGTGGATGGAGTGTCAGGCAGGAGGCAAAGGCTCCCTCCCCTCTGCCAACCTGGAATAGCAGGGTTTGACGGCTTGCCTTCACTGTGTGACTTAGGGCCAGGCCTTTTTCTGTCACAGTGCCTGTGAGTAAAAGGAGCGGCTTGAACCAGATAACGTCATTCAACCTCGCTCCTGGGTTCTTGGCCTCAAGGGAAGAGACGTGGGTGTGGGGTGACCAACCTTAGAGAGACAGCTGGGAGTATAGATACCAGACTGTTTGATTTGATGGGCCTCTTTAAAATTTTATGCTGCTAAAACCTGCTCTTCTGGTTTCTTTAGAAAGAACCAGGAGATCTCATGGTTTCTGAGCCTGTATAGGCTTCCCGTTTAGAGGACCCGTGGCACCCACATGTCCCACTCCATTACCCTTTGTTACTTTACGTGTTTATAAGCTATTAAATGTAGTGTCTTAAAGCCTCAGGCTTTGGCCAGACGAGGCGGCTCATGCCTTTAATCCCAACACGTTGGGAGGCCGAGGCAGGTGGATCACCTGAGGTCAGGAGCTCGAGACCAGCCTGACCAATATGGTAAAACCCTGTCTCTACTAAAAATAACACAAATTAGCTGGGTGTGGTGGCATGTGCCTGTAGTCCCAGCTACTCGGGAGGCTGAGACAGGAGAATTGCTTGAACCTGGGAGGTGGACGTTGCACTAAGCTGAGATTGCACCACTGCACTCCAGCCTGAGCAACAGCGAGACTCCATCTCAAAAACAAAACAAAACAAACAAACAAGAAAACAAACCCTCAGGCTTTAATCAGGCAAGTTACCTAATCCATCCAAGCCTCAGTTTACCTCTCTGGAACTAGAGTTGTGAAGATTAAATGAGTTAATTTCTGAAAGGTGCTCACAGCAGTGATTGGCCCATGGTTACATCATCTGTGTGCCTTGGCTTCCTGGCTTTAAGCCTCTGTTGGGAGCCTGGGCTCTCAGGCAGATGGGATTGGGTACTTTTGCTACTTGCTGAATAACCCTTGACCTGTGACTTTATGTCTGGACCTCAGTGTATTCATGTATAAAATGGGCATGATAACAGTAGTCATTATATGGTAGGGTTTTGATTTGGGGGTTGGAAGAGATGCTGTGTAGAGTGTATGGGCCTAAAGTAGGCACTCCATGCCTGAGAACTAGCATCATTGTTGATTCCTTTTTAATTTATTTTAGGATGGTCTAGTCTATGCAGTCGAGTTCTCCCACCGCTCTGGCCGTGACCTCATTAACTTGGCCAAGAAGAGGACCAACATCATTCCTGTGATCGAGGATGCTCGGCACCCACACAAATACCGCATGCTCATCGGTGAGGGGTCTGGGGGTGGCCCCAGTGGGGTAGGACAGGCCACTGCAGGCTTCCTGGAAGAAGCCAGTGGACCCCTGATTTAGATGGAGTTGGAGTGGATGAGCAGACCTCTTGAGTCTGCAGGAATAGAAAGGGGTAAGGGGAGCTAGGTGAAGCTGTAGAGGTGGCAGCTTGACTTCAGAATCTTGGAAGCCACCCTTGGAGGGCCAAGCTCCTCTCCTTCAGTCTCCTCCCCATCTCCTAGGTCTCCTGTACTTCCTGCCTCCTGTATTTATTACACTGCCCCTGCATTAAAAACCTCCTTTTGGGGGTCCTTATCATTGGCTGGTGAGAGCATAGCCCAGAAAACAAACTGAGCTATGGCTTGACCTAGAGGGGTCCATTGTGACTATTAATGACTTTGTTTAAAAAAACATTCAAAGGTATAATATAAAAGTTGAAAAGCCTTATAAACCACCCCCAGAGGTAACTGATGAGAACAATTTGATGTCTGCTTTTCCCAGGTTTTAAGTAATCAGTTTTCATTATACCACCTTTTCATTTTTGAAAAGTCACACTGCCTTAAATACATTATTTTTCATTCTGCTCATTTTTCTTTGTGTTTTTTTCCCCCGTGCACTCATACTATCCCCTTTGTTCTGCGACTTGTTTTCATTTCACGGTCCTGCAGACACTCTTGCCTATAAGTGCTCACTCACTCTTACTTGTCTTTTTGATGACGTGTCTGTCTCCCCACCAGACCCGGGAGCGTCTCGAGGGCAGGGTCCGGGTCTGACTCGTCTCTATGTCCCCCACGCCCGGCCCAGGGCTGGCCACAGAGTAGGTGGCAACCATGGTTTCCAAGAAGAGTGGATGAATGATGTGACTGTGGGTTTTGGACTCATCTTGGGATACTGGAGGGAGGGGGACCAGTGGAGGTGGGGAGTGAAACTGGAGGCAGGGAGAATCTCCCAGGAACCTGCTGGTGATGGGCATAGGCCCCTGGGAGGGTCTGGGATGATCCCTGTGACTCCAACTTGTAACTGCTGCCCCTTTCTCCTTAGCAATGGTGGATGTGATCTTTGCTGATGTGGCCCAGCCAGACCAGACCCGGATTGTGGCCCTGAATGCCCACACCTTCCTGCGTAATGGAGGACACTTTGTGATTTCCATTAAGGTGCGGGGTTTGGAGGAGTCTAAGATGGGGTGGCAGTGTTCTAGGGAGGTATCTTCTCTATCTGTATCTGTCAAATAGCCACCCAAAAGAGAGGGACCAAGTCTGCAAAACTATAGCTTTGGATCTAAAGAGGCAGGAGAGTGCAGTGGTCAAGTGCAAAATTGAGTCTGACCATCTCATTCCAGCCTGCCGTGTAAACTGAGCAAGTTACTTAACCTATATGCCTCAGTTTCCTCACTTGTAAAATAGAAATATTAGTCTAATCTTTTTCAGGGTGGATGACAGGATCAAATTAGTCAATATATATGAAGTGTTTAGAAAAGATCCTGGCCTAGGATACTAGATAAAAGCTAGGTGCATCTTTCACAACGTTTTATTTAGAAATAATGGAGAACTCCCCCATGCACCCTTCACAGGGTTCACCATTTGTTAGCCTTTTACTACATTTGTTTTATTATTCTCAACTGCATTATTACTATTATTAAAGAAGAGGAAGTAGAAATAAACCAAACAATTCCTAGGTATAAAACTTAAGCACTGGCTTTTAGATAAATAGGCTTCCTGCTTCAAATCCAAAGCAAACTAAAAACTTTTTTTTTTTTTTTTTTTTTTTTAATTTGAGACACAGTCTCGCTCTCTCACAAGGCTGGCGTGAAGTGGTGCAATCTCAGCTCACTGCAACCTCCGCCTCCCAGGTTCAAGCAATTCTTATGCCTCAGCCTCCCAAGTAGCTGGGACTATAGATGTGTGCCACCACACCTGGCACTTTTATATTTTTAGTGGAGATGGGGTTTTGCCATGTTGCTCAGGCTGGTCTGGAGCTCCTGAGCTCAGGCAATCTCACTGCCTCAGCCTCCCAAAGTGCTAGGATTACAGGCATGAACCCAGCCAGAAACTTCTTTAATTAAGCCTTTTATCACATTTCCTAAACCCAAGTGTCTTAGCCCTTTTTATGCAGCTATCACAGAATGCTATAGACTGGGTAATTTATTTTTTTTATTTTTATTTTTTGAGATGGAGTCTCACTCTGTTGCCAGGTTGGAGTGCAGTGTTGTGATCTCAGCTCACTGCAACCTCCACTTCCCGGGTTCAAGGGATTCTCCTGCCTCAGCCTCCCGAGTAGCTGGGACTACAGGTGTGTGCCACCACAGCCGGCTAATTTTTGTATTTTTAGTGAAGACAGGGTTTCACCATGTTGGCCAGGATGGTCTCGATCTCCTGATTTCGTGATTCACCCGCCTTGGCTTCCCAAAGTGCTGGGATTACAGGTGTGAGCCACAACGCCCAGCCTGAGACTGGGTAATTTATAATGAACAGAAATTTATTTGGCTACCAGTTCCGAAGGCTGGAAAGTCCAAGATTGGGGGTCTGAATCTGGCGAGGGCCAAATTGCTGTCATCCATTGGCAGAATGGTGAGAGCAAGATGGAAAGGGGGCATAATCATGCTTTTAATCAGGAACCCACTCTTGTGATAATAGCATTAGTCTATTCAGGAAGGCAGAGCCCTCATGACCTAAATCATCTCTCAAAGGCCCATCTCAATTCTGTTGCATTTAAGCGTTAAGGTTCCAACACATGAACTTTGGGGGACACGTTAGAACCACAGCACTGAGTTTTACTTGAATTAATAATGAAAACATCTGGTTTAAAGAGCACACAAGAGGAAAACAGCCCAAAGCCCTGTTGTGGACATCAGTCAGTCCTTTCTCCTCTTTAGGCCAACTGCATTGACTCCACAGCCTCAGCCGAGGCTGTGTTTGCCTCCGAAGTGAAAAAGATGCAGCAGGAGAATATGAAGCCGCAGGAGCAGTTGACCCTTGAGCCATATGAAAGAGACCATGCCGTGGTCGTGGGAGTGTACAGGTGAGCAGGGGCCCAGCAATACACCAAGACAGACATCTCTGTCCCTTGCACCCCGAGTGCCATGATCCTGGGGATCCTTCTTCATCACGTATCTTCCTCTCACAGGCCACCCCCCAAGGTGAAGAACTGAAGTTCAGCGCTGTCTGGATTGCTAGAGATGTGTGTTGATACTGTTGCACGTGTGTTTTTCTATTAAAAGACTCATCCGTCTCCCATGTCTGCTGCTCATTCCTCCCCTTGACCTGCTGACACAGGGCGCATGCACCCTTGGTTAACTTTGCGGGGTTGTGGGGTAAATTCTCACCCGGTCACAGAGCCCATGCTCCGTTTGTAGCTGCCTCTCGCGCAGTCGCAGCCCGGATTTCAGTTCTTGGGTGTGATTGGTAGCTCACTGCGCATGCGTACAGGTAAGCGGCCGTCTCGCGCAGGCGGAGTGGCAGTCTGGGTCACGTGGGGGGAGCGGAGAGGGCGGGATGGGGGCGGAGTCCAGGGCGTGGGGGGGCCGGTTTGTTGTGGTCGCCATTTTGCTGGTTGCATTACTGGGTAATCGGGGCCCTGGCTTGCCGCGTCCGCCGGATACCCTCAGCCAGTGGGCAGGTCTGAGCTCGGGCTCCCCGAGCAGTTTGAGTCCCCTTGCCCGCTCCCTCAGGTAACGGCGCAGGGACGGTGGGGCGGCACGCGGTCGCAGGGAGGTGGGCAGGACGGGATCCGCCCTGCCCGCGTCGCCGCGAGACTTAGCGCGAGGCCAAGGGAGGAGAGGAGGGGGGTGGCGGGCAGGTGCGGGCCCTGCCTGGCTATTCATAGTTGAATTCCTGGAACCGGCCAAGCCCGAGGGAGCAGTTGCAGGAGGGAGGCTGGGAGGGGGTAGCCGGGCCCCACTCCCGCCCTTTGTTTGGGCTCGGCTCCGCGGGCCGCTTCTTCGTTGCCTAGCAACAGCTGCCCTAGGCTGTGATTGGCTGAGCTCTTGGCACCAACGACCAATGGCACAGTTGTTGCCATGGCAGGTGCCGATTGCCAAGCTCAGTCGGGCCCCGCCTGCCGGTCTCGGCAGGCCCAGGAGGGCCTCCTGGGTGGGGGGCGGGACGCCGGGTCCCTAGGGGCTGGTGGCCACTCAGGGTGGGGCGTGTCGCCCCTCCCCCGTCCACCTGCTCTACTCTTCCCCCTCGTGCCCCGGGCTGACCCTTGTCCCCTCCTCTCCCCGCCCCCGGTGGCAGCGGCGGCTGCTGTTGTCACCCACCGGGCCGCCCGTCCCGCTTGCCCTCCCTGCCGCGGGGCCGGCCGGGCCAGGGACAGGCGGTCGCCTTTTCAGCGCTGCCACCTCCGCCATGCTGGCCGCTCGACCACCCGCCTGGGGGCCCCACCGCGCCCCAGCCCCCCGTGGGCCCCGCGCCAGCCCTGACCCGGGTAGGGGGTGGGGGCTGGGAGAGATGGTCCTGGTGTGGGAGGGCCCCGGAAAAGAGGTTGTTTTGGGGGGAAGCTCCAAGGGTGGAGGAGTCGTGGAGTGGCGAGGCATGGAATAGGAGAAAAGGATTTGACATGGGGGAGAAAATGGCCCATTGGGGAGATTTTTGCTGTGGCTGACAACTCTGGGAGGAGAGAACCCTATGTGATACTTGGGCATTTGGCTTTGAGGCCCTGTAGGAGTGGACACAGTTGTGGAATGACCCTGGTATAAAGAGGGGTGCCTGGAGAAAGGTGTCTGGTAGGAATATTAGGCAGTGTGTGTGTGTGTATGTAGGGGGGCAAGGAAGCAGTGTAGGGGAGAAAAGATCACTCTAAACTGTGGGAAGAGACACCTCCCATCAGGAGGAGTGGGCCTTGATTGGGATGGGGTCTTGGAGTAATGTGGGGAAGAGCCCTGTTGTGGCAGGGGGAATTGGGATATAGTACAGGGAGACTGCCTGGAAGGCTGGTTCCTAATATGGAGGACCTGATATAGGGAAGCGGTCTTGGCATGATATGGAGAGGGTCCCCTAGGAAAGTTGTGCCCTGGTAGATGAGAATGCCGTAGAGATAGGACTCTGTTCTGTAGAGGTTCTCAGATAACTTTGGTGTGGTTGGGAGGTCCCTAAGGACGCTGATGTGGTTTTAGGGCTGCAGAGGATTCTGCTGTCGTTTGGGAGGGGAACACTCATGTGGTTTGGAAATCCTAGAGTTCTCTGGGCTGAGGGAATCTACTGAGAAGGATAGATCTTGAAGTAGTGGCCCTTGCTGTACTACGGGCTGAGATCCTAATGTTCAGGGAAGACTTTAGAAGGGTGGGATCTTGTGTTAGGGGCCCTGGGGAGGGCCATGAGTAGTAATGAGAAAAGAATGAAGCTTACTCCTCTGCATACTGTCTGTGGTTTCTATCTTTTTTCTTTCCCTCCTCCGAATTATTGGTGTCTTCCTGTCCTCCTTTCCCTGTGATGGCTCATATCAACCCCTGCCTGGCCCCCAATCATTGTCTTTTATGTGTTCTCTTTGTGCTGCCTTAATCATTTACTTGGTCATTATTTGTCAGGGACTGCTGTGCCACCCCCCACCTGGCTGCCACTTCTCTGCCCCTTTTCTTCATTGCTACCTGTTGCTCCGTTGTGCCCTTTTCCTCTTCTTTCTGTTCCCTGCCTTTCTCATGCCCACCTCTTCCGCGCCTGGCACTATTCACATATCCCTTGTTCCATGTTGTTTTCCTACCGCCTGTCTGCTCTCAGGTCTCAGCGGCGGTGGCAGCCGAGGTGCAGGATGCAAGAAGGCGCCCCCCGGCCGGGCTCCCGCTCCAGGCCTCGCTCCCCTGCGGCCCTCTGAGCCCACCATGGCCGTCCCACCGGGCCATGGTCCCTTCTCTGGCTTCCCAGGGCCCCAGGAGCACACGCAGGTACGCGTTCAGCTGGCTCCTCACCTGCCTGGTGGTAGGGGGAGGCTGGGGATAGAAGGGTCTCCAGACCAAAATGTAGTGTGGTTGCCCAAGACAGTCTCCTGGGCACATAATGGGTCCCATGGGATTGGAAAATAACAGAGGAGTTTTCAGGCAGAGTCAGGGTTTGGAGAGGTTGGGTTCAAATGCTTACCCAGTGGTTAAATTACTTAGATTCTCCATACTCGAGTTTTCTATTCTGTGAAATGGGGCCAATAATGATACCTGCCTCACACGGTTGTTGTGAGGATTAAATGAGTTAATGGTATGCATGTAGAATGCTTAGAATGGTGCCTGGCGCATAGTAAATACCCAATAAATGCTCACTAAGAAAAGTTCAGAGTGAAAGATCTGGAGGGGGTGAATGGGGAGGGGGGTTGAGTCTAAACGGTCTTGAGGCCAAGAGGCATGGGTGGTGCAGGGCAAAGCTCTCCAAGGCTGGAGGCAGTGAAGGCAGTGACATGCAGAGCTTGAAGCAGGATGGAGTGGGAGGTCCAGGGGCCAGATCAGATCCAAGAGTCTTGGAGTGAAAGAACTATGCAAAGAGTTGGTGGGGGTATGGGTTGGGGCCCAAGGGATGAGGGTAAATTGAGATAGAGGAACTTCAGAGGATACCCAGAATGGCTGGCTTCACAGTGAAGAATGGGGAGGAACAGAGCCCAGATTTTCCATATAATCTCTCCCACTGCGGTTCAGAAAGGAGTAAAGGTGAGGGGTGAAAGGTCAGGGTTCACTCATTCACATCACAGGTCTGAAAGAGTATCCATTGTGTGCCAGGCCCTGCTTTAGGCACTGGAGGTTCAGTAAGAACAAGAGAAAGTCTCAGCCCTGGGGGAGTTTCTTTCCTAAATGGGTGGAACAAATACAGACAGCAACCAAATACATGATGCGCCAGCAGCCCTTATAGTTCTTCCTCTTGAGGTTGGAGGTAAAGGCCCACCCTCAGTGCCCACCCCTCACCCTGCCCTGCAGGTATTGCCTGATGTGCGGCTACTGCCTCGGAGGCTGCCCCTGGCCTTCCGAGATGCAACCTCAGCCCCGCTGCGTAAGCTCTCTGTGGACCTCATCAAGACCTACAAGCACATCAATGAGGTGGGCAGGGGCTGGGGGATCCTGGGCTGGGTGCCGAGGGTCTTGGCTGCTGGCATGAGTCACTCACCAGTCCCCATCTCCTGGCTGGCTGGCTGGGCAGGTATACTATGCGAAGAAGAAGCGGCGGGCCCAGCAGGTGCCACCCCAGGATTCGAGCACCAAGAAGGAGAAGAAGGTCCTGAACCATGGTTATGATGACGACAACCATGACTACATCGTGCGCAGTGGCGAGCGCTGGCTGGAGCGCTATGAGATTGACTCGCTCATTGGCAAAGGCTCCTTTGGCCAGGTGTGGGACACCCCCCTCTCCCACCCTGATCCAAGGCCCCACTAACATTGACCACATACCCAGTGGTTCAGTGGCTTCAAATCCCATGCTGGGCCACTCACCCTAGCCCACTTAATTTCCCTGTGCCTCAGTTGCCTTTTCTGTAAAACAGTTTAAATAACAAGACTCAACATAAGGTGGTATGTTATTTCACGTCCAGCGTTTCCACCAGTGCCTGACTAATGGTGTGCACTCAACTGCGAAGTATGCATAGTGTTCTCGGTGGGCCTCCTTGCCTGGAGGGAGGAGAATGGTGCCTGGCTCTGCCCTGCCCCCACCCCTTTCTTCTTGACATGCCCTGCCCCAACAGGTGGTGAAAGCCTATGACCATCAGACCCAGGAGCTTGTGGCCATCAAGATCATCAAGAACAAAAAGGCCTTCCTGAACCAGGCCCAGATTGAGCTGCGGCTGCTGGAGCTGATGAACCAGCATGACACCGAGATGAAGTACTACATAGGTGAGGCCCGGGACTGGCAGGGCTGTGGGCACCTGGGATAGCGGGAGCTGGAGCCAGTAGGGATGGGTCACACCCCTGCCCCACCCTCAGGAGGAGGCTGACATCTTCAGAGCAGGGTTTGATCTGTGCTTCACTGACATCAGTGATTCTCCTGCTGCTTTTATGGTTTTTGTCCTATTTACTTGGTAGTGGTCAGAGGTTACTGAGTGCTCACCAACGGCCAGGCTGTCTTGGAAGCACTTTATGTAAGTTAACTCACCACAGCCCATAAGGGGAAGGGCATTATTACCAACATCTTGAAGAAACGAAACCCGGGCTTCCATCCTAGTTTCTTCTTCAATAAAACAAACAAAAACAAACAAAAAAAATGGGCTGGGTGCATGGCTCACGCCTGTAATCCCAGCACTTTGGGAGGCCGAGGTGGGTGGATCATGAGGTCAAGAGATGGAGACCATCCTGGCCAACATGGTGAAACCCTGTCTCTACTAAAAATATGAAAAAATTAGCTTGATGTGGTGGCACGCGCCTGTAGTCCCAGCTACTCGGAAGGCTGAGGCAGGAGAATCGCTTGAACCTTAGAGGCGGAGGTTGCAATGAGCCAAGACCATGCCACTGCACTCCAGCCTGGTGACAGAGCGAGACTCTATCTTAAAAAACAAACAAACAAAAAACCAAACAATAATAACAACAAAAACGAAGAAAGGAAAAAAGAAACCCAGGGATTCAAGTGCTGTCACTTGCATGAGGGGGCAGTTTGTACTAATTGAGCTATAATTTGATGAGGCCGTGGACTCCAGAGCTGTTACTCTTAACATCTGTGCCAGTCTTTCTCCTCCCTTAAACTGATTCCTCTTAATGGACATAAACATCACAACATAATCATAAACAGCAAGTGGATTTTAAAATGGTTTCGTTTGAAAGGAAGATGTACATCCTTAAAGTAGATGGAAAACTAGTGTCCTTTGCCACAAAAATGAATACAAGGGAGATGAAAGCAGTGTTACGAAATTAAAGGAGGAAGTGTAGAATGTGTTAGAGCTAGTAGTAACTAATGAAACTTTCTCGTTTGTTTAATTGGAGGGTTTGACAGAGACTTGGAAAGAGCGTTAACTTCCTGTGTGAACCTAGTTGTTTGTTAGATAAAAAGATCTTGACTAGCAGATGGTACCCGTGGGCACAGCACATGTGGCTAGTGATCAAAGAGTGTTGTATGACCCCAGGCCACCACCTGCCCTCTCTGAGCCATTTCTTCTCTGGCCCATTTTCTCCCCTCCCTCGCAGTGCACCTGAAGCGGCATTTCATGTTCCGGAACCACCTGTGCCTGGTGTTCGAGCTGCTGTCCTACAACCTGTACGACCTCCTGCGCAACACCCACTTCCGCGGCGTCTCGCTGAACCTGACCCGGAAGCTGGCGCAGCAGCTCTGCACGGCACTGCTCTTTCTGGCCACGCCTGAGCTCAGCATCATTCACTGCGACCTCAAGCCCGAAAACATCTTGCTCTGCAACCCCAAGCGCAGCGCCATCAAGATCGTGGACTTCGGCAGTTCCTGCCAGCTTGGCCAGAGGGTACGGGGCAGCCCGGTCCTGGGAGCAGGGCTAGTGGTTTGGGTGAGGCAGGGCCAACAGGAGGCTTAGGGGCGGGGCTTGGCTGGGATGGGATTATTAGGAACTGCTGGAAGTGAAGGATAGTGCTTGGGGTGGGGGTGTGGATGTACTGCCCACTAGGATGGGGAGGGTGAAGCCTGAGGGGGCAGGGCTCGTTTTGAAGCTGCCAGATGTGAACAGGGTAAAGTTGGGTTGGGTTTGAGCCCTGGGTGCTGCTTTACTAAGTTTTTGTGTTCTGTGTTCTTAAAGCCGGGGATGGAGGTGGAAGGCTTCAACTTTGCAACTCTGTGTGAGCTGCCACTAAAAATGACAATAGTATAGGGCTTGTGGAATGTCAGCCTCTGCCTGGTGACCCAGAAAGGCCCAGGATCGGGGTTGGGGGTGGAGATCAGGGTCTCTTTAGGCCAGCAGGCTCCCCAGATTGATAAACAAGATGGCACCAGTGGCTCCCAGAAAACTGGTGCTGATAATGGCAGGATTTGGAGCCTCAGTCCCCATTTTGTCAGCAAGAGGCTTGTCCTTAGTTGGGTCCTCTTAGCTTTGGGGGTGTCAGTGGGACCAGTAGAGGAGGCTGGGACCCTTGACGATGACCCTTTTCCCAGATCTACCAGTATATCCAGAGCCGCTTCTACCGCTCGCCTGAGGTGCTCCTGGGCACACCCTACGACCTGGCCATTGACATGTGGTCCCTGGGCTGCATCCTTGTGGAGATGCACACCGGAGAGCCCCTCTTCAGTGGCTCCAATGAGGTGTGCCCCCAGGAAGGGGTGTGCTGGAGGTGGAGGGGGTGGAGCCTGGCTGGCCTGATGACCCTGACTCCCGCCTGCTCACAGGTGGACCAGATGAACCGCATTGTGGAGGTGCTGGGCATCCCGCCGGCTGCCATGCTGGACCAGGCGCCCAAGGCTCGCAAGTACTTTGAACGGCTGCCTGGGGGTGGCTGGACCCTACGAAGGACAAAAGAACTCAGGAAGGTGCGGCCCCTGCCCCACGCCACTCCTCCCACCCCGTGGCCCCTCACTCACACTTGGGGCTCTCTCCCCCTGCTCCCTCTCCCTTGTGTCTTTCCCTTCCTTCCTGTCCCCCTTGTCTGTCTTTTCCTTCCTTCCCTGCCCACCCCATCTCCCATCTCTCCTTCCCACCCCACAACTCTTCTTAGCTTTTCTTTCCACTTTCTCTCCTGTGCCTCTGTTTCCCCATGTGTGTCTCCCTGCCCCTCCTGCCCACTGACGGCCACTCTCTTGCCCCCCCTCCCACCCCCTCCCTGCCAGGATTACCAGGGCCCCGGGACACGGCGGCTGCAGGAGGTGCTGGGCGTGCAGACGGGCGGGCCCGGGGGCCGGCGGGCGGGGGAGCCGGGCCACAGCCCCGCCGACTACCTCCGCTTCCAGGACCTGGTGCTGCGCATGCTGGAGTATGAGCCCGCCGCCCGCATCAGCCCCCTGGGGGCTCTGCAGCACGGCTTCTTCCGCCGCACGGCCGACGAGGCCACCAACACGGGCCCGGCAGGCAGCAGTGCCTCCACCTCGCCCGCGCCTCTCGACACCTGCCCCTCTTCCAGCACCGCCAGCTCCATCTCCAGTTCTGGTGGGTGCCCACGTGCCCAAATGGGGTACAACAGGGGTGGGGGCTGCTCAGGTTTGGCCTGTCCTAGGGGACCTTGTTACTGGGTCTTCACACAAGAGCTCTGAAACTGTTTGATCCTGAACTCTAAGATGATGTGTGGGATGGGAGAGCTCCAGCTGGCCCTGACACAATCTCTGAAATTGGACTTGGGCTCAGATCCCTGAAACTGGTTCTGACTCTAAAACCCAAAACTGAATTCCAATCTAAAATCTCAAAATTGGGCCTGGTTCTTCAGATGGGCTCTGATCTTGAAGCCTGAACCTGAGCCTGGGCCATGAACTTCACTCATCCCAAAACCCACTTGCCACCTTCTCTCACCTTATGCCCCTTCACCTCTCCTCCCTGGCACTTCCAGGAGGCTCCAGTGGCTCCTCCAGTGACAACCGGACCTATCGCTACAGCAACCGATATTGTGGGGGCCCTGGGCCCCCTATCACAGACTGTGAGATGAACAGCCCCCAGGTAATGAAGCTTTGGGGGCTTTGGAGGTGGGTGGTGGTGCCTGGGGCTTAAGGACTGGGGTCTCCATCATCCATTGCTCCTTTGCTTTTTTAGGTCCCACCCTCCCAGCCACTGCGGCCCTGGGCAGGGGGTGATGTGCCCCACAAGACACATCAAGCCCCGGCCTCTGCCTCATCACTGCCTGGGACCGGGGCCCAGTTACCCCCCCAGCCCCGATACCTTGGTCGTCCCCCATCACCAACCTCACCACCGCCTCCGGAGCTGATGGATGTGAGCCTGGTGGGCGGGCCTGCTGACTGCTCCCCACCTCACCCAGCGCCTGCCCCCCAGCACCCGGCTGCCTCAGCCCTCCGGACTCGGATGACGGGAGGTCGTCCACCCCTCCCGCCTCCTGATGACCCTGCCACTCTGGGGCCTCACCTGGGCCTCCGTGGTGTACCCCAGAGCACGGCAGCCAGCTCATGACCCTGCCCCCTCCCTGGGGCCCCTCCTGAAGCCATACCCCCCCCCATCTGGGGGCCCTGGG
This sequence comes from Macaca nemestrina, assembly GCF_043159975.1. NCBI lineage: Eukaryota > Metazoa > Chordata > Mammalia > Primates > Cercopithecidae > Macaca > Macaca nemestrina. The sequence goes on along the minus strand of NC_092144.1, from coordinate 49,055,799 downwards.
CTCCCATCCTCATCTCTCTCCTTGACTGGAATTGCTGCTACCCAGCTGGGGTGGGTGAGGCCTGCACTGATTGGGGCCTGGGGCAGGGGGGTCAAGGAGAGGGGTTTGGCCGCTCCCTCCCCACTAAGGACTGGACCCTTGGGCCCCTCTCCCCCTTTTTTTCTATTTATTGTACCAAAGACAGTGGTGGTCCGGTGGAGGGAAGACCCCCCTCACCCCAGGACCCTAGGAGGGGGTGGGGGCAGGTAGGGGGAGATGGCCTTGCTCCTCCTCGCTGTACCCCCAGTAAAGAGCTTTCTCACATGCCTGCCTGAGCGTTTGCAGGGCTTCGGCTCCCCTCACCTGACCCTCAGGCGTGGTGGGGAAGGGGGTTTGCGGAGGGGGTGCTGGAGGAGCTCTGTGGTGTGGAGACGTCTCTTGTGGGGAAGCTGTGGCTCTTGTTGCAGGCATGGGGCTGCAGGTCTGGGGCACCAGCATTCTAGAGAGATCGTGGATGGGATCCTGATCGTGGATGGGATCCTGGCCTACATTTGCCTTTTCTTGGGTAAACAGACTGAAAGGGTAAAGGCTCAGCTCTGGCCTGTCTCTGGGAAACAGGTGCCCTAATAAGCCGGGGTGTCCGCAGAGCCAGCCCAGGAGTGGCTCCTCAGGCCAAGCAGGCGTCCAGTAGCCGCTGAGTGCACTTAGCAGGCTTTGTTGGCGCCAACTGGGGAATAGGCAGACAATAGGTACAGACTCTGCCCCCACATGTGTACTATCCAACCCTTTGGAATCATCGCGAAACAAAGTGTTTTGAGATTCTAAGGAAAAAAGATTTTCCCGGGGTTCCAGGTAAGTGGTCCTGTTTCCATGGTAATTTGGAAATGTACGTCTCCCAACCGGCCAATCAAGAACTGCCCAGTTCAAAGGGTACCGTCTCCCACCACTGGGGCGCGGCGCTTTCTGGGAAATGGAGTTCTACTTAGTCGCTTTCTGCGGTGTCGGGGAACTACAGCAACCAGAGTTCTTTTCGCTCAGGCTTGGGGGCGGGTTTTCAGGCAGCCAATGAGCAGTCTGAGGTATCCGGGTCCTGGATGTTCGTGGTGGTTAGGAGGTGGAGAGAAGACCGTGATTGGGTGGCTTTGGCGCAGGTGTTGAGGTCTTCGAGGTGTGCGGAAGGTGGGCGCGGCGCCGTGCCGGGAGAGCGTGCCGGTTGTCGCTCACAGTTCCGGAGTGGGCGGTAGACGCCGAGGCCTGAAGGGGCCCCAGCACGGGGACATTACTGGCTGCTGTGCCTGGCCCGGCTTGCGGGAAGCCCCGCTCAGCGGGAGAGACAGGCAAGGACCCCGTCGTGGACCTATGTATGTTCACTAATGGAGGCGGCGTGGAACGCGGTGGGAACCCGAGGAGGCCCTGGTAGGAAGATCATCCCGGAAGACTAGGAGCTGTCTGAGCTGAGACCTGAAGACGGAAGGATGTTTTGGGGGTCGGGGGCGGTGTGGTGGAATGGCTTGAGCAAAGGCAGAAACAGCTTGATGTGTGAACATGGACTGCAGGTGATCTGATGTTGGTGATCATACTGAAAGTTCTCTATGAATGAGATGTGGAAGATTTTCTTGACCATTTAGGGAACTTGGATTTTGTCCTGAGGGCAATGAAGAGCCATGGGAGGATTTTTAGTGGGGAAGGGGTACGGCCCAGTTTGCTGTGACATGAGAATAGATTAGCAGGAAAGTGACTGGGATCGGGCAACCCAGAGTGGCAGATGTGATAGATTTCTAGGCAAGAGATGTTGGGAATGGATCAGGGCACGGGTCACTGTTGGGAGGGCAAGAGGGGATGGGAGAGACGTCCAGAAGGTTGACAGGCTGTGTGGGAGGGGGAGGCAGGGAGGAGTGGGGAAGGGATATCTCCAGCACATAGAGCAGATGCTCAGTAACTAATGTCTTGAATGAACAATCCTAGGAGGCAAGTGCTGATGAGATCTCCCATTTGTAAATGATACCTAGGACAGAGAAGGTTAGGTAACTTGACCAGTATCGATAGCTAGGAAGGGGAGGGCCCAGGATGTGTGTGTGTGTGCCATTAACTTACCAAGGAGGTATCAGCAGGGCAAGATCATGTAGGTCTTGTGAGGAATTTGGGAGAGCCATGGAAATGTATATGTCACTTTTTTTTTTTTTTTTTTTTTTTTTTTTTGGAGACGGAGTCTTACTCTGTCGCCAGGCTGTAGTGCAGTGGCACGATCTCGGCTCACTGCAAAATCTGCCTCCTGGGTTCAAGCGATTCTCCTGCCTCAGCCTCCCGAGTAGCTGGGACTACAGGGACGCGCCACTATACCCAGCTAATTTTTGTATTTTTAGTAGAGACAGGATTTCACCATGTTGGCCAGGATGGTCTTGATCTCTTGACCTTGTGAATCGCCTACCTCGGCCTCCCATTATATGTCACATTTCTATGTCCATCCCAGAATCTCTCCTCTGAGCTCCTGACCAGATGCCTACCTGATACCTGTTGGTAATCTAGAGGTATCTCCAGAGTAATTTTGATCAAATTGAGCTCCTCCTCCTTTCCCCAAAATTTATTCCTCCCATGTTCATCTCAATAAATGCTCCCTCCTCTCCAGGCCCAAACCACTGGAATTGTTCTTTACTCCTCTCTCTGTCTTATATCCATGTCTGTCAGCTAGTATACCTGACCACTTTTCCCCACCTTCACTCCTGTCCACCCTTATCTCCTTCCCAGACCATTATGGCAGGCCCCTCAGTGATCTCTCTGCTCTCACCCCTGCCCCCCAGAGTGTTCCTCACATGCAGCTAGAGGGATGCTGTGAGCACCTGTATCAGGTCATATCCCTCGCCTGCTCAGAACACTTCCGAGGCTCCATCTCACTCAGGGTAAAAGCCAGAGTCCTCTGCAAGGCCCTTCATTGTCTGCCCTTATCACCTCTCTGACATCGTCTACTCATTACTCCCTGTGCTTCAGCCACACTGGCCCCAGGGCCTTTGCGCTTGCTCTTCTCTTTGCCTAAAGAACTCATCTACCAAATAGCCCAGACTCATTCGTTCCTCTCTAGGTCTCCCCTGTGATGTCACTGCCTTCCTGAGATCTTCCCTCACCACCCTTCTAAAATTGTACCACTAATAGTCACATCTATCTTTGCTTCTTGAACTTTATCCTTAACATTAATCATATTACTGTTTAACACTCTATAGAATTTATCTGTGTTTATGGTCTGCCTCCCCTGACCCTTACCTCTAGGAGACTGTTGACTTCATGAGGGAAGGGGCTTTTGTCTGCTTCCTCCGTTATCTCCAACACATGGAAAATTTCTTGGCACATAGTTAGTGCTCAGTAACTACTTACCAAATAAACTATTGAAGAGCACACATCTGGATCCCAGCATGCTGGGGACTCTGCTGAGCCCCTTTCTACAGAACTTGAAGGGGCTGCCTTTTCTGAGGGCTCAAGACATTCAACAATTATTTCACCTTACCTCTTCTTTCTGCTCAGCATTGGGAACACAGCAGAGAACAAAATATTTCCCTACCCCCATAGAAGCTACAGCAATAAGGATGGTAATTTAGACTATCAATCACATGTGTGAAATTATAAAGAAAGGTAGAGAGTGTTATAAGAACACTTAACAGGATATCAAATCCGGATCCTAGGAAATGAGGTTTGAGGTGATGAAGGAGTAGGCCTTAACTCCTTTAAGAGTTAAGAGTTTGTGATGGTTGGAGCCTAGAGGCTGATGCAGAGCAAGAGGTCAGACCTTGTGTATGCCATAAGGAGTTTGGGTGTTTACCCCACAGGCTAGTGGGAAGTTGTAGAATTTTAAGCTGGGGACGGGAGCGTGGTCAGGTGTGTGTGTGTGTGTGTGTGTGTGTGTGTGTGTGTGTGTGTTTCCCTCTAAAATTCTTCATACCAAAGTGCACTTAGAAGATTCCTCTGTCTTCTCTATGGGGAATTGACTATAAGGCATTAAGGATTGAAGTGGGGAGACCAGTGACAAGGCTGTTACTGTGAGATTAAAATAGCCGTGATTAAAGACAGCCACGCATTCTTTGCTGTTTTTCCTATCAAGAGGTGGAGCCTCCTTCCTTCCCCTTATATCTGAGCTGGCGCTGAGATTTGCTTTGACCAATAGAATACAGTGAAAGCAGGCTGGGCGCGGTGGCTCATGCCTGTAATCCCAGCACTTTGGGAGGCTGAAGCAGGTGAATCACATGAGGTCAGGAGTTCGAGACCAGCCTGACCAACATGGAGAAACCCCATCTCTACTAAAACTACAAAAAAAAAAAAAAAAAAAAAAAAAAAACCATTAGCCAGGTGTGGTGGTACACTCCTGTAGTCCCAGCTACTCTGGAGGCTGAGGCAGGTGAATTACTTGAACCCGGGAGGTGGAGGTTGCAGTGAACCAAGATCATACCACTGCACTTTAGCCTGGGTGACAGAGTGAGACTCTGTCTAAAAAAAAAAAAAAAAAAAGAATACAGTGAAAGTGATGCTGTACTAAATGGAGTCCTAGGCCTTAAGAGACCTGGCAGATTCTGCTTCTACTGTTGGAGCCCTGCACTTTCTATAGATCTGCCCCAGCCCGCGGCTGTTCCAACTTTTAGCTGCTGTGCCAGGCATGCGAGTGATGCCTTCTTGGGATGGCCTAACCCGCATTCCAGTTGACACCATGTGGAGTAGGGATGAACCATCCCAAATCCCGTCACCCTTTGAGCCTTATCCAAATTGCAGAATCATGAGCAAAGAAATGGTTGCTATTTTATGCCCCTGTGGCTTAGGATGCTTTGTTACACAGCAGTAGCTAACTGAAGCTAATATTTTTTTGAGATCTTACCATTTTATGTATTAGTTCGTTTAATCCTCAGTCACTGTATGTGGTGCTATTACTGTTCTCATTTTACAAATGAGGAAATGAAGGCACACAGAAGCTAATAAAGTACTAGTAAGGTGCCTGGCACAAAACACTGAATATGTGATAGCTGTTATTATCAGCATCATGTTCATCAGCGTTACAGTTTTCACAATTGTGAAGAAGTGGTGGTCAGATGAATAAACATGTTAGTAACCCACTTCCACTTCTTTTTTTTTTATTTTTTATTTTAACAGGGCCTGACTCTATCACCCTGGCTGGAGTCACTGCAGCCTTGACCTCTCAGGCTCAGGTGATCCTCCTGTCTCAGTCTCCTGAGTACTTGGGACCACAGGCATGCATCACCACACCTGGCTAATTTTTGTATTTTTTGTAGAGATGGGGTTTCACCATGTTTCCCAGAGTGCTCTCGAACTCCTGGGCTCAGGTGATCCACCTACCTTGGCCTCCCAAAGTGCTGAAATTACAGGCATGAGCCACTGCGTCCAGCCAACCCACTTCTTAGTGATGTGATTTTAGCCATTTTCTTGGAAGGACTAGTAGAGAGATGGAAAGACATCGAGTCCTTGGTGATGTTGTTGAAGTGCTGGATCAGGCCTCACTCGGAGTGAGTTACCTCCAGAGTTTCTTCATTAGGGAATTCAACATATCTCTATTGTTTAAGCCAACTATATTGTTGAATTGAGCTTTCTATTACTTAGAACCAACAATATCCTAACTGATTCCAGGGTTTTCTTTACTTATTTGTTGAGTCATCAGATGCTGGCTACTTACTACATGCCAAGCATTTTCAGGTGCTGGTGTTATTAACAGTAGCAAACAAGACGCCCGAAAGCCCTGTCCTCCTGGAGCCTGCATTCCAGTGGGCAAGATGAATGCTAATATTAGCAAACAGAGCTGTGGAAGTTGAGTGTTGGAGGACTAGAGGGTGGAAAGAGGTGCTATTTTAGATAGAGGGGTTAAAGAAAACGTCTTTGAGAAAAACGTTAATGGACCTCACAGAAGGGGAGGACGCCAGCTGGGTGTATATTTTGGGAAGAAGGACGTTCCAGGTAGAAAAACCCAGGAAATTCAAAGGCCCCGAGGCACGCTTGGTGTGCTGGAGGAGCAGAGAGGAGTGAACTGGACCAGACTGGACAGGGTGGGAGGGAAGGAGACCAAGACAAGGTCAGGTGGGACTGGGAGGCCGTGGGAAGGACTTGAATTTGATGCTGATGAGATGTGCGGCAGTGAGAGCATGGTGAGCTGAGGCGATGTGATCTACCATGGTAAGAGGGTCCCTCTGGCTCCCACATGGCTACTAGGGTAGAAGCAGGACGCCAGTGAGAAGGCCACTGTGTAGTCCAGCAGAGATGACGGTGGCTTGGCCAGGGTGCTAACGGGGAGGTGGGGAGATGTGGTCAGATTTTGCATATAATTTGAAGGGAGAATCAGGTGTGTGGGGTGAGAAAGAAGAGTCAAGGACCATGCTATGGCGTTTAGCCTGCAGAGAGGAAGGAGGGAGCGCCGTAAACTGTATGGAGAAGACTGGGAGAGAGTGTGGGCATGTTTAGCCTTCGAGTGGACTCACTGGCCAAGCAGGAGCTTCTACGAGACTGGCATTGAAGGGTGAGATCTGGGCTGGGAGTAGTTGGCATGTTTATGCTATTAAAACCCAGGATGGGATCACTAAGGAAGGGTGTATAGATGGAAGTGTGGTCTCACAGTGAGAGCAGGGAGGCCCATGAGGAGGTTGCTGCAGTAATCTAGGTGAGATGACAGTGGCCTGTCCCAGGGCAGGGGCAGGAACGAGTCGTCGTTGGAGTCTGGGTGCATTTTGAAGGCAGGACTCACTGTGATTTGTTGTGGGTGGTGATGGCAAGAGCTGGACAGGGGCCTCATGAGAACAGAAGAGAAGCAGAAGTGGGACAGCGGCTTGCCATTCTTCCTTCCACTGGGCCCTGTGGTCTCTGCTCTTTGCATTGGCTGCTTCCTGTTCTCAGGCAGCTGGGTTGACCCTGGGTGGACTCTTGCCCCCGCTCTATGTGACCTTCCAGCTCAGTTACCCACAGCCCCTCAGTCTTCATTCCAAATTTCCCAGATGGGAATGGGATTTCCAGAGTTGGGTATCCAACCCTGCTCAAGTCACTGTCGCTGGAGGGTTCCTACAGTGATGACTGTCTGCTGGCAAGGGCTGTGGACTGGGCAGGCACCCCAGACATTCACAGTGACCATGTGTTTCTGACACTTGGTGTACAGGGGGGACATGTAGGCGAGTGGGTGTGGCAGGGGTTGGAGATGGTTTGACCCTCTTTTGGTAGATGGATGGGACAGACCATTTATATTGCTTCAGATGTGTCCTGGATGGGCAAACAGGAAGAAGGATACCAGGAAGGTGGATCTGGCGGACCTTGGGCTGTGAAGGGTTAAGGGTCAGTTTGGGAGGATTCAGGTGCAGCTTCTGCCTGTTCAAGGGTATTCCCAGAGGAGTCAGGGAGACACGCATTACTCCAGACTCGAGAGAGGCACAGCGATGGCTGAGACAGCCTCCACCTTGCCCTCGCAAAGCTCACAGTCCAGTGGGGAAGACAACCCCAACAGCAGACAGTGACCAGGGCTGGGATGGGGAGGCAGAGGGGTTGGGGCCAGGATAGGCGAGCCACAGCGGGGCGGTGGGAGCCAGAGGCAGCTCCTGACCCAGTCTGCAGTGTCAGGTGGGACTTTCTGGTGTGGGGAGCACGTAAGATGAGATCTGAAGGAATTTGTCAAACAAAGAGCGCTTCGGAACTCCGCTGGGGACCACCTTGAGCCATATGGCAGAGGAGACTTAAAGTTTTGTGAACGTTTTAAAATTTAACAATTTTAGATTTACAGACAAGTTGCAAAGATGATACAGGGACTTGGCCTATACCTACACCCAACTTCCCCCTAGTGTTAGCATCTTACATAATTATTGTATATTTGTCAAAACTGAGAAATTAACATGGATTAGTATTCTGTTAAACTCCAGACTTGAATCCTGTTTCTCCTGTTTTTCCACTAATGTTCTTTTTCTGTTCCAGGATCCGATCCAGGATGCCGTGTTGCATTTATTGGTCATTTCTCGTTGGCCTCCTCCAATCTGTGACAGTTTCTTAGTCCTTCCTTGTTTTTCATGACCTTGACAGTTTTGAGGAGTACTGGTGAGGTGTTTCTGTAGAATGGCCTCAGTCTGGGGTTGGCTGACATTTTGCTCATGGTTAGACCGGGATTTTAGGCTTTGGGAAGAATGCTCACTGAGGTGAGGTTAACTTCATGAAAGTGGTGTCTGCAAATTTCCTAACTATAATCCTACTGTTTTCCCTTTATTCATTTGTTAGAAGCAAGTCACTAAATCCAGCCTACACTCAAAGGAGAGCTAAGCTCTGATTCCTGGAGGGAAATAGGAAGATATTTGGAGGCTGCACAGGTATCCCATTTCTCCTTCAAGTCCACCTATACATTTTAGCATTCATCAGTGGACCTGGCCTGTAGCAGTTATTACTGTGGTATTAAAACAATGACTTTCTGTTTCCCTCATTTCTTTACATTTACTATTTAGAATTCCATATGGAAGATTTGTCCCTTCTGTTATACTTCATTTATTGTATTTATACAATGATTAGTTTATTTCCATGTGGACTCATGAATATTTATCCGTTGGGCATAACCCAACATTATTATAATGAATTTTTTTTTTTTTGCTCAAGTTGTTCTAGCCTTGGCCATCAGCGTTCATCTTTCAGGTTGGCTCCTATGTTCTTTACTCTTTTTCTTTTTCTCCAACGCCTTCTTACTTTCTGACACTGCAGGATATTCCAGGCTCATGTATTTTCCCTGCACCAGCCCTAGAATTGGCTGTTCCTCCAGAGTCACTGGTTCTTTTCATCGGAGAATGGTGTGTAAAAATAAGCATGGGTTCATACTGATACCTCTGAGACTCGTCTAGTACCAGATGGTTCATTCTCACCTTCCCCCCTTGCTTTCTTTATAACTCCTTCCTCTGCCAGTGAGAAGCCTGGCTCAGTGGGCTCTTTTTGGTGCTTATCTTATTGGTCATCTTGGCAAAAATCAGCCTTGCCTGCCTTCTGTGAGTACACCCTCCCCTTGGTTTCTGTGAGTCTACTATCCCCTGACATTTCTTCTACGTTTTGCTTCCTCGTGGGCTCCTCTGTTTTCACCAGTCTTTTAAGAGTGGTGGGGCTGTGTTCTCTCTTCTCACTTTGGGGCCACCTGACCCTCTTTTATGGTCTGTTTCCTGTCTCTGTGCAGATGACACACTCTGTCCTTAGCCCCGACCTCTACTCTGAGCCCTAGACCTGGAGGATCTGGAGGCCTCGTGGACAATCCCCCAACTCCAACTGGGCAATCCTTGGCCCCCCAACACTCACCACGTCCCAGATTCCAAATCTGCTCTCTCAGCCTTTGTCTCCAGGGTGGCCCCTCCAGGCTCCAGGTTCTCAGAGCCCTGGGCCTCGTTCTGAATGCCTCCCTCCCATCCCTGGCCCCCGTCCAGCCCATCAGTTCCGGAGCCTGTCCTCTGGGACTCCGGGACATCTCTCATTTCTTCTCCCTTCTCCCATTTTCCACTCTGCCATGGTCCAACCCGGTCCTCTCCCACCTTGTCTCTGCCTGGCCTCCTCCCTGGGCTCCTGGCCTCCCATCTCACCATTTAGCCCAATTAAAACTGTTTCTTGGGGAAACATAAACAGGAAAATAAATCACATTGGGTGTCAACTTAAGATGAAAACAACTTTCGGCAATCACTTTATTACTTTAAAACGTCCACGGCAGTGGGAGGAGAACTGAGGCCCATTTCTCTTTACACTGTGGTGGTCACACCACAATGAAATTTTTTTTTTTTTTTTTTTTTTTTTTTTTTTTTTGAGACGGAGTCTCGCTCTGTCGCCCAGGCTGGAGTGCAGTGGCGCGATCTCGGCTCACTGCAAGCTCCGCCTCCCAGGTTCACGCCATTCTCCTGCCTCAGCCTCCCGAGTAGCTGGGACTACAGGCGCCCACAACCGCGCCCGGCTAATTTTTTGTATTTTTAGTAGAGACGGGGTTTCACCGTGGTCTCGATCTCCTGACCTTGTGATCCGCCCGCCTCGGCCTCCCAAAGTGCTGGGATTACAGGCTTGAGCCACCGCGCCCGGCCCAGAATGAAATTTTAAGGAGCATTTATAAGCTTCCTTTTGAGTCACATTGATCAAGGGAATTTTCTATGTTAATTTTCACAGTTATCCTTATAAACATGATTTACAAGGTATCTAAACAATGTCTCACAAGCATTTAGAACAACTGAATTATATAAAAGGATTTTGTATGTGCAAGAGGGAAGTTAAGTAGATTATTAATATTGGCATTGGAAGAATTCTTCCAGTCTGATATCAGTGGCTGTTGGGACAGTGAGCTCAGTAAAGAGACTATTAGTGGGCCGGGCGTGGTGGCTCATGCCTGTAATCCTAGCACTTTGGGAGGCCAAGGCAGGCGGATTGCCTGAGGCGGATTGTCAGGAGACCAGCCTGGGCAACGTGGTGAAACCCCATCTCTACTAAAATACAAAAGAAATTAGCTGGGCATGGCGGCGTGCACCTGTAGTCCCAGCTACTTGGGAGGCTGAGGCAGGAGAATTGCTTGAACTTGGGAGGTGGAGGTTGCAGTGAGCTGAGATCGCGCCACTGCACTCCAGCCTGGGTGACAGAGAGACTCTGTCTCTACAAAAAAAAAAAAAAAAAAGAGAGAGAGAGAGAGACTATTAGTGGATGTGCTTTGGGACATTTTGCAGTTTTAAGCCTGGCTAGCATAGGCTTTCACAATAACTGCCCACATTTGTATGGTGCCTTCTTCATGCCAGGCACTGTTCTAAACCCCAAACATGCATAAATCCAGTAATCCTCACATACCCCTTAGGAGGTAGCTACTGTTATTAGCCCAGGTTTTCAGTGAGGCATTTACAGTTTAAATCAGTTACTTCAGGTTCCATAGCTAGTAAGTGCCTGCACCAGGATTTGAACCTAGGAGTCTCAGTTCTATGATGCGTGCCTTTAACCACCTTCCTCCTTGACTCTATTCTGAAAGGAGAAACTCATATTTCTGATCTTACAGTTTCTTCCTTTGGAAGAGGGGCTTAAATTACTTTCTTCTCCAGCGACTAGAAACCTTTCAACATCACCAATTATTTGTAAAGAAAAGCATTTTTAAAATTCTGGGCACTGTGACTCATTCCTGGAATCCCAGCACTTTGGGAGGCCAGGGCAGCAGGATTGCTTGGGGCCGGGAGTTAAGACTGGCCTGGGCAGCATAGTGAGACCCCTTTCTCTACAATAACTTAAAAAAATTGCTGGGCATGGTGGTGCAAGCCTGTTGTCCCAGCTACTTGGGAGGCTGAGGCAGGAGGATCGCTTAAGCCCAGGAGGTCAGAGCTGCAGTGAACTAGGCAACAATTGTGCCACTGCATTCCAGCCTGGATGACAGAGCAAGACTCTACGAAGAAGAAGGAGAAGGAGAAGGAGAAGGAGAAGGAGAAGGAGAGGAGGAGGAGGAGGTGGAGGAGGAGGAGGAGGAGGAGGAGGAGGAGGAGGAGGAAGGAGGAAGAAGAAGAAGAAGAAGAAAAACACTTTTAACTTATTTTAAGGGAAAATTTTAAACATACATAAAAGCGTAGAGAAGAGGCTGATGAACTCCCACGTTCTCATCACTAGCTTCTACAGTTACCAGCATATGGCCACTGTTGCTTAATCCGTACCTTGCACATCTTTTTCTGCTGCTCAGTTTTATTTATTTATTTATTTATTTATTTATTTATTTATTTATTTATTTATTGACAGAGTCTCACACTGTTGCCAGGGCTGGAGTGCGATGGCGCGATTGGCTCACTGCAACCTCCGCCTCCCAGGTTCATGCAATTCTCCTGCCTCCTGAGTAGCTGGGATTACAGGCGCACACCACCAAACCTGGCTAATTTTTTGTATTTTTAATAGAGGTGGAGTTTCACTATGTTGGCCAGACTAGCCTCGAACTCCTGACCTTGTGATCCACCCGCCTTAGCTTCCCAAAGTGCTGGGGTTACAGGCATGAGCCACCACGCCTGGCCTCAGTTATTTTTAAAGCACATCTAGATATGTTTTGTTAAGGGAGTTTTTAATTTTCTTTAAAGAAAAGATAACCTGCCATTTATTGCCCCAAGTCATTCCCTACTGACAAATTGCCCACCTTCCTGATTCTCTGATCCCCTCCTTTCTCCTCATTTTCCAAATTCAGACAAGTCTGTGCAAGGGGTGATATTACCGCACCAGCTCTGTCCCTGGCTCATTTTCTGTAACCCTATACTCCAGGCGTTTCTCCACATTTCTCTGAAGGCTGAAAACGATCCTTAATGACCATGAATGGGCTGGAGTTGCTTGGCAATCCAGTCCTCTGCAACAGGACATTTAATCTGCTTGTGGCCTTTTGCCATGATGGTGGCCTCTTCCCTTATTTGGGTTATTTTTCTGGATCCCTTTCCACTCAAATCAGGTCAGACCTCCCCTGACACTCCTTGTACACTGCAAATTCACATTAAGCATATTATGTTTCACACAGTCCAAATGAAACAAGTGATTTGGCTACTCATTTATTAACTGTCTGGGAATTCCAGCAGGGCCAGACTCAGGTCTGTCTGTACCATTGGTAAGTCCCCAGCATCACCCAGCACAGGGCCTGGCATTCAGTAGGTGCTCAGTAACCATGTGCTGAATGAATGAGTAAATGAAGGAGTGAATGAACGATTGCCAAGTTCAATAGCTGGACATTGATCATGAGGGCAGTAGGAAGCCACAGAAGTATTTTAGGCAGAACTGGGCCCATTTCTCTCAAACTCTGATGTGCATCTGGGATTTCGAATGTAGATTCCGCTTCAGTGGGTTGAGGAAGGGGCCTGAGATTCTGCATTTCAAGCTCCCAAATGATGCCAAGGCTTTGAGTAGCAAAAGGCATTGCCCTGATGTTCAGTACAGGAGACACGAGCCACATGTGGCTCCTGGGCACTTGAAATGTGGCTCGTGTGACTTGAGATATATTTTAAGCATAAAATACACACCAGATTTAAAGACTTGTTACAAAAAAAAAAATTTATATTGATCACATACCGATATGGTAATATTTTGGATATATTGAGTTAAATATATTATTAAAATTAAAATTAATTTTATGGTTTTTTTTAATTGGGCTACTAGAAAATTTTTAATTACATTTGCAGCTCACATGTATGGCTCGCGTGACGTTTCTGTTGGATCATGCTGGTCTAGAACACTGCAGACTCCCTGTCACCTGTGAGCATTTGTACATGCTTCTCCCTCTTTTTGGAGCATCCCTCTTTCACCCACCTCCCCACAACTAATTCCATATACTGTTCAGGTCTCAGAAAAGATATCTCCTCTAGGACGTCCCCTTGGTCCCCCAGGGTGAGTCAGGGGCCCGTTCTGGGCTTCCACAACTCATGGGGTTTCTCCCATCCCAGCCTTGACCCCTCTGTCTGCCTCTCCCCTATCCCACCTTGACCAGCTGTGATGTCAGCATCTCTGCGTCTGTCTCGTCTTTGGACTGATAAATCCATGAGCGTGGGGGCAGAGTCTCTCTTGGTCGCCACATTATCTCCAGAGCCTGGCACATAGTCAGTGAATATACTGCATTAATAAATGACATGTGAGATGTGGGTCATGCACGTTTTGCAACTGGACTGTGAAGCCAGTCTCAGAGGCCTCATTTATTTTGATGGCCCTGCCACCAGCGCAGCATCTCCTGCTGCTTCGACTCCTGCTGGGCGTGCAGTAGCCATGCCATGGATCGCACCTGCCCCCTGTAAAATTGCTCTGCCCACCTGTCTCTGAGCTACCCTGCAGCTCCTCTCAGGATTTGCCCTTTACCAGTGGCACATTTCTGAATGGGGGCTCGGTCTTTTCTTTATTGATTTATATCAGTTTTGGGTACAACATAGATTGTGATAAAGAGATTTTTTTTTTCTCCAGAGATTTTCCTTATTTAAATTGCATAGAAACATCGCTTTAAATAAAGTAATTTTTTAAATAGTCTGTCGGTCTTTTCCTTTGAGATTCTTTGGTTTATTCAGTAGTTTTGTAATTGACATGGAAAGGTGTTCCAACTCATCACTAATCAGGGCAAGACAAAGATCAGGAAACTGAAATCCACTTCCTCTCATTCCAGCTTACTTGTTCAAGTCGCCTCTGCTTCCAGCGCGACCTCCAGGCCTTGTTCCCACGCATTCCCTGTCCATCATGGCTCTCCTTTTTCCATCCCACCCCGCCCACTGTCCCCTACCAATTATAGATTCATCATTACAGTCACCCTCTAAATTCCTTTCCTCCTCAATCTTTTGGTCCCACCCACCTGACTGAAAGCCAGCCCCTAATTGTATGAACATCTAAATAAAAAGCCACACTAAAATTCTATTTCACACCCCCAAATTGACAAAAGTTAAGATGGCGATTCACAGGACATCGCGTATGTTGCTGATGGGAGTTCAAATTAGTACAACCCTCTGGGAAGTAGTTTCTTGTTACTTTGAAAAATTGAAACAAATTGAAAATCTGAATCCCATATGCTCAGCATTCCTAGGTCCTTACCGAAGAAGAAATATTTGACCACATGCATCAGTTGAGATGTTAAAGTTCATAGTATCTCTTCTCAGCCTTTGGCTAAGATCAAGTATACAAAGTTCATTTGTCTACTTTTGTATGCTTTTAAAAAGCATTTATCTGGGCCGGGCGCGGTGGCTCAAGCCTGTAATCCCAGCACTTTGGGAGGCCGAGACGGGCGGATCACGAGGTCAGGAGATCGAGACCATCCTGGCTAACACGGTGAAACCCCGTCTCTACTAAAAAATACAAAAACTTAGCCGGGCGAGGTGGCAGGCGCCTGTAGTCCCAGCTACTCAGGTGGCTGAGGCAGGAGAATGGCGTAAACCCGGGAGGCGGAGCTTGCAGTGAGCTGAGATCTGGCCACTGCACTCCAGCCTGGGTGACAGAGCGAGACTCCGTCTCAAAAAAAAAAATATCCCACATGAGGGACGATTACACAGCAGTGAAAAGGAACAACAGATGTACAAGAAAAAGATGAATTTAGTCTGAGCATGGTGGCTCGAGCTTGTAATCCCAGCACTTTGGGAGGCTGAGATGGGAGGATTGCTTGAGGCCAGAAGTTCAAGACTAGCCTAGGGAACATGGTGAAACCCCTATTTCTACAAAAAATGCAAAAATTAGCTGCGCTTGGTGGCATGTGCCTGCGGTCCCAACTACTTGGGAGGCTAAAGTGGGAAGATCACTTGATCCCAGGAGGTCAAGGATGCAGTGAGCCATGATCCCGGACACTGCACTCCAGCCTGGGCAACAGAGTGAGAGTCTGTCTCAAAAAAAAAAAAAAAAAAAAAAAAAAAAATGCATAGAAATATAATGTGAATAAAACAAAAGACTCCATATAAGATGATACTATTTATAAAGCTAAAAGCCAAGCAAAAGGAAACAAACATTCTTTTTTTTTTTTTTTTTTTTTTTTGAGACGGAGTCTCGCTCTGCCGCCCAGGCTGGAGTGCAGTGGCCGGATCTCAGCTCACTGCAGGCTCCGCCTCCCGGGTTCACGCAATTCTCCTGCCTCAGCCTCCCCAGTAGCTGGGACTACAGGCGCCCGCCACCTCGCCCGGCTAGTTGTTTGTATTTTTTAGTAGAGACAGGGTTTCACCGTGTCAGCCAGGATGGTCTCGATCTCCTGACCTCGTGATCAGCCCGTCTCGGCCTCCCAAAGTGCTGGGATTACAGGCTTGAGCCACCGCGCCCGGCCCAAACATTCTTTAAGCATACAAAAATACATGATAAAACTATATCTTAAAATCACAAGGGATGAGGGAAACTTTTGAGATTTACTGCATTTTATACTTAAAGTGGATATATTTTATTGCATGTAAGTTATATCTCAATAAAGTTAAATCACAAAAGGAGAGATAGGCTAGAGGAGACTCCTTGTTCTGCCCCAGGAAATGCTGTGTAAGGAGCTGATACTGGTTTGGTTGCCACCATCTGATGATGCAACTGTCATGCTGAAGATGACAGTGCAGAAAGACAAAGGACCTAAGTCCTTGATAATGTCACTGAACCACCTAGGGGACTTTGCTTTCTTCTATGTTGTATCTCCAGATCCTGGAACAGTGCCTGACAATCAGTTGGTACTCATGTATTTTTAAATAAAATTTTTACTGAAGTAGAACTAAAATGTTTGAATAGATAAATGAATGAATTTAACAACCTTGGAACCCACCTCTGCATTTCTTGCTATGTGAAACAATGCAGTTTCTTTGTTTCAACCCTCTTTTTTGGGTTTTTTTTTTTTTTTTTTTTCCATTTGTTTTGTTTTTGAGATGGAGTTTTGCTCTTGTTGCCCAGGAGCGCAGTGGCATGATCTCAGCTCACTGCAACCTCCACCTCCTGGATTCAAGCGATTCTCCTGCCTCAGCCTTCCAAGTAGCTGGGATTACAGGCGTGCATCACCATGCCTAGTTAATTTTTTGTATTTTTTTTTTTTTTAGTAGAGACAGGGTTTTATCATGTTGGCCAGGCTGATCTTGAACTCCTGACCTCAGGTGATCCACACACCTCAGTCTCCCAAAGTGCTGGGATAGAAGGCGTGAGCCACTGCACCAGGCCAATTTGGGGCCATTTATCTGTAATCAAACACATGTTAACTAGTGGCCCACATGACACATGCATTAAAACTAACATTTTAGGAGGCACCTACTATGCATCAGGTCCTGTGTTGCAGGCTTTAACTGCATGAATCCTTACAATGTCCCTGTGAGGTTGGTTCCAGGTCCCCCATTTTAACAACTGGGCTCTAAAAGAGACCACAGATTATCATGCTTGGTCTTGCCATCCATTGGAAGCCTTCTGGGCCTAGACACACTGCTGTGTCCACCCATCACTTTTAAGAGATTTCCAGCGTTGCAGTCACATATTTAAGATCAGGAGAAAGTTTTCTATATTTACAGAAGCCGTTGGAGGCAGCCCACGGTTTAAGTTATCTACTGCTACACCAAATTTTGCTGTTGAAAACAATTATTATCACTCATGGTTCTCTGGGTTGACTAGGCTCAGCTGGGCGGTTCTCGTGCTACTGCAGTTGGATATTGGCTGGGACCACAGTCTTCTTTTTTTTTTTTTTTTTTGAGATGGAGTCTTGCTCTGTCGCCTGGGCTGGAGTTCAGTGGTGCGATCTTGGCTCACTGCAAGCTCCACCTCCCGGGTTCACACCATTCTCCTGCCTCAGCCTCCCGAGTAGCTGAGACTACAGGTGCCCACCACCATGCCCGGCTAATTTTTTGTATTTTTAGTAGAGACGGGGTTTCACCGAGTTAGCCAGGATGGTCTCGATCTCCTGACCTTGTGATCCACCCGCCTCAGCCTCCCAAAGTGCTGGGATTACAGGCTTGAGCCACTGCGCCCGGCCAGGACCACACTCTTCTAAAGACCCTACTCTGAAGGTCAAGATGGCTTGCTCACGTGGCTAGAAGTTGATGCTGGCTGTGGCCTTGGGCTGTGGCCTGGAATGCCAGGCATAACCTCTCCAGGTGACTTTGGCTTCTCACAGTATGATGACTGGGTTCCAAGAGGGAGCATTCCAAGACTGAGCTTTCCAAAAAGCCTGACCAGAAGCCACACATCTTAGGCTGTAGCCTCAGAAGTCCCAGAATGCCACTTCCTCTGAATTCTATTGGTCAAGTAAGTCACTAAGGGCCACCTGGATTGAAGCCAAGGTATGCCAACCATCCCTTGATGGAAGGAGCAATATGTGTGCCCCATCAGGGGCCTTTTTTTTTTTTTTTTTTTTTTTTGAGACAGTCACTGCAACCTCCACCTCTCGGGTTCAAGTGATTCTCTTGTTTCAGCCTCCCAAGTAGCTGGGATTACAGGTGCCCACCACCACACCCAGCTAATTTTTGTGTTTTTAGTAGAGACAGGGTTTCACCATGTTGGCCAGGCTGGCCTGGAACTCCTGACCTCAGGTGATCTGCCTGCTTTGGTCTCCCAAAGTGCTGGGATTACAGGCGTAAGCCACCATGCCTGCCCTTTACCAGGTGTCTATTTACATTGACTTTTTATGGTCAATTATGACTCATCACCAGAACTACTTAGCACCAACCCCCTCTTTTCTTGCTTCCCTTTCTCTCCAAAGTTCCACCCCTTCTCCAGGGATCTTGGCTGCATTCTTCATCTGGCATCAAGCTTTCTGGTGGGAGGGCCACAGGTGGCTTAAGTTTCATGTTTTTTCACTATATCCTGACTTTTTCTCTGATGTCCTCCAGCTTTGAACATTTAACCTGTTTTTTCTTAAGTAAGCTTTTAAAAATTATTTTTAATTTTTCAATTTTTTGGGTACATACTATGTGTACATATTTATAGGATCTAGGAGATATTTTGATACAGGTGTATGTGTAATAATCACATCAGGGTACATGGGGCATCCATCACCTCAAGCATTCATCGTTTCTTTGTATTATGAACACTCCAGTTGTACTCCCTTAGTTATTCTAAAATGTACAACAAATCAGTTCTGATTGTAGTGACCCTGTTGAGTTATCAAATACTAGATATTCATTTTGTTGAACTGTATTTTTGTACCCATTAACTATCTCCACTTGCTCTCCCCTCCACTACCCTTCCCAGCCCGTGGTAACTATCATTCTACTCTCTCTCTCCGTGAGTTCGGTTGTTACATTTTAGCTCCCACAAATGAGTGAAAATATGTCAAGTTTGCCTTTCTGTGCTTGGCTTATGTCACTTAATATAATATCCTCCAGTTCTATCCATGTTGTTGCAAATGACAGGATCTCATTCTTGTTTATGGCTGAATAATACTCCATTGTGTATATGCAGCACGTTTTCTTTATCCATTCATCTGTTATGGACCCTTAGGTTGATTCCAAATCTGGGCGCTTGTAAACAATGATGCAACAAACATGGGAGTGGAGATATCTCTTCCATATACTGATTTCCTTTCTTGTGGATATCTACCTAGCAGTGGGATTCCTGGATCATGTGGTAGTTCTATTTTCAGTTTTTCTTTTTCTTTCTTTCCTTCTTTTCTTTTCTTTCTTTCTTTTCCTTCCTTCCTTCCTTCCTTCCTTCCTTCCTTCCTTCTTTGTCTTCTTTTTTCTTTCTTTCTTTTTTTTTTTGATGGAGTCTTGCTCTGTTGCCCAGGCTGTAGTGCAGTGCTGCAATCTCTGCTCCCTGCAACCTCCATCTCCATGGTTCAAGCAATTTCCCTGCCTCAGCTTCCGAAGTAGCTGGGGTTACGGGCACACACCACCACGCCCAGCTAATTTTTTTGTATTTTTAGTAGAGACGGGGGTTTCACCATGTTGGCCAGACTGGTCTCGAACTCCTGACCTCAGGCAACCCGCCTGCCTCAGCATCCCAAAGTGCTGGGATTATAGGCATGAGCCACCACGCCTGGCTATTTTCAGGTTCTCTGAGGAACCTCTATACTGTTCTCCATAGTGGTTGTACTGATTTACATTCCCGCCAACTATGTACGAGGGTTCCCTTTTTCTCCACCTCCTCACTAGCACTTGTTATTGCCTGTCTTTTGGATCAAAGCAATTTTATCTGGTGAGATGATATTGTCATTTGATTTGCATTTCTCTGATGAGCAATTATGTTGGGCGCCTTTTCCTGTGCCTGCCGTTTGTATGTCTTCTTTTGAGAAATGTCTATTCAGATCTTTTGCCCATTTTTAAATCAGATTTTAAGTTTTTGTTTTTGTTTTTTTTTGTTTTTTTTTTTTTTTTGAGACGGAGTCTCGCTCTGTCACCCAGGCTGGAGTGCAGTGGCGCAATCTCGGCTCACTGCAAGCTCCGCCTCCCGGGTTCACGCCATTCTCCGGCCTCAGCCTCCCGAGTAGCTGGGACTACAGGCGCCCGCCACTGCGCCCGGCTAATTTTTTCTATTTTTAGTAGAGACGGGGTTTCACCATGGTCTCGATCTGCTGACCTTGTGATCCGCCCGCCTCGGCCTTCCAAAGTGCTGGGATTACAGGCGTGAGCCACCGCGCCCGGCCCTTGGTTTTTTTTTTTTTTCTTATTGAGTTGTTTGAGCTCCTTCTATATTCTGGTTATTAATCCCTTGTCAGATGGATAGTTTGCAAATATTTTCTGCCATTCTGTAATACATGTTTGGAGTACAATTGAATACATTTTTACATCTCATTCAGTGGCTGGGGATACTGAGGTGAGTAAGACAGATTGTTACCTGTCCTCGTGGAATTTGTGGTCATGGTAATAGTCTCTGAAGATAGTCCTGGTTCTCTGGGGGTTTTCAAGACAAACATTTTAGGTGTAAGAAAATATTAGAAAGTCTATTTACAACCACTTTTTTTTGTGTGTGTGTGTGAGATGGAGTCTTACTCTGTTGCCCAGGCTGGAGTGCAGTGGCACCATCTCGGCTCAGTGCAACCTCCGCTTCCTGGGTTCAAGAGATTCTCCTACGTCAGCCTCCCAAGTAGCTGGGACTACAGGAGCGCACCACCACAACCCAGCTAATTTTTTTGTATTTTTAGTAAAGACAAGGTTTCACCATGTTGGTCAGGCTGGTCTCAAACTCCTGACCTCGTGATCTGCCCACCTCGGCCTCCTGAAGTGCTGGGATTACAGGCATGAGTACAACCACTTTTGTCTCATCCTCTAAGCATTTCTTTCTCAGTGCATATTGTGCCTATTAATACAGTACAGTTTGTAAATTACCACTGTAGATGTATATACGTATATGCACACATACATGTGGTGGAGATGCAGCTCATGAATGTTTTACTAATGGGGAATGTGGTCAAAAAATATTTGAAGACGGCCAGGCGCGGTGACTCACGCCTGTAATCCCAGCACTTTGGGAGGTCGAGGCAGGCAGATTACCCGAGGTTAGGGGTTAGAGACCAGCCATGGTCAACATGGTGAAACCCCGTCTCTACTAAAAATACAATAAATTGGCCAGGTGTGGTGGCGGGCACCTGTAATCCCAGCTACTTGGGAAGGCTGAGGCAGGAGAATTGCTTGAGCCTGGGAGGTGGAGGTTGCAGTGAGCCGAGATCTGCCATTGCACTCCAGCCTGGGCAACAAGAGCGAAGCTCTGTCTAAAAAAAAAAAAAAATTGAGGACTTCTGGAATAGGGTGGAGGGCAGACACGTAACCTGGACAATTAAAGGTAAGGTAATATTTACTAGAATAGAGGTATCACTAGGCCTTAAGGAGCTGAGAGAGCAGAGGTTATTGAGGTAGTGTAGGATGTCTTTAGTGGTTTTGTGAAGGAGAGGACAGTAAAGCTAAGATTTGAAGTAATTAATGGAAGTCTGGAACTCTGGAAATGACACTGTGGTCTAGCTTAAAAATTAGGCAACTGGGTTGGGCACAGTGGCTCATGCTTGTAATCCCAACACTTTGGGAGGCCGAGGTGAGCAGATCACTTGAGGCCAGGAATTCGAGACCAGCTTGAGCAATACGGTGAAACCCCCTCTCTACTAAAAATACAAAAGTTAGCCAGACATGGTGGCAGGTGCCTATAGTCCCAGCGACTTGGGAGGCTGAGGCACGAGAATGGCTTGAACCTGAGAGGCAGATGTTGCAGTGAGCTGAGATTGTACCACTACATTCCAGCCTGGGCAACAGAGCAAGACCCTGTCTCAAAAAAAAAAAAAAAAATTATGCAACTGGCTGTAAGCAGCATGCAGATTTAAAAAACACAGCACTAATAGCCCCCCAGAATCCCCCTCATGCCTTCCTTCCAGTCATTGCCTCCCTGTGGCATATTATTTTACAAAAATGATGGTGACAATGTCTCCCATTCCCCCGGCTCCTCAGATCATGTACCACTCCCATTCCAAGAGCTGGCATCTGTAACCACTCCTTTTGATCCTGAGCATCAAGACAACCAAGAGAGTATGGTGGAAATGACACTATGTGACTTCTGAGGCTAGGTCATAAAAAGGCAACAGAGCTTCTGCCTAGTTCTCTTTCTCGGAATGCTCACCCTTGGAACCCAACTGGTATGGAAGGAAGCCCGGGCCGCATGGATAGTTCACACTGGCCAGCAGCCAGCATCAACTGCCAGACATGTGAGTGAGGAAGCCTTTAACATGACCGCAGCTCCAGTCACCATCTGTCTATAGCCACGCGAGAGACCCCAAGAGGAAACCTGAAGTGCAGTGACACTATCAGAGTTCACTGCAGCCTCAAATTCCTTGGCTCAAGCAATCCTCCCACCTAAGCCTCCCTAGCAACTGGGACTACAGGCATGTGCCACCACACCCGGCTAAGTAAGTTTTTTTTTTTTTTTTTTGAGACAGAGTTTCCCTCTTGTGACCCAGGCTGGAGTGCAATGGCATGATCTCAGCTCACTATAACCTTTGTCTCCCGGGTTCAAGCGATTCTCCTGCCTTAGCCTCCTGAGTAGCTGGGATTACAGGCACCCGCCACCACACCCAGGTAGTTTTTTATATTTTTAGTAGAAATGGGATTTCACCATGTTGGCTAGGCTGGTCTCGAACTCCTGACCTCAAATGAGCCACCTGCCTCGGCCTCCCAAAGTGCTGGGATTACAGGTGTGAGCCACCGTGCCTGGCCTTTTTTTTTTTTTTTTTTTTTTTGTAGAGATGGGGGGTCTCACTATGTTGCCCAGGCTGGTCTTGAACTTCTGGCCTCAAGGGATCCTCCCACCTTGGGCTCCCAAAGTGCTGGGATTACAGGTGTGAGCCACAGCGCCTGGCCTGGGCTTTCCCTTTGATCACGATCTCTGTGCTTGGGCCCATCCTATGAGAGTTTAATGTTGAACACATTTTGTCCTTTGAGGATGGTGAAGTGGATATTGGTTATATTTGCCTGTTCAACATTCATTTCCTTTTTTGGCCCCAGCACCCGATTCTTCTACCCTACTCTTGATCTGTGTGCTTTTGGTGCAGCTCAGCCCACTTTCTGGCTCTTTAGAGGTGAGCCCATAACCCAGGCCTGGCTAATAAGAACATTGCATCTCCTTGACCACAATGATTGTTCAGAAATGGGCCTGTGACCCACGTCTGGCCAATGACAGCCAGCGTGTGCTTCTGATGGGATAATGGGAAGGGGTACTCCTTTTCTAATGTGGGTTTCTAGCTGGTGGAGTCTAAGGCCAGAGTTGCTGGGGGTCATTGTGGGGGGAGAATGAAGGCAGAGAGGAAAGCTAAGCTGAGAGATGGAGAGCAAAAGAGGGAATCCTAACTATTAAGACCTCCTGGATCCCTGGGTCCAGCTGTGCCTAGAGGCAGACTTACCCTGTTTCAAGTAGCCTATAGATACCCTTTTGGCTTAAGATAATTAGAACAGGGTTTTCTGTCATTTGTAGCCAAAAGAGCCCCGGCAAGGGGCTCTGCACATGGATTTTCTCAGAAAGCCTCAATCAACATTTCCATTTGCTGGACCAAATCCTTAGGTGGGGAAGGCGGTAAAACATGGCACAGTGGTTCTCATAGCGTGAAACTGGACCAGGAGCCTCTGCGTCATCTGGCCTTGTGAGAAATGCCAATTCTCAGCCCCAATTCTAGTGAATCACAGACTCTACCAAGGGGTTCCAGTAGGAGGGTTTTGAGAAGCCCTCTGGCAGCCGTGTGCTAAGGTCTGAGCAACACTGCAGTAGAGCCCAGTGGTGAAGGAAGAGCACATGCTCTTGAATTCAAATTGCATCTCTCCCTCTGTCTGGCTCTCCGATTTTAGGTAAGTTACATAGATTATCCTGCCTCACAGCTCCCATCTGTAAAATGGTTCACCTTCTATTTGATAGTGCCATTCTGTGGACTATTGAGTTAATAGAGGCACTCAGAATAGCGCCTGGTACATAGTTCACACTCAATTAAAGTTAGATTTCTGGCTCTCAGAATTTATCCAACATTGGAAAAGCCACCTTGGAGGGCTTGTTAAAACATGGATTACTGGTCCCTCCCTGTCCCTTAGAGTTTCTGATTCTCACCAAGGGAAGCCTGAGAATGTGCACTTCTAGCGAGCTCCCTGGTCAAGCTGATGCTGCTGGTCTGGGGATCTGGCTTGGAGAACCACTGGGTTAGATATTTCTGTTATTGATCTCCAACTCCTTTCTGGTGGTTCGTCAGTTACCTCAGGTGCTCTGGAATCGCTCTTTCCGCTGAGTCAGGGCTCTGTCTCCTCCTGTCCCTTCCCTCTGGCATCAGTTTTGATAGTTGGATTCTCCATGGCTGGTAATTGGAGCTCTGAGCCTGGCTTTCCGCTGAGAGTAGCCCCAGCCTCCACCTGTTCAGGGCACCTGATTGATGTTTCCTTCAATTGCGAGTGTTCCTTTTTTGGCAGCCTTCAGAACTGTCTCCAGCTTTCTTATATAAGCAGATGTCTTTCCTCCTAAACTCTGGGAGGCTGCAGTTGCCACATCACTTCTGACACTGTGGCTGCCCACTCCAGTCCTCATGCAACCCCCATCGCAGGCATTTCTTTGCTTTGCTAATACAAATGGTTTTAAATGCAGGGCCAATTAAACCTCCTCCAACAAACAGCTCTGTAACTTGGCACTGCTGGCTGGAGCAAAAAGGTCAGTGTGATTAGAGGTGACAGTGAGAGGGGGAGCATGGCAGGAGATCAGGTCCAAGATAGGCAGAAGATGGTTTGTACAAGGCTTTATATATCACAGAACGAGCTAGGGCTTTATCCTAAGAGTGGTAAAAAATTTTTAATCATTTTAAAGAATTGTGAAATATAGCATATATGTGTATACTTATATACATACACACGTGCACATTTGTACATATAATAGAGTCAAAAAAATTATACAGTGAACACACATGTAGCCATCACATAGCTAATAAATGGGACATTACCCGTCAAAAACATCTCTAACGTTTGTGGATCCTGGACAAAGAGTACGAATGGAGGCACCCTATCTATAGCCTATACCCTTCTTTTGCCTTCCTTGTTGATGTCCTGTACCCTTAAGGAGTTATTCCTGCATGTATATGGACACCAAGCCTGCACATTGGAGCTTGGTGCATGTAGCCCACATCACCTCTTGCCTACCCCTTGGGTTTGGGGTGTGCATATCAGCACGATCTGTTTGGGTGTTAGGTGGAGGATGGACTAGGAAGAGGCCCAAACAGTTGCTGAAAGCAGGTTTGGGAACATTTGAGCAGGAAATTCTAAGGAATTGGTATTCTGAGCATGGTCTACACTTGCATTGTTCAAGAAGATAGCCACTTATCTTCTTGAAATTAAATATGGCTATTTAAGCTTAATCAAAATGAAATAAAATTTAAAATGCACTTTCTTAGTTACACTAGCCACATTGCAAGTACTCAGTAGCCACGAGTGGCTAGTGGCTATTACATTGGACAGGGCAGATATAGACATTTCTATCACTATAGGTGTTTTACCGGACAATGCTAATTAAGAAAGAGAAGTGGTATTGGTTCTGGAAGAAATGAAAGTATTACCCTTACACTGGAAAAACAGCGGGCAACAGAAACGTCTAGTGAAAGCGATCAGATGTCAGATTTAGCACACAAAGCCTTCAAAGTAGCCATTATAAATCTGTTCAATTAACTAAAGGAAACCCATTTTTTCAAAAAGTAGAGGAAAGGTATGGTCAAATAAAAATATTGCTAAAAGGTTAGACATTATAAAATAGAACCAAATGGAAATCTAGAGCTAAAAGTATAATAACTGAAATGAAAAAATATACTAGAAAAGCTGAATAGTAGATTTGAATTGACAGAAGAAAGAATTAGCAAACTTGAAAATAGAAATAAGGCTGGGTGCGGTGGCTCACACCTGTAATCCCAGCACTTTGGGAGGCCAAAGCAGGAGGATCATGAGGTCAGGAGATTGAGGCCATCCCGGCTAACATAGTGAAACCCCGTCTCTACTAAAAATACAAAACTTAGCCTGGCATGGTGGCATGCACGTGTAGTCCCAGCTACTCAGGTGGCTGAGGCAGGAGAATCGCTTGAACCCAGGAGGCGGAGGTTGCAGCGAGCCAAGATTGTGTCACTGCACTCTAGCCTGGGTGACAGAGCGAGATTCCATCTCAAAAAAAAAAAAAAAAAAAAAGAAAGAAAGAAAGAAAGAATACAATACAATGAATGGGGGAAAAGAACAAAGATTAAAAAAATAAATAGAGCCCTAGAGAAATGTGGAACACCAATCAGCAACACAATAGGAATGGCAGAAGGAGAGGAAAGAGAAAGAAGCAGAAAAATTATTCTAAAAAATAGTGGCTTAAAACTTCCTAAGTTTATTGAAAAACAATAAAATACCTATCCAAGAAGTTCAATGAACTCCAATTAGGATGAACACAAAGAGACACACACACAGACACATCTTAGTAAGAATACTGAAAGTCAAGGACAAGGAAAAAAAAATTGAAAGCAGAAAAAAGAAAGTGCCTTGTGACTTACAAAGGAACCCCCAGTAAGACTAACAGCTTCTTCTCACAGTAAAATTAACAGCTTCTTCTAGGGGAAAACAATGGAGGCCAGTAGGCAGTGGGATAAAATATTCAATTGTACTCACAGAAAAAATATCAAAGAAGAATCCTATACCTAGCAAAGCTGCCTTTCAAAAACGAAGGCAAAATTGAGACTTACCAGATTAAAACTGAGAGAATTTGTTGTTTCTAGACCTATCCACCATGCAAAAAATGCTGAAGGAAGTTCTCCAAGCTGTAAGCAAGTGATTACCCAAATGGTAATTTTAGTCCACACCAAAATACAAAGAGCACTGCTAAAGGTAATCATATAATTATAAAAGTGTATACATGCATATTTTTCTCCTTTCTTCTCAACTGATTTTAAAAATATTTGTTAGGTCTATAACACACAGAAATGTAATATAATTGCCAATAACAGCACAAAGGAAGTGCATTCGAGCCAAGTTGTATTGGGCTAAATAAATGACTCCAGATGGTAACTTGCAATGAAGAATAACAAATGTAGAGAGAACCAGAAATGATAAGAAGGTTAATATAACAAATGCCGTAAATGTATACTTACTCTCCTTTTTTTCTCTCAGCCCCCCCCCTTTTTTTTTTTTTTTTTTTTTTTTTGAGACCGAGTTTTGCTCTTGTTGCCCAGACTGGAGTGCAGTGGCATGATCTCGACTCACTGCAACCTCCGCCTCCCAGGTTCAAGCGATTCTCCTGCCTCAGCCTTCCTGAGTAGCTGGGATTACAGGCATGCACCACCATGCCTGGCTAATTTTGTATTTTCAGTAGAGACGGGGTTTCTCCATGTTGGTCAGGCTGGTCTCGAACTCCTGACCTCAGGTGATCCACCCGCCTCAGCCTCCCAAAGTGTTGGGATTACAGGCGTGAGCCGCTGTGCCCAGCCTCTCGCAGCCTCTTTAACAGATGTAAAATTGGATAAAATAGGCCGGGTGTGGTGGTTCACGCCTGTAATCTTGGCACTTTGGGAGGCTGAGGCAGGCAGACCACCTGAGGTCAGGAGTTAGAGACCAGCCTGACCAACATGGAGAATCCCCGTCTCTACTGAAAATACAAAATTAGCCAGGCGTGGTGGCGCATGCCTGTAATCCCAGCTACTCGGGAAGCTGAGGCAGGAATATCGCTTGAACTCAAGAGGCAGAGGTTGCAGTGAGCTGAGATTGTGCCATTGCACTCCAGCCTGGGCAACAAGAGCAAAACTTGGTCTCAAAAAAAAAAAAAAATTGTATAAAATAATAATTGTAACAGTGCATTCCTGGGTTTATAATGTTTAAGGCAATATGTATAACATCTAACAAAAAGTGGGAAAAGGCAATAGAGCTTCATAGGAACAATGTTTCTATACCTCACTAGGATTAAGTTAGTATAAATCTGAAGCTCATTTTGATATGATGTATATGATAAGCCCTAGAGCAACCACTGAGGAAATAATTCAAAAATTAGTGAAAAAAAATCAGTAAAGAAATTAAAATGCTGGCCGGGCGCGGTGGCTCAAGCCTGTAATCCCAGCACTTTGGGAGGCCAAGACGGGCGGATCATGAGGTCAGGAGATCGAGACCATCCTGGCTAATACGGTGAAACCCCGTCTCTACTAAAAAATACAAAAACCTAGCCGGGCGAGGTGGCGGGCGTCTGTAGTCCCAGCTACTCGGGAGGCTGAGGCAGGAGAATGGCGTGAACCCGGGAGGCGGAGCTTGCAGTGAGCTGAGATCCGGCCACTGCACTCCAGTCTGGGCGACAAAGCGAGACTCTGTCTCAACCAAAAAAAAAAAAAAAAACTAGCCGGGCGAAGTGGCGGGTGCCTGTAGTCCCAGCTACTCGGGAGGCTGAGGCAGGAGAATGGCGTGAACCCGGGAGGAGGAGCTTGCAGTGAGCTGAGATCCGGCCACTGCACTCCAGCCTGGGTGACAGAGCAAGACTCCGTCTCAAAAAAAAAAAAAAAAAGAAAAAAAAATTAAAATGCTGTATTATAAAATATTCATTTAATATAAAAGAAAACGTAAAGGAGGAATAGAAGAGCAAAAAAGACATAGGACGTAGAAAAGAAAAAGTGAAATGGCAGATGTTAATCTAACTATGTCATTAGTAACATTAAAAGTGAATGGATTGAATAACTCAATCAAAAGGCAGAGACTTTCAGACTGTATTAAAAAACAATATCCAGTGATATTCTGTCTACAGAAGACAAACTTTAGATTCAAGGATACAAAAAGATTGAAAGTAATCGAAAGAAAAAAGATGTATCATGCAAACAGCAACCACAAGGAAGCTGGAACAGCTATACTAATAATGCAAAATGGACTTTAAAAAACCTTACCAGACATGAGGAACATTTCGTGATCTACAGGTCACTGTACCAGGAAGATGTAACAATTATAAACACATAGGCATCCAACAACAGAGTCCAAACATATATTAAATAAATACTGACAGAAATGAAGAAATACACAATAAGCAATAATATTTGGAGATTTTGATATCCAACTTTTAAAAAAAGTTGTAACTATACGAGATGATGAATATGTTAATTAGCTTAGTTGCGGTAATCATTTTGCAATGTATATCAAAACATCATATTGTACATCTTAAATACATACAATTTTTATTTGTCAATCATACCTCGAGTCAGGAAAAAAATAAGGAAGAGAATAATTGGGCAGAAAATCAATAAGGAAATAAAAGATTTGAGCAATGCTATAAACCAACTAGACCTAGCAGATTTCTGTAGAACAGGAGAATTTATATTCTTCCCAAGTGCACATGGAACACTCTCCAGGATAAACCACATGCTAGGCCATAAAACTTGGTAAATTTACAGGAGTAAAAATGCAATGCATGTTTTCTGATGACAACAGAATGAAATTAGATATTAATAAAAGGAAGAAATTTGGGGAACTCACAAGTATGTGGAAATTAAACAATGCACTCTGTTTTAAATTTTAATTTAATTTGATTTTAAGTTCTGGGATACATGTGCAGCATGTGCAGTTTTGTTACATAGATAAACGTGTGCCAAGGTGGTTTGCTGCACCTGTTAACCCATCACCTAGGTATTAAGCCCTGCATGCATTCCATTTGCTATTCATCCTGATGCTCTCCCCCCGCCCCTGCCCCCAGGCCCCTGTGTGTATTGTTCCCCTCCCTATGTCCATGTGTTCTCAGAAACAATGCACTCTTAAATAACCAATAGATCAAAAAAGAAATGAAAAGGGACATTAGAAAATACTTTGATATAAATGAAAATGAAGACATAATATACCTTATAACTTATGGGATACAGCAAACACAGTGCTTAAAAGAAATTTGATAGATGTATATGCCTATATTAAGGACATGATTGAAAATAATCTAGTTTCACCTCAAGACACTGAAAAAGAAGAGCAAGCTACACATAAAGCAAGTAGAAAAAGAAAATAATAGAGATTAGAGCAGAAAGAAGTGAAATCGAGAATAGAAAAACAATAGAGAAAATCAACGAAACCAAGAGCTGGCTCTTTTACAAATCAAAATATTGGCTAGATATACCAGGAAAAAATAGCAGACTGGATTACTAGAATCAAAAATGAAAAAAGGATTTTGAAATACACAATAAATTATTATTATAATTACCATTTTGTGCAATAGATTACTAAAGTTTATTCTTCCTGTCTAACTGAAAGCGTACCTTTCGATCAACAGTTTCCCTTTCCCCATCCATCTTCCTCCCCATCCTCTGGTAATCACCATTCTACTATTTCTGTGAGTTTGACTTTTTTAGATTCCATGTATCTCACATATATATGGAGTCTATTTGTCTTTCTGTGCCTGGCTTATTTAACTTATCATAAGTGTCATCACAAAAAATGATAAGTATGTGAGGTGACAGATTTATTAATTAGTTTTATTTAATCATTTAACAATATAAACATAACAAAACATCACATTGTACCCTATAAATATATACAATTATTATTTTTTCAATTAAAATAAAATTTAAATTTTTAAAAAAAGAATGAAAGAGGAGACATTACTACCAACCTTATAGAAATAAATGCTATGAACAACTATTTGCTAATAAACTAGATACTTGAGATGAAAAACAAGTTTCTAGAAAGACGCAAAACTACTGAAACTGAGTCTAAGAGAAATAGGACATCTACATAAATCTATAGGAAGCAAAGAGATTGAATTAATAAACTAAAAACTACCCACAAAGAAAACCCTAGGCCCTTCACCACTGATTCTACCAAACATTTGAAGAAGAATTAATATCAATTCTTCACAAAGGTTTCCAAAAAATAGAAGAGGGAACACTGCCCAACTCATTCCATAAGGCTAGTATTACCCTGATACCAAAACTAGGCAAAGACATCACAAGAAAACTACAGCCCAGTATCTTTTTACCAATACAGATGCAAAAACCCGCAAATCAATACTAGCAAATGGGATCCAGTAATATATAAAAAGAAGTACGTACCATGAAAAATGAGATTTATCACAGGATAAATGCAAGATTGGTTTTACATCCCCAAATCAATTAATAGAGTATATCAATAGAATACAAAACAAAAACCTCGTGATCATCTCCATAGATACAAAACAAGCATTTAGCAAAATCCCATTCATGCTAAAACTCTCAGAAAGTTAACAATAGAAGGGAACTTCCCCAACCTGACATTGGGGCCTCTGCAAAGCATATCTAACATCAAACTTAGTGAAAAAGGACTGGATGCTTTCCCCCTAAGATCAGGAACAGGGCAAGGGTGCCTGTTTCCACCACTTCATCATTGTACTGGAGGTTCTAGTCAGGATAGGCAAGAAAAAAAAAAAGCATCCATCCAGATTGAAAGGAAGAAGTAAACTCTTTGCAGATGACATGATCTTGTATATAGAAAAAATCCTAAGAAGTCCAGCAAATAACTATTACAACTATTGAACAAGTTCAGCAAGGTTGCAGGATACCAGGTCAATATATAAAAATCAATTGTATTTCCCTGTGCTTGCAATGAATGATCTGAAAATGAAGTCAAGAAAACAATTCCATTTATAAAAGCATCAAAACCAATAAAAAAATTTGGAATAAATTTAACAAAAGAAATGCAAAACTTATACTCTAAAAATTGTAAAATTTTGTTGAAAGAAATGAAAGAAGATCTAAATAAATGGAAAAAATCTCTCTTGTATATGGATCAGAAGCCTTGTATTGTTAAAATGGCAATACTCCCTAAATTGATCTACAGGTTCAGTGGAATCCCTGTCAGAATCTCAGCTGACTTTGTAGAAATTGGCAAGCTGAATGTACAATTCATATGGAATTGCAAGGGACCCAGAATAGTCCAAATTATCTTGAAAAAGAAAAATGAAGTAGGACTGGCACTTCCCAACTTCAAAATTTACCGAAATTACTTTTGTACCAACCTCAGGCCAGAGTAATCAAGACAGTGTGGTACACACATGAAGACAGACATAGAGATCAAAAGAATAGAAGTAGAATCTAGAAATAAAACCACGTGTCTACGGGCAACTGATTTTCCACTAGGTTGCCAAGATGACTCAATGGGAAAGCAAGAGTCCTGTTAACAAACGGTTCTGGGACAACTGGATGGCCACATACAAAAGACTAAAGTTGGGCTCTTATCTCAAGTTTGTGTCATTTAAAAAAAATTTTAAACAACTTCATTGAGATATAATTCACAAAACATAAAATTTACCCATTTAGTGTACAATTCAATAGTTTTTCATATATTCACAGATATGGACAACAATCATCACGATCAATTTTAGATTTTCTTCCCTTCCAAAAGAAACCTTATATCTTCAGCTATCAGCCCCTATCACTCCATCCTCCCCATCCCTAAGCCACCATCCACTTTCTCTCTATAGGGATCGGAGACCTGCTGTCACAAGCCAAGGAACACATGGAGCCTCCAGAAACTGGAAGAGGCAAGGAAGGATCCTCTCCTAGAGCCTTTAGAGGGGGTGAAGCCCTGCCAACGCCTTGATTCCTGACTTCTAACCTCCCCTCCAGATCTGCAAGACAATAAATTTCTGTTATTTAAACCACCCAGCTTGTGGTACTGTAATTGCAGCAGCTTCAAGTTAACACAATCACTTTCTACCTTTAGTTAGAAATCAGCTTGTTATGCCTCTTACCACAGGGAATACAAATTCAGCACATCAGTGGTACTTCTTAGCTAATACCAGCTCGCTAAGGTACCTGTGTCTGAGCTACTAACGCACACACCCCTAACCATTAGGGTGAGTTTTCCTATAGCAATTCCTCAGTCCTCTCATGACAACTGACCACTCTGGTTTAATAGAAATGTTTCAGAACTTTTGTATCTCAAAGTGAAGGAGTGTGGCTGTCAATCTATTTCCTCCCAGAATACCCCCAACTCTTAAGAAGATTTTCCCTTCCTGGTTCCTTAGCAATCAGGGTAAACAATTGCTTTACATGTGTGTGATTGAAGAGTTATTCTAGTGACTTTTTCAGAAGATAGAAGATCTGTTTGAAGAAGGCTAGTTATTTCCGCTATCCAGAAACAACTAGCTGGAATCCTTAATAATCTCTTTCCAATAAAGTAAAACATTAAAGTGACAAGGTTTTTGTTTTTTTCTTTTTTTTTTTTTTTTTGAGACAGAGCCTCACTTTGTTGCCCAGGCTGGAGTGCAGTGATGCGATCTTGGCTCGCTGCAATCTCCGTCTCCCAGGTTCAAGCAATTCTCCTGTCTAGGCCTCCCAAGTAGCTGTGATTACAGGTGTGCCACCACGCCCGGCTAATTTTTGTATTTTTAGTAGAGATAGGTTTTCACCATGTTCACTAGGCTGCTCTCGAACTCCTGACCTCAGGTGATCTGCCTGTCTCGGCCTCCCAAAGTGTTGGGATTACAGGCGTGAACCACCATACCTAGCCTGAAAATGACAAGGTTTTTAAGTACTAAAGAATATAAAACAAAAAGCAAAACTTCCTCCCCACTTTTTTTTTTTAAGTCTCATTGGGAAAAAAAATTAATGCACAGAACATCATGTATATCGAAAAATAATATAAACATAGCCGGCCATGGTTGTGGGTGCCTGTAATCCCAGCTACTTGGGAGGCTGAGGCAGGAGAATCACTTGAACCCGGGAGGCAGAGGTTGCAGTGAGCTGAGATTATTTCTCTACTGCACTTCAGCCTAGGTGACAGAGTGAAACTGTCTCAAAAAAAAAAAAAAAAAAAAAGGAAAATAAAATAAATAAAAATATTTATACGGTGCTCTATGTGTGTCAGGCACCATTCTAAGAGCTGCATATGTTTTAATTTATTTAATTATGACGTTTTTATTTAGTTATCACGACAACTTTATGATGTAGACATTAACTGTTATTATCTCAATTTCCCAGATGAGGAAACTGAAGCTCAGAGAGGTGAATCACTTGCTTAAGTTCATCCAGATAGAAGTTGTAGAGATGGGACTCTCATCTAGGCTAACCCCATGGTCCAGGCCCTTAACCACAACTGTGTCATCTCAGGAGGAGGAAAGAGAGAAGTGAAGCGCCTGGGGGCTGGTTGCAGAGGGGAAGTGGCTAATGTTACCCCAGCACCTCTTGACACTTCCACTGAGACCTGAAGCAGAAAGGACCAGTTCCCAGTCACTCTTCCCCGCTTCCCACTGAAGTTCCCCTTCAGGTCCCCCTTCCCTTTAACCAGGAGGCTGCAAACTGTCAAAGGAGAACGTGTTATAAAAGTCAAGCCAGGCGTGGTGGCTCACACCTGGAATCCCAGCTACTCAGGAGGCTGAGGAGGGAGGATGGCTTGCAGCCAGGAGTTCGAGGCCAGCCTGAGTAACATAACGAGACCCTCATCCCCTGGAAAAAAAAAAAAAAAGACAGCAGGTTGGGTGGTATAATGTTCTCTGAACATCTCTTCCCTGGGACTCCTCTTGTGGCATCCTTTGCCCCGAGCTTTAGAAGAGTGCCCAATTTTTTTGTCCATCAAGCAGTGTAATAAACCTACTCTTAAAAATTAAGACAGTTTGGCCGGGCCCGGTGACTCACGTGCGTTAATCCCAGCACTTTGGGAGGCAGAGACGGGTGGATCACGAGGTCAGGTGATCAAGATCATCCTGCCAACATGGCGAAACAAAAATTAGCTGGGCGTGGCGGTGCATGCCTGTAATCCCAGCTACTTGGGAGGGTGAGGTGGGAGAATAGCTTGAACCCGGGAGGTGCAGATTGCAGTGAGCCAAGATTGCGCCACTGCACTCCACCCTGGCAACAGAGCGAGATTCCGTCTCAAAAAAAAAAAAAAATATATATATATATATATGTATGTATGTATGTATATATATGTATATATGTATATATATAAAGACAGTTCATTAAGCAGACATGGAGATGGCCTGGAGTATAATAGGATTTTAAGGTTTTTTAAAGGCAGGAGACAAAGTTGTTAATTACAATTTGCCCATTATGTAGACTCTGTGAATACAGACATGAAGAGGGCCAGGGAAAGAAGGAGACAGTTGCTTTGGACATTGTAAGAAAATTCTCTCTTCAATAGATGCTCTCTCTCTCTCTCTCTTTTTTTTTTTTTTTTTGAGACAGAGTCTCTCTTTGTTGCCTAAGCTGGAGTGCAGTTGTGTGATCTCGGCTCACTGCAACCTCCGCCTCCCGTGTTAAAGCGATTCTCCCACCTCAGCCTCCCGAGTAGCTGGTATTACAGGCAAGGGCCACCATGCCTGGCTAATTTTTGTATTTTTGGTAGAGACGGGGTTTCACCGTGTTGGCCAGACTGGTGTCGAACTCCTGAACTCAGGTGATCCGCCTGCCTCGGCCTCCCAAAGTTCTGGAATTACAGGCGTGAGCCACTGCACCCTGCCTTCAAAAGATAGTCTTAAAAACAAACAAAAACCTTTACAAAATAATCAGAGATATTGAGGGTTTTTAAAGAAAGCTTTAGCATTTCTAAGGTTTGGAGGAGGGGGATTGGATACAGTTTTAAAATAAATTTTTTATTTTAGAATAGTTTTATATTTACAGAAAAATTAAGGTGACAGTACAATTACGATTTGTCGGAATGTATAGCAGAATTTGCCCATAAACCTTCTAGGACTTTCTTAGATACTTCCTTTGTAAGTTCTTCTTTGGTTATTGGTCCATTCAGACTTCCTATTTTTTCGTAGACTAATTATTGTCATTAAAACTACCATGAAGAATCTCCCATTTTAATCTAAATTTAAATTTTTAGGTTAAAAAAAAGAATCCTAGCCCTCGCTCCTGATTGGACATCAAGGATAAGGGGCGTGGCTTAAGCGCTGAGTGGCATATTGAAAGTCGAGCGGCGAACTTGGACAGAACGTCTTGTTAGAAAGCAGGTTGGGGCGGCAGGGTCAACTCGTGTTTCTCGACCAGTTTGTGGACCTAGGAAACAGGGGTCCCTGTGCACAACAGGAGTGCTGCCCACCGGCAGGAGATGGCACAGAGGACCAGAGCCTGGCTCAGTTTCCCTGCAAACATCATCCCAAGCGCCCCGCGCACTTTCATGTGGTGTTCGTGGAGCGCCCCCTGGAGCTCGAAGGCTGGTGGTGACCCTGGAGTTAGGCATCTGGGTTACTTAATACATTCATTTCCCAGACTCTCAGGACATGACTTAGCCCCAGGCTTCTAGAATTGCTTCCCAGGCTCAGTTCCCACTTCCCAGTCATGTTCCACCACCACGACCCCTCGCCTGACCGCGGGATGAGATGCAGCTCACCCATTCCTCCGAAGACAGACATCCCTGTTACGTGTAGGGAACAGGTTTTGTTGTTTTTTAAAAAAAGCTCCCACCACGCCTGCCACCAACAATTCTTAATGTTTTATTTTTCTTAAATGTTCATGCAAAGAGAATAACAAAGTAAACACCCGTCTACTCACTATTTCACCGCTTAATACAGTCGTTTTTTAAATATCAGAAGTAAGCTATGCTTACCATAAAAAATGCCTAAACGTTACAAAAGTCAAAAGCAGAACTCCAAGCTGTGGTCTTATCTTCCAGCTCATAGGGTCCTTTCTAGAGAACGTGGTTGTGTTTGCAAATCTGCACTCACTTAGAGGATGGCTGGGTTACAAGAGAGCACTCTACACCGGGGGTCCCCAACACCCCCACTCCCCACCCCCACAGACCAGTACCCATGGTGGCCTGTTAGGAACCAGACCGCACAGCAGGAGGTGAGCAGCGGGCCAGCCAGCAAAGCTTCGTCTGTATTTGCAGCCACTCCCCGTCGCTGGGTTACAGCCTGAGCCCCGCCTCCTGTCAGGTCAGCCAGGGCACTAGATTCTCAAAGGAGCGCAAACTCTATTGTGAACTGCGCATTCGAGGGATCTAGGTTGCGTGCTCCTTATGAGAATCGAATGCCTGAAGATCTGTCACTGTGTCCCATCACCCCCACATGGGACCATCTAGTTGCAGGAAAACAAGTTCAGGGCTCCCATTAGATTTGACATTATGGTGAGTTGTATAATTATTTGATGATATATTATAATGTAATAATAATAGAAATAAAGTGCACAATAAATGTAATATGCTTGAATCATACCCAAAGAATCCCCCACCCCACCCACCCCACCCACCCCACTGCTGCCGTCTGTGGAAAAATTATCTTCCCCAAAACTGGTTCCTGGTGCCCAAAACGTTGGGGACCGCTGCACCTCACAGTTCCGCAGCTGCTGCCATCCTGGTTTATCCATACATCTTGGGGCTTCCAGGTCAGCCCCTGCAGCTTTACCTTCTTCTTGTTTATAGCTGCATAGACTTAGATGTTCAGAGAATAGTCCAGTCTCTGTTCCTTCCAGCTTTAGAGCCTCAGCGTTTCTTCACATCAGTCACTTGCTTATTAATTATTTAAAGGTTCTTGCTGCTTCTTTCTAAAACTAAAGGAGAGGTCCCTGATCAAGTTGAATTTTGCAAAGGTGAGTAGTGACTTTTACAGTTAATTCCTGGGATTGGCTGGGGGAACTCAAGGCCTCCAGCCCTCACTAAGTTCTCTTAGGGAATCATTCATTCCTTTAAGATCAAGCTAGACAGTTTTATTTTTACGTATTTATTTATTTTGAGACAGAGTCTTGCTCTGTCACCCAGGCTGGAGTGCAGTGGCATGACCTTGGCTTACTGCAACCTCCGCCTCCTGGGTTTAAGTGATTCTTCTGCCTCAGCCTCTGGAGTAGCTGGGGACTACAGGCGCATGCCACCACACCTGGTGAATTTTTTTTTTTTTTTTTTTTTTTTTTTTTTTTTGGTAGAGACGGGGTTTCATCATATAGGTCAGGCTGGTCTCCAACTCCTGATCTCGTGATCCACCCGCCTCCGCCTCCCAAAGTGCTGGGATTACAGGCATAAGCCACGGCGCCTGGCCGAGCTAGACATTTTTTTTTTTAAATTAAGACATTATTACATTATTATTATAATTTTTTTAGATGGAGTTTCACTCCTGTTGTCCAGGCTGGAGTGCAATGGCGCGATCTTGGCTCACTGCAACCTCTGCCTCCTAAGATCAAGTGATTCTCCTGCCTCAGCCTTCCAAGTAGCTGGGATTACAGACATGCGCCACTGTGCCCGGCTAATTTTGTATTTTTAGTAGAGATGGGGTTTTACCATGTTGGCCAGGTTGGTTTGAACTTCTGACCTCAGGTGACCAAACCACCTTGGCCTCCCAAAGTACTGGGATTACAGGCGTGAGCCACTGCGCCTGGCAACAGACATTATTTTTTGGAGCAGTTTGAAGCTTACAGAAAATTGAGCAGGTAGTATGTAGTTCCCATATACCACACTCAGCCCCTAACACTTTTCCCTACCATTTTCTTCTAAATTTATTTGTTTTTTAAAAAATTGTATGACTTAATCTTGTACAATATAATGTTTTGAAGTATGTATATATTGTGGAATGGTTAAATCTAGCTTGTTTATTTATTTATTTATTTATTTATTTATTTATTTATTTATTGAGACGGAGTTTCACTCTTGTTGCCCAGGCTGGAGTGCAATGGGCAATCTCGGCTCACCGCAACCTCCGCCTCCAGAGTTCAAGCGATTCTCCTGCCTCAGTCTCCTAAGTAGCTGGGATTACAGGCATGTGCCACCATGCCTGGCTAATTTTGTATTTTTAGTAGAGACGGGGTTTCTCCATGTTGGTCAGGCTGGTCTTTGAACTCTCGACCTCAGGTGATCCTCCCGCCTCAGCCTCCCAAAGTGCTGGGATTGCAGGCGTGAGCCACCGCACCTGGCCAAATCTAGCTAATTTAAAGAAATGCGTTACCTCACGTAGTTATTATTATTACTATTATTATTTTGTAGTGAGAACACCTAACATCTACTCTCTTAGTGTTTTTCAAGAATGCAATAAATCACCATTAATTATAGTCATGATGCTGTCCAATAGGTCTCTTGAACTTATTCCTTCTATCTAAATGTAATTATGCTTTGACCAACGTCTTCCCAACTTACCCCCAACAACCCCAGATTCTTTTAACCACCATTCTACTCTCTACTTCTATGAGGTCCACTTTAAAAAAAAAAAAAAAGTATTTATTTATTTTTTCAAATTTTATTTTTTGTTATTTATTTATTCATTTATTTATTTATTTATTTTGAGACGGAGTTTCCCTCTTGTTGCCCAGTCTGGAGTGCAATGGTGCGATCTTGGCTCACTGCAACCTCTGCCTTCCAGGTTCAAGCGATTCTCTTGCCTCAGCCTCCTGGGTAGCTGGGATTACAGGTGCCCGCCACCATGCCCAGCTAATTTTTTGGTATTTTTAGTAAAGATGGGGTTTCGCCATGTTGGCCAGGCTGCTCTCGAACTCCTGACCTCAGGTGATCCACCCACCTTGACCTCTCAAAGTGCTGAGATTACAGGCATGAGCCACCATGCCCAGACTTATTTATTTTCATTATTTTTATTTCAATAGGTATTTGGGGGAACAGGTGGTGTTTGGTTACATGAATAATTTGTTAAGTGGTGATTTCTGAGATTTTGGCGCACCCATCACCTGAGCAGTATACACTGCACCATATTTGTAGTCTTTTATCCCTCACCCTTCCCCTGAGTCCCCAAAGTCCATTGTGTCATTCTTATGCCTCTGCATCCTCATAGCTTAGCTCCCACTTAAAAGTGAGAAAGTATGACGTTTGGTTTTCCATTCCTGAGTTACTTCAGTTAGAATAATGGTCTCCAATCCATCCAGGTTGCTGCAAATGCCATTATTTCATTTTCTTTTTATGGCTGAATAGTATTCCGTGGTATGTCTCTCTCTCTCTCTCTCTCTCTATATATATATATATATATATACACACACACACACACATATATATATCACATACCATGGAATAATATATGTATGTATGTATCTATCTATCTATCATCTATCTATCTATATATCACATTTTCTTTATCCACTTGTTGATTGATGGACATTTGGGCTGGTTCTATAATTTTGTAATTGTGAATTGTGTTGCTATAAACATGTGTGTGCAAGTATCTCTTTTGTATAATGACTTATTTTCCTCTAAGCAGATACCCAGTAGTGGGATTGCTGGATCAAATGGTAAATCTACTTTTTGTCCTTTAAGGAATCTCCACTGTTTTCTCTAGCGGGTGTACTAGTTTACATTCCCACCAAGAGTGTAAAAGTGTTCCCTTTTCATCACATGCACAACACCCATTATTTTTTGACTTTTTGATCTTTGATTTTGTTATTTTTTTATTGTGGCCATTCTTGCAGGAGTAAGGCGTAGGGTCCGCTTTTTAGGATTCCACATGTGTATGAGATCATGTGGTATTTGTCTTTCTGTGTCTGGTTTATTTCATTTAACATAATGTCCTTTAGGCTCATCTATATTGCAAATGACAGGATTTCATTCTTTATTAATACTTTTTTAATGGCCAAATTGTGTATAAATCCATTGTGTAACACCAAAAGCAACGGCAACAAAAGCCAAAATTGACAAATGGGATCTAATTAAACTAAAGAGCTTCCGCACAGCGAAAGAAACTACCATCAGAGTGAACAGGCAACCTACAGAATGGGAGAAAATTTTTGCAATCTACTCATCTGACAAAGGGCTAATATCCAGAACCTACAAAGAACTCAAACAAATTTACAAGAAAAAAAAACCCCATCAAAAAGTGGGCAAAGGATATGAACAGACATTTCTCAAAAGAAAACATTCATACAGCCAACAGACACATGAAAAAATGCTCATCATCACTGGCCATCAGAGAAATACAAATCAAAACCACAATGAGATACCATCTCACACCAGTTAGAATGGCAATCATTAAAAAGTCAGGAAACAACAGGTGCTGGAGAGGATGTGGAGAAATAGGAACACTTTTACACTGTTGGTGGGATTGTAAACTAGTTCAACCATTATGGAAAACAGTATGGCGATTCCTCAAGATCTAGATCTAGAAGTACCATATGACCCAGCCATACCAT
This sequence comes from Macaca nemestrina, assembly GCF_043159975.1. NCBI lineage: Eukaryota > Metazoa > Chordata > Mammalia > Primates > Cercopithecidae > Macaca > Macaca nemestrina. The sequence goes on along the minus strand of NC_092144.1, from coordinate 49,014,986 downwards.
TACTGGGTATATACCCAATGGATTATAAATCATACTGCTATAAAGACACATGCACACGTATGTTTATTGCAGCACTATTCACAATAGCAAAGACTTGGAATCAACCCAAATGTCCATCAGTGACGGACTGGATTAAGAAAATGTGGCACATATACACCATGGAATACTATGCAGCCATAAAAAAGGATGAGTTTGTGTCCTTTGTAGGGACACGGATGCAGCTGGAAACCATAATTTCTCAGCAAACTATCGCAAGAACAGAAAACCAAACACCGCATGTTCTCACTCATAGGTGGGAACTGAACAATGAGATCACTTGGACTCGGGAAGGGGAACATCACACACCAGGGCCTATCATGGGGAGGGGGAAGCGGGGAGGGATTGCATTGGGAGTTATACCTGATGTAAATGATGAGTTGATGGGTGCTGACGAGTTGATGGGTGCAGCACACCAACATGGCACAAGTATACATATGTAACAAACCTGCACGTTATGCACATGTACCCTAGAACTTAAAGTATTAAAAAAAATCCATTGTGTATAAATCACATTTTTTGTTGTTGTTGTTTTTAGATGGAGTCTCGCTCTTTTGCCAGGCTGGAGTGCAGTGGTGCAATGTCGGCTCACTGGAACCTCTGGCTCCTGAGTTCAAGCAATTCTCCTGCCTCAGCCTCCCAAGTAGTTGGAACTACAAGCGTGTACCACCACACCCAGCTAATTTTTGTATTTTTACTAGAGACCGGGTTTCACCATGTTGGCTAGGCTGGTCTTGAACACTTGACCTCAGGTGCTCCACCTGCCTCGGCCTCCCAAAGTGCTGGGATTACAGGCATGAGCCACCGTGCCTGGCCCATTATTTTATTAAATAGACTTTCTTACCCTTTTCTCCCTCTTTGCCTGCTGGGACCCCAATAATTTGAAAATTTGGTTGCTTTATGGTATCATATGTCATGAAGGCGTTTATCATTCTTTTTAAATTCTTTTTTATTTTTGCCTTCCTGGGTTATTTCAAAAGATGTGGCTTTAAGTTCTGAAATTCTTTTTTCTACTTAATTTAGTCTTTTATTGAAGCTTTCAAATAGATTTTGTACTTCATTCAATGAAGTCATTTCCAGAATTTGTGTGGTTCTTTTTTATATCTATCTCTTTGGTAAATTTCTCATTCATATCCTAAATTGTTTTTCTAATTTGTTTGTATTATTTTTCTGAGTTCTTTTGTATCTCACTGAGCTTCTTTAATATCATTATTTTGAATTCTTTATCCAGGTATAGCCTCTGTATGATTTATTTGGCTGAAAGCAACATCAGTAGTGTTATTTCCTCTGTGGCTTAAGGTGCAGTCGTTAGTGGAGACTGTGAATCTTTTCCAGGGATAGGGGATGTCAGGTGGGCCGGTTTTCGGGCCCAGCGGTGGCAGTGGTGGGCCAAGTATGCCTGTCCTTGAGCCCCAGGATGGTGTATGCTGGCACAGGTCTTAGCAGGTTCAGGTGGGCCAATTCCCAGGCTTCCAGGTGGCTTGCTTGGGTGCTGGTATTGCCAGCCATGGGCCAGGTAGGTGCGTAGTTCCTGGGGCCACTGGGTAGCAAGGGTGGCATGGGCAATGGCAGTAATATTGGCAGGACAATCTAGCTCCCAGTCAGCTGGTGCTAGTGTTGGTGATGGCTGCAATGGGCTGAGCAGGCCAGTCTCCAGGCCCATAAGTGGCACATGCAAGTAGATGCCGCCTGAGGTGGTAGTGGTGGCCAGCTGGGTGTGTTCAGCCTCAGGCTCCTGGGACTATTCTCATCTCCTGGAAATGCTTGTGCATCAGTTTAAAATCACCTCTTTGCTGTGATCCGGGGAGACTAGCGAATGTCAAATTCCTTCAGTTCCCAGAGATAGGTGATTTAGGATGCAGTGGAAGCTGCAAAAGTTTGGGTGCTCACTGCGTGGAAGAACTCCTTCCAGGGGGAGTCTATAGACTTACCACTGGAGCAAGCAAGGGCCAAAGGCTTGGGCAGTGTCTGAACTCCCATTCAGGCTCCCAGGGGTCCAGCATTTGTCTGTCCGGTTCACTTCCAGATACAGGCTGGTTAAAAGCATGACTATCAAGCAGCAGCTGGAAGAGTGTGCTGGCAAATCCTTTTTGAGAAACTGGGAGCTGTGCATTTTGACCCCTTCTCTGCACTGCTCCGGTTGGGGGAGTGAGGTGGAGGAAGGCTAGTCTTGAAGTGCTTGTGTGCCTGCTTAAAACCACCTTTTTCTTCTGTGAGCTAGGGAGACTCACATATGCTTAATCCCTTCCATTTCCAGAGCTAGGGGGTTTAGGATGCAGTCCTTTGAGTGCAGGTCTAAAAGTTGGGGTGTTCAATGTGTGGACAAACTTCTTCCAGGAGGAATGGAGAGATCTGGATTTATTGCCGGTCTGAGCTGGGCTGAAGGCTTGGGTGGCACCTAGCTTCTGTTCAGGCTCTTGGAAGTCTGTAGTTTACCTACCTAGTCAACTCCCTGATGCAGGCTCGTTAGGAACTTAACCATCAACAGTTAGGGTGCTATATGTGTGGGTCACCCCTTCTCTCGTTGGGGAGAAGCTGGGAACTGGGGATTCCTTCCTGATTGTATGGCTCAGTGCCCAGAGTGGGTTTAGTATTTCCGAGTGCTTCAGTTTTTCCTGCCTGTTTGATAAGACATTTTTTTCTTGTTTTTCTTTTTTTCTGAGATGGAGTCTTGCTCTGTCACGTCACCCAGGTTGGAGTGCAGTGGTGCAATCTTGGCTCATGCAACCTCTACCTCCTGGGTTCAAGCAATTCTCTTGCCTCAGCCTCCTGAGTAGCTGGGACTACAGGCGCCTGCCACCACACCCAGCTAGTTTTTTGTATTTCAAGTAGAGATGGGGTTTCACCGTGTTAGCCGGGATGGTCTTGAGCTCCTGACCTCGTGATCTGCCCACCTCGGCCTCCCAAAAGGCTGGGATTACAAGCGTGAGCCCCCGCGCCTGGCCTGATAAGACATTTTCTTAGTTGCCTGGTGTGTAAGAGTCTCTCAACTCACTTCTGACTTTCTTCCAGAGACAAACGATCCAGGCATAGATGTTTATTGAGTGCATCAGAGTCAGGAACCTCCTACGTCACTGTGTTCCTGGCGTCCCTTCTCTGATGACGCTTTTTAATGCTGAAATTTGGGTGAGAAGGCACTCAAATGGAGTTCAGAAAATGCAGGCAGTGATGAAAGGTAGGGGAGTTCCTTTATTGTTTTTTGTTTTTGTTTTTTTGGTTTTTTTTGGGTTTTTTTGTTTTTTAACAGAAAAAGATAAATTCCCAGCCCTGGATCTACTTAGACTGGGCTCAACCCATTAAAGATGTTTGGAAATATGTTTCAGTGGATCAGATCACAGACCTCCCCTAGAAGCTATGTGTAAGAAGTTACGCTGAAGATTGGAGCTGGTCATACTCAAGGCATACTGGAAAAATATACTGATTTAGGCTGCTGGTGTCATCTTCCCCTGGCAAGTCGTAGATCTTTACAAATTCATCTATTTCACAGACAGTGGAGGCCCAAGGAGGATTTGAAGCCCCCAGACATATCTGTTCAATGTCATGTGCCCGAGAGTCCCAGGATGAATCCCTCACAGAGGCGCCGGCTCCTCCCGGATTCTTGATATCAGAAGGCTCATGGAGACCATGGTCATTTGCATCAGAGATTCTGGGACTTACTGGATGAATGTTTGCAGTAGTTATAGCTGAGGGAGTCTCCTCCTCCTTCACTGAAAGGGTCTGGTTTGATGGTCCTAGTGATGGCCATGGCTGCATTCGCTGCCGCTGCTGCCTCTTCCATTTGGCACGCTGGTTCTTGAACCAAATCTGGGGAGGGAGGAGTAGGGAGGTCAATAATGGAGGTTGAGTATAAAGGGGCATCCTCATGTTCCTTAGGAATTTGGTTTTTTGGAGTGAGAGTTAGTCTCACATTTATTGGAACAAGGCAAGCTCTTTCTATCCTCTGCTGTCCTGGGTTTCAAGGGAAAAGTGGGGGTAGGATTGTACTAACAATGGGTGGAATATGACTTAGATCATGATGTATTAAATAGAAGGGTGTTTGTATTAGTGGTGTATTTTTTTTTTTCTTTGAGACAAGGTACTACTCTGTCACCCAGCCTGGAGTGCAGTGGTGCAATCATAGCTCACTGCAGCCTTGAACTCCTGGGCTTAAACAATCCTCCTAGCTCAGTCTCCCAAGTAGCCGGGACTATAGCCATGTGCCTCCAGGCCTGGTTAATTTTTAATTTTTTTTTTTTTTGTAGAGACATGGTCTTACTATGTTGCCCAGGCTGGTCTTGAACTGGGCTCAAGCAATCCTCCTGCCTCCACCTCCCAAATTGCTGGGATTACAAGTGTGAGCCACCATGCCTGGTGCCCAGAGAAAGTATTTTAAAGTCAGAGTATGGGGTGAGAGTTTAGCTTGGGTTGTCTTCAGTGTTCATCCAGGTGTTCTCCCCCGAATACTTTGTGGGAACTTAGTGACAGATATCTGGATGACTGTGATCATCCTCAGAACCCACCCTGAATACGCAAGAACAGACCCGAATGGGAGTATCTGAGATCCAGCTTCAAAGAGTCCTGTGTAGCATGGTGGGTCTGGAGTTGGAAAGGTCTGGGTTCAAATTCCAACTCTTATGTTTATAATGCTTGGAAGACAGCTCTTCTATGTGAGCTTTAGTGTTCCTCGGTAAAGTGGGTGCTCATGACAATAAAAATATAAAGTGCTTAACATTTGTCCTTACACATAGCAATTGCCAATAAATAGGAATTGTTATAACGGTGATCAAAAGTGTGTGTGAAGCTCTGGGTTAGGTGTGCTACCTACAGACACACTTGGGAACAGACCTTTACTACGGATAGATCGAGTTGTAGCGTTGAAGCCAGTTTCCCCATGGTAACCAAACTTGGGTGCATGGTCTTTGCAAGCACTTCTCTCAATGCTGTGAGTTGTCTGGAGAGAAATCTTGTGCGTTGCCTACGCTCTCGCCTTGGCCTTTCTGCAGAGGGAACAGACAAAAGACTTTCATTAAAAAAAATTCAGAAGAGGGCCGGGCGCGGTGGCTCAAGCCTGTAATCCCAGCACTTTGGGAGGCTGAGACGGGCGGATCCCGAGGTCAGGAGATCGAGACCATCCTGGCTAACACGGTGAAACCCCGTCTCTACTAAAAAATACAAAAAACTAGCCGGGCGAGGTGGCGGGCGCCTGTAGTCCCAGCTACTCGGGAGGCTGAGGCAGAGAATGGCGTAAACCCAGGAGGCAGAGCTTGCAGTGAGCTGAGATCCGGCCACTGCACTCCAGCCTGGGCGACAGAGCGAGACTCCCTCTCAAAAAAAAAAAAAAAAAAAAAAAAAAATTCAGAGGAAAAGAGGGAGAGTACTACATCAAGGGCAAAAAAATCTAAACAACAGCCTTGAGCCCTAGACCTTCCCTCTGACAGAGCCTACACAAATGAGAAGGAACCAGAAAACCAAATCTGGTAATACGACAAAACAAGGTTCTTTAACATCCCCCAAAATCACATTAGTTCACCAGCAATGGATCCAAACCAAGAAGAAATCCCTGACATTCCTGAAAAAGAATTCAGAAGGTCAGTTATTAAGCTAATCAAGGAAGCACCAGAAAAAAGTGAAGCCCAATTTAAGGAAATTTAAAAAAAAAAAAAAGATACAAGAAATTAGGGGAGAAATCTTCAGTGAAATAGAGAGCATAAATAAAAAATAATCAAAACTTTAGGAGACAATGGACGCCCTTATGTGTACTAGACCTAAGAAATGAGATAGCAACACAATGACCAAGAACCCAAAAGCAAATAAAATAAAAACAAAGATAAATAGCTAGGACTTAATTAAACTAAAGAGCTTTTGCTTAGCAAAATGAACAGCCAGCAGAGTAGACACACAACCCACAGACTAGAAGAAAATCTTCACAATCTATACATTTGACAAAGGACTAATATCCAGAATCTGCAACAAACTCAAACAAATTAGCAAGAAAAAAACAAACAATTCCATCAAAAAGTGGGCTGAGGACATTAATAGATAATTCTTAAAAGATATACAAATGGCCAACAAACATATGGAAAAAATGCTCAACATCACAAATGATTAAGAAAATGCAAATCACAATCACAAGAATGGCCATAATAAAAAAAAAATAGATGTTGGCGTGGATGTGGTGAACAGGGAACACTTCACTGCTGGTGGGAATGTAAACTAGTACAACCACTATGGAAAACAGTGCAAAAATTCCTTCCAGAACTGTAAGTAGAACTACCATTTGATCCAGCAATCCCACTACTGGGTATCTACCCAGAGGAAAAGAAGTCATTATACAAAAAAGATACTTTCACATGTGTGTTTATAGCAGCACAATTAGCAATTGTAAAAATGTGGAACCAACCCAAATGTCCATCAACCAACGAGTGGATAAACTGTGGTGTGTGTATGTGTATATATATAATTTATATATAATGTATATAAATTATATTGTATATAATTATAATTATATAATTATAATAATATAAGTATTATAATATATATAAATTATATGATGGAATGCTACTCAGCCATAAAAATGAATTAATGATATTTGTAACAACCTGGATGGGATTGGAGACCATTATTCTAAGTGAAGCAACTCAGGAATGGAAAACCAATCATCGTATGTTCTCACTCATAAGTGGGATCTAAGCTATGAGGATGCAAAGGCATAAGAATGACACAGTGGACTTTGGAGACTCAGGGGAAAGGGTGAGAAGGGGGTGAGGGATAAAAGACTACAAATGCAGTGCAGCGTATACTGCTCGGGTGATGGGCGCACCAAAATCTCACAAATCACCACTAAAGAACTTACTCATGTAACCAAACACCACTGGTTCCCCAATAACCTATGCAAATACAAAAAAATTTAAAAATGTTTTATTAGAATGCAAATATATATAGTCCAAAGGTAAGCTTCTTTCCTGAGCTTGACCTGGGAATCAAGAGCTTCGGCTAAACATTTGACTCACGAGACCCACTTCTCACCCTCTTGCTGGGAGGGTTCCGCATCTGCATTCCTAGAAAACCAGTGCCAACTTCCACTGAGCAGGACACATTTTTAAGCCACAAATGGGATAAGCTTATTTCTGTGGCCTCATCTTACAGCCCCTGGAGGAGGAACATCAACTTCTCCATGACGTTGGGCACCAATTTGTTTTCCTGGCAACTTGGGGGCATCTTTCTGTTTCTCATGCTGCTAATAAAGACATACCTGAAACTGAGTAATTTATAAAGGAAAGAAGTTTAATGGACTCACAGCTCCACATGGCTGGGGAGGCCTCACAATCATGGTGAAAGGCATGGAGGAGCAAAGCCACATCTTACATGGTGGCAGGCAGGGGAGGGAATGAGAGCTAAGCAAAAGGAGAAACCTCTTATAAAACCATCAGATCTTATGAGACTTATTCATTACCATGAGCACAATATGGGGGAACCGCCCCATGATTCAGTTATCTTCCACCGGGTCCCTCCCACAACGCATGGGAATTATGGGAGCTACAATTCAAGATGAGATTTGGTTGAGTCCTTACTGAGATAGAATAGAATAGTGGCATGATGTTGACACCAGGTTTATATGAGTTTATAAGATTCATAGAGTATTTGAGGCTCTATTATCCTAACCAGTCATAGACTCAGTGGCACTTCTGTCTGTGTTGGTTGGCCTGTGAGACCCTGAAGCTATTGGTTTGACCATTTATTAATGGAGTCAGTAGGAAGCAGATATCAAGCTTAGTGACCTGAGAATGAATGTCGATTCTCATTTACTAGCTCTGTGACTTTGGCAGCATCACTACCTCTGTATCTTTAACAGTAACACGGTCCTAGAAAGTTCACTCCTTTAGGGAAGACGTGAGTAACCAAAGAAGTAAGTCTGTTAATTACAAGCTTGGTGCATGTGTTAGTCCATTTTGCATGTATAAAGGAATACCTAAAACTGGGTAAATTAGAAAAGAGTAATTAATTGGCTCACAGCTCTGCAGGCTATACACCAAGCATAGTGCTGGCATCTGCTCCTGGTGAGGGCCTTAGGAAGCTTCCACTCATGACAGAAAGTGAAGGGGAGCCAAGGTGTCACATGGTGACAGTGGGAGTAAGAGAGAGCAGGGGAAGGTCCTAGACTCTTTTAAACAACCAGCTCTTGTGTGAACTCAGAGACAGAGAACTCACTCATTACCATGAGGATGGCACTAAGCCATTCAGAGGGATCTGCCCCCATGATCCAAACCCCTCCTACTGGGCCCACCTCCAACACTGGGGTGCACATTTCAACATGAGATTTGGAAGGGACAAATACACAAACTGTATTAGTGCAGAATGGGAGTTTTTACTGTGGTTTGGAATGTAAGTAAGACCTCATCATCTAGTAAAACCTGATTCTCATGGTCATCTATTTTATATGAAAGATTCTATTTTCAGGATGCTCTTATTCCTCATACAAATACATGGGGGGAAAAAAAAAGCCAACATGCTGCCCAGTCATCGCACAGTGAAGACAAGTGATCAAGCACACGGGTTTCTCTTAGCGTCTCAGCATTTGTTTAGACACAAAGGGAGAACAAAAATTTACAGGACATTGAAGAAGAATCCTCAAACAGAAGGGGGACAGCAAGAAAGAGAGAGAGGGAGATACAGAGACAAAGAGAGAAAAAAGAAAGGGAAGGTGGAAGAGAAAAAGAAAAGAGGGGGAAGAGGAGGAAAGCAGCAAGCAAACACATTTTTTTCTTAAGAAAAGAAATAAGGCTGGGCTCATTGGCTCATGCCTGTAATCCTAGCACTTTGTGGATCATTTGAGATCAGGAGTTCAAAACCAGCCTGGCCAACAGGGTGAAACCCCCTCTCTACTAAAAATACAAAAAAAAAATTAGCCAGGCATGGTGGCAGGCACCTGTAATCCCAGCTACTTTGGAAGCTGAGGCAGGAGAATCACTTGAACCTGGGAGGTGGAGGTTGCAGTGAGCTGAGATCACACCACTGCACTCCAGCCTGGGAGACAGAGTGAAATACTGCCTCAAAAAAATAAATAAATAAATAAATAAAAATAAAATCTATAAATGTTAAAATTAATATTCTCAGATAAATAAAAGATATTGCACTTATACATCAAGATAGTCTTGAAAAGAAAGGAAACTCTGATAAGACAAATGTTCTTTGAAATCAATAGCTAAAAAGAAACCCTTAGGCAATAGTAGAAGAGTTGGAAGACAAAGCTGTTCCAGGAAGTAGAAAAAATATATAAAAGTGAACAAAAAGAGTGAAAAAATCGGAAAATAATAAGATCTCTGCTCAGGGATGTCCAACACTAGCAATATTTATGTGACTAAAAAAGTTTCAGAGTATCATGAAAATATTTATTTTAAAAATTCAAGATTTGAGAGATGAGGCACAGGGGTTCCAGACTGAAGCTATTCCACGATGAGCACAATAAATGAACAAAAGGGTAATTGTTGCAAAAACTTCAGAATACCAGGAATATATAGAAAGTTCCAGAAGCTTCTAAAGGGAAGTAGAATTTCCATTCAAAGGATGGTAGTTAGAATTCTATTGGTCTTTAGAAAAGCAACACTGCACATTGATAAGTTATAGGAGGTAAAATCAATGAAGGATGTGGCTTTGAGTTTAAAATCATCTACCAAGCTAAGAGGTCAATATGTAAAATTGACTAACTAGTATTTTTGTGAGTTTAGTATTAAACAATAGGAAAATGTATTAGGAGAACCAGGTACAAGTTTTAATAAGTGAACTTGTTGATGCATAATTTTTCTATTAGAATCAAATAATTTTAAGAAGTTAAAATAGAAGTAAAATTACATTTATGTCCCCAGCCAAGAAATACACCTTTTTTTTTTTTTTTTTTTTTTTTTTTTTTTTTTTTGAGACAGAATCTTGCTCTGTTGCCCAGGCTGGAGTGCAATGGTGCAATCTCAGATCACTGCAACCTCTGCCTCCCAGGTTCAAGCAATTCTTGTGTCTCAGCCTCCCAAGTAGCTCGGACCACAGGCACGTTCCACTATGCCTGGCTAATTTTTGTATTTTTAGTAGAGACAGGGTTTTGCCATGTTGTCCAGGGTGGTCTCCAACTCCTGGCCTCAAGTGATCTGCCCGCCTTGGCATCCGAAAGTATTGGAATTACAGGTGTGAGCCACTGCGCCCAGCCAGTAATACACTTCTAAACTATGCTTTACAAGTACAATTATAAAAGGAAAATGTTGATAAATATCACAAAGACAACTTTTAGAATATTGGTACAGTAGTACTCATAAGTGAATTGAAAAACACAAACCAGGCTGGGATATTTGCAACACATATAAGAGATAAATTATTAGTGTCTAGAAGACAACAAAAATATTCTACTAAACCTTGAGAAAAAAACATGCTAAAAACTGGGAAATAGGCCGGGTGCGGTGGCTCACGCCTGTAATCCCAGCACTTTGGGAGGCCGAGACGGGCGGATCACGAGGTCAGGAGATCGAGACCATCCTGGCTAACACGGTGAAACCCCGTCTCTACTAAAAATACAAAAAAACTAGCCGGGCGTAGTGGCGGGCGCCTGTAGTCCCAGCTACTCGGGAGGCTGAGGCAGGAGAATGGCGTAAACCCGGGAGGCGGAGCTTGCAGTGAGCTGAGATCCGGCCACTGCACTCCAGCCTGGGCAACAGAGCGAGACTCCGTCTCAAAAAAAAGAAAACCAAAAAAACAAACAAACAAACAAAAAAACTGGGAAATGATATAAATACAAAAACTAGCATAAGGGAAAAACAGAATGGCCTTTAAAATAGAGTGAACAGATTCAATCACACTGGTTAACAAAGAACAGGTAATTAAAGATCATGTACTATTTTATACCCATCAATGGACTGACATTTAAAAAGTATGAGAGTAGCAGGCATTAAAAAGGATGGGAGTTTAAGATGAGCTCAGGCAACAGAGTGAGATCCTGTCTCTGCAAAAAATCTAAAAATTAGCTGGCCGTGGTGGCACACACTTATAAATCCCAGCTACTCCTGAGGGTGAGGTGGGAGGATCACTAGAGCCTAGGAGCTGCAGGCCAGCCTGGGCAACATACGAAGACCCCACCTCTTTAAAAAAGAGATGTGGAGAAACAAACTCCCAAGTTACTAGAGTCCCATTGCAAATTGTTTTTCAAACAATCCTTGTTGGTATAACCCAGTGGTTTCGAAATTTACCCAGTGGTTTCTAAACCCAGTGGTTTCTACCTAGGGTTGACAAAGCCCAGAAGCCACCACAAGGTCCCACACCTCTCACTTGATTTGTCTGCAACCCAATCATTCAAACCCGAGTCTCTTGCCTTTGCCCAGCTTACCCAGCATGGTGTCCTCTAGAAATGAGCGGGTTCGATCAGCTGTGTGCTGCAGAGCTCCCGAGCTGACTCTATGTGACTGCTGGGCTAAAAGACCCGCTTATTTAAGCAACATTTTAATGTAATCATGTCCCCACCCTGTCCTACCCTAATACCACGCCCTCCAGTAATCCATTCAATATCTGTTTATTGAGAACCTATTCTACGCCTGATGCTGTGTAGGGCACTGGGAATAAAACTGTGATTCAAGACTGATCCCTGACCCCAGAGAGTGGAAGAAAATAAAGGAAAGTGGAGTGAACAGAAAATGGATAAAATGTTCAAAAATGTCACTTGGGATCAATGAGTAAATAAACAAGGCACTGAGAGAAAAATAAGTTGGTAAGATGACTCAAATTCAGAAGGTGAAGGAAGTGCCCTGTGTGTGGGTGGCTTGGAGCACAGCAGGAGGCATCCTGCTAGGAGTTTGGGATGATGGAAGGTTAAGCCCTTCACCTGCCCATCTCAGTCCAACCTCTTCCATCAGTCGCGACAGCAAGGGATGATGGCGAAGAACTTGGCAGAGCCTAAACCATAGAGGATCTTACATCTTCTTTTGAGCATGGATTTGGGGGTAGTTGCGAGCCCATAACTAGTTTTCAGCAAGGAAACTTAAAATACAAATTGCATTTTAAAAGGAATCATGCTTCCCTCTTTCCTCTGAGCATCCCTCTCTGTCCCTCTGTTACTCATTTTCTCCACCTTTCAGGCACCCTATTAACTCATTTATTTATTCCTCCCTGTAACGTTCTTCTCCATGATGGGTCTTATTTGTGGGGTGAGTGGAATTTGGTGGATGAGACAGATCTAGTCTCTGTTCATGAGATGTGGCCTCCGCACATTCAATGTGGACCCAAGCTTTCTGAAGTAGAGATGGGACTCTGGTCTTGGCCTGTCTTATACTAACCCCTAATTCTGTCCTCTCCCTCAACCTCCACACCCCCACCAGGTTGGTTTGGAGAAGACTTGGACAAGCGAAAGAACTCTGGCTCTGGGAACATTGTGGGTAGCCTGAAGGCCAAATGATTGAAGGACCCATCTGTGTCTTTTTATGTTTTGTTTTAGAGTCTCACTGTTGCCCAGACTAGAGTGCAGCAGTGCCATCATAGCTCACTGCAGCCTTCAACTTCTGGGCTCAAGAGATCATCCAGCCTTGGCCTGCCAAAGTGTTGGGATTACAGAAGTGAGCCATTTCACCTGGCCCCATCTGTCTTTTACAGGAATAAAATTCAGGAAAACGTCTAACACGGTCAAGGGTAGAAACTCCCAAATCCTACTGGAAAAGATAAAGTGGGCCTCTAATTTTCCATATAAATTTTAGAATCAGTCCCTGGGGTTGCCCTGTGGCACTAATGAGGAGGAAAGAGGGTGATATATTCAAAGGGTATGACCTCCCCAATAGCAGGGAATTTTGCAGAGCTTAACGTTAAAACACCCCTGACACTTCTTCATTTGTTCACTTAATTACTCGAATGCCCGCTCTGTTAAGATTTGTTCCAGTGAGTAGTAAATTGGGGTTTACAAAAATAGAACTCACCGCTGCCTTCCCAAGTGCTGGCATTCTAGGGAGGGATGCAGGAAATAAAACAGGAAACAAGCCAATACTCAGTTCTGATTATGATACTACTGGTGTTATGAATGCCACCAACAGCACTGATTCAGAGGATGTGCAGTAATTTTAAGGTAAGCTAAGACGTCTCTGAGGAAGTATCATTTTCATCGAAGGAGAGGGAAGAGTGTTCTAAGCAAAGGGAACATCAAATGCAGGTAAGAGGCCACTGTAGCTGAAGTGTATTGTGGAGAGGAATATCGGGAAAAGCTCAAACTGGAAAGGCCAACCAAGGTCAGAGCAAGGCGAAGAAGTTTGAATTTTATTCCAAGTGAAGGACAAGGCCATTCAAGGGCCCTTGGGAGACCCAGAACACTCAGTTCACTTTTCTTTTCTCTCTCTTTTTTTTTTTTTTTTTTTTTTGAGATGGGGTCTCTCTCTACCATCCAGGCTGGAGTGCAGTGGTGCAATCTCAGCCTCCCAGGCTCAAGCGATCCTCTCGTCTCAGCATCCCAAGCAGCTGGGACTACAGGAATGAGCCACTGCACCCAGCCTCAGTTCACTTTTCTTACCACAAGCTACCTGAGAAATGAAAGAAAAAAATAGCCTCACCTTGAGAAAGTTGCATGAGATTCCAGGTGCCCACCTGACAGGCAGGTTCCACTGAGGCATGAGGCTGAAAATAGTTTGCAGTTACAGTTTCTCAAGATCTTCTCTTGCTGTTGTATCTGCTTTGAGCACACCCTCCCCTTACTTTCAGGGGCCTCATTTGCTACTTTCTCATCAAAGGCTTCTCTGATCCCCCCCAGGCCAGGTCAGAACTTCTGTGTGGTGCTGCAGAGCTCCCTGAACGTCACCATACCTTACTATGTTTATTTGCGTGGCTTTTCTGGGAATGTTGGTCTCCATGAGGGAGGATGTGGGTCTTACCCTGTGATCCTCAGAGCCCTGCACAGGACCTGGCCCATGGTAGTTGCTCATTATAAGAGTTTAGGAGACATGAATAAAATATTGGACTCTCCCTGGGGGAAAGTGGCTGTAGTTGACCTTGCTACTGCGAGATTTTGAATGTAAATCAAGTGTTTGCCTATTTTGGCATGCACTGAAGTATTAGGAACATGTTTCTACATTTGTGAATTATATTATCACTTTAGATGGGACACGGTGGTACAGGATGCTGTCCACTAGCCTGCTCCGGGCATGCCTAGCATGTGAACCGCAATTCCGTTTTCTTATTCTAAGTTTCATGTACATACAGAAAAGTTCACGAGTGGTTAGTGTAATGTCAGCGATTTTCCATCCCCATGTAGCCAGCATTCAGATCCAGAAACAGAATATTTCCAGCATCCCACAAGCTTCTTTCCATCTCTGCCTATGCAATGGTACTAACTTGCCTGACTATGTCATCACAGATCAGTAATACCTGCTTTTGAACTTCATATACATGAATCATACAGTAAAGACTCTTTTTTTCTCTTTTATTTTTAATTGACATGGAATAATTGTACATACTATATTTATAGAATACAGAGTGATTTTTTTTTTTTGAGACAGGGTCTCACTCTGTTGCCCATGCTGGAGTGCAGTGGCACCATATCAGCTCACTGCAGCTTTCACCTCCTGGGCTCAAGCAAGCCTCCCGCCTCACCCTGAGTCTATAAGCATGGTGACAAGAGACTAAAGAAGCATAGCAATGAAATGTATGAAATCTGATTGGATGATGGATTTTAAAACAGCTATAAAGGACATGCTTTTGGACAAATGAGGAAATTTAAACAGTACTGTAAATTAGATGCTAACTTTTAAGTGATGGCAGAGTAGAACTTCTGTCAGTCTTGGGGAGCTGAGTGTACAGAAATGGTAGGTTGGTGCCTGCCAAGTGGGAGGGAATGTTAGGCTTTTATTTATTATTATTACTTTGAGGTTTTGTTTTTAAACAATTCTTTGTCTTTTCTGTTTTATTCTTCTCAGACTGCTTTCAGGAGCTACCAGAAAATAACACGCAAAGTTTGAGACTCTGGAAGATTTTACTTTACCAAAGTCACACTGATGTATTAAATTTATCATTTTAGCATTCCCTATAGATTTTGTCATTCCTTACAAATGATACCCTTTGTCTTGGAGAAGAATACTAAGTTAGAGCTGGTAGGTTTATAGTAGGAGAGTAGCACAAAAATATAATATTTAACAAATAGAAAAAATAATATATGAAATAAGAGGGTGCTTTCTCTTTTTGTGATCACTTATATTAAAATGTTTCCTTTCATAGACAGCTCCCTCAAAGGGAAATCCTTTTTATTTTGTTTTATTTTATTTTTGGATGACAATTATTCAAAGTCTATGTATGTGTGTATTTATTTAATTAATTAAAAAATTTTTTTTGAGGTGGAGTTTCGCTCTTTCACCCAGACTGGAGTGAAGTGGCCTGATCTTGGCTCAGTGCAACCTCCACCTCCCAGGTTCAAGAGATTCTCCTGCCTCAGTCCCCCAAGTAGCTGGGATTACAGGTGTCTGCCACGATGCCCGGCTAGTTTTTTGTATTTTTAGTAGAGACGGGGTTTCACCATGTTGGCCAGGCTGGTAGCCAACTCCTGACCTCAGGTGATCCACCCACCTCAACCTCCCAAAGTGCTGGGATTACAAGTGTGAGCCACTGTGCCTGGTCTATTTATTTATTTCTAAAAATTTATTTCAAAAGTTTTTTGGGGAACGGGTGGTTTTTGTTTACATGAATAAGTTCTTTAGTGGTGATTTCTGAGATTTTGGTGCACCCGTCACTGGAGCAGTGTACGCCGTACCCAATGTATAGTCTTTTATCCCTCACCCTCCTCCTGGCTTTTCCCCCAAGTCGCCAAAGCCCATTGTATCATCCTTATCCTTTTGCATCCTCATAGCTTAGCTTCCGTGTTAAACTTTTAGTTGGAGCTCTGAAAGGACTGTGCCCTATAGGAATAGGTGTACCAGTCAGCACTTGAATCAACCAAACTCTGAATCTAATCAACTTAATCCCTGTTTAGATTAAAACAATAGACCCCACGTCTCACTGTCTGAAACGTTAATCCACTCTAGAAGCAGATATCTTTTGAGCATTAAATATGCATGTATTTTGCATATATTATGCATCATTAAATATGCAGACACAATAACTGTCTTCAATAAAAATTTAGCAGGCATTCCAGATTTCTTTTCACAAATCTACTTGTACTGATTAGATTTGTAAAATCTAATTGCATTCAACGGCCTCAAAACTCTGAAACCATCATTCTATGATTATTTTATCTAGTTGAGGAGATAACACACCCTCTTCTATAATAAGAGTTAATATTTACTGGGTGTTTACTTTGTGTAAGGCACAGTTCTAAGGCTAAAGTTCTTTTCATATATTATTTCTTTTGATCTTCACAGAAACCCTGTCATGCAAGTCCTAATATTATCTCTAGTTTACAGATGAAAATTTTAAAGCACAGATAATTTAAGCATCTTCTTGTTACTATTCATGGGCTAACAAGTGGCAAAATCAGGCTTTGAATCCAGCCAGCCTGACGCCAAAGTTTGTTTGTTTGTTTGTTTGTTTTTTGAGACGGAGTCTTGCTCTGTTGCCCAGGCTGGAGTGCAGTGGCATGATCTCAGCTCACTGCAATCTCCATCTCCTGGGTTCAAGTGATTCCTCTGCCTCAGCCTAACCAGTAGCTGGGACTACAGGCGCCCTTCACCACGCCAAGTTAATTTTTGTATTTTTAGTAGAGACAGGGTTTCACCATATTGGCCAGGATGGTCTCAAACCCCTGACCTCATGATCTGCCCGCCTTGGCCTCCCAAATTGCTGGGATTACAGGTGTGAGCCCTCGCACCCGGCTAAAGTTTGCGGTCTTTAACTGTAGTGGTGTAATTGTTATCAGCCTCTCTTCTGAGCTTAAGACTTGTATATCTCATGTGCCTTAAATTACTACAGGTTTATAAAGTCATGGCATCCTGTTAAGCCACGTTGTTGTTCTGTCTTGTTCTTATTGATGTGTGTCATGGTCTTTCCATTTAGAATTGCCAGTTACCTCTACACTCATAATTCACACTCCTATTAATGCCATTTATAGAAAGTGGCAATATGTTTGTCATGGGTGGGGTAGAGAAGAATTGATGAGTAGGAAGCTCCTTAGAAAAATGTTGCCTGGTGTCCAGATGTGTGCTACGTGCATCAACATGTATTTAAAAAATAAACTAGTTTTCCCTTCTTGTTATGCTTTGAAGATGTTCTCCAAAGTTCATATGTTGAAAAGTTAATCCCTAATGCAACAGTGTTGGGAGACGGGGTCTAATCAAAGGTGATTAGGTCATAAGAGCTCTGCAGGCTTGACTGGATTAATGTCATTATCTCAGGATCTCGGAAGTGAGTTTGTTATAACAGCGAGTGTCTCTCTGTCTCTCTCTCTGTCTCTTTCTCTCTCTCCTTCCTTCTGTTCCTTCTGCCTTCTACCATGGGCAGAAGATGCAGCAAGAAGGCCCTCCCCATATGTAAGCCCCTTGACCTTGTACTTCCCAGCCTCCATAACTGTAAGGAGTAAGTTTCTTTTCATTATAAATTGTCCAGTCTGCGGTATTCATTATACTTCAGGATAAGATACTTTAGGATAAGATATGATAAGACGTTGTATGAGGATGGAAATAAGTATGAGAAGTATCAATTTAAGGCAAATCACGTTGAAAGACAAAATTACAGCACATTTAGCTAAAGATCTAATTGACTTTTATTCATAATTCATGAATGGCAAATCCTTCATTCTATGAAATACAATGAGAGCTCCCACTGGCCAGTGGCAGAACAGTGAATTTTGTAAGGTGGGAAAAAGGAAACAGAAAAATAGGAAAAAAAGCTGATTGGTTCATGTCAGATTACTTCCGGTTACTTTTAAAATAAGGGTTAAAGCATAGGCGACTTCCTTCTTACACTGACTCAGGTAAGGTGGGATCTCCTATTGTCAGGAAAAACTGATCTGGGGATTTTTCTGCCATCTTAAAGTTTCAGTTGGATAATGTGACATTTAGCACGAGTGACTCTATTTTGGTTTGGTCTGGTCTGTTGGGTCTAGTATAGGAGCTCAGTCCAAAACACTGGCCTTCTACAACTTTTGCTTGACAATGTTATCAAATGATCTGTATGAGTTTCTTCCCTGTGAACCTTCCTATACGGAATATTGAAGAAAGATACAATATCTGATTTAACATTGAAATTCAAAAGCAATGCCCTAGGTGAGAGACTGAAGGGATTTGCAACAGAGGTGGCCTGGAATAACAAGGTTTCCTTCTGGACTGAGACCAACAAGATAAATGTTCTCCCTTGAAGAGATGGTGTCACAGTTTAGAATCCTGAAGCACAGCCTGAGACAGGGATTCTTGTTCAAGTCATTTATTGAAAGAGAGCTTCTAGAAATAGAGAAGTGAGAAAACTGAAATACAGCAAAGGGAGTTGAGCTGGAATGTGGTCTCAGCTGGATGTAGCTTAGTCTAATTCCAGGAAGAAGTACTGGAGGGTAAACTGCACCTCAGAGTGGCTCTTTGAGGTTAGGGGGTGGTCTTTTGTACCCCCATGTCACCAAGTCATTGACTGCATTCTGCCTTCTGGGTTTGTAACCGAGCCTGCATTATGACCATTGTGAGAGATTTGTTTTCCTTATTTTCCTGTCTTCCTCCATGCATGCTGGCTTTCACATAGTCATTTTGGCAGAGGGAGTCACCAGTAATTGGCTAACTTCATATCCTAACTCCTGGGGCTACCCTCAGGGTTAATGAACTTGTTCTTTCAAAGAACAGTGGTCCATGGGGCTGGGTATGGTGGTTCATGCCTGTAATCCCAGCACTCTGGGAGGCCAAAGCAGGAGGATCACTTGAGCCCAGGAGTTTGAGACCAGCCTGGTCAACATGGTGAGATCCTGTCTCTACAAAATGTTTTTAAAATTAGCTGGGTGCCAGGCACGGTGGCTCACGTCTGTAATCCCAGCACTTTGGGATGCTGAGGTGGATGGACCATAAGGTCAGGAAATCGAGACCAGCCTGGCCAACATGGTGAAACCCCGTCTCTACTAAAAATACAAAAAAATTAGCTGGGCATGGTGGCACGTGCCTGCAATCCCAGCTACTCAGGAGACTGAGGCGGGAGAATTGGTTGAACTGGGACCTGGAAGACAGAGGTTGCAGTGACCCGAGATCATGCTGCTGCACTCTAGCCTGGGCTACAGAGTGAGACTCTGTCTCAAAAAAAAAAAAAAAATTCACTGGGCATGGTGGTGCACGCCTCTAGTCCTAGCTATTTGGGAGGCAGAGGTGAGACGATCACTTGAACCCAAGAGTTCAAGAATACAGTGAGCTATGATCATGCCACTGCACTCCAGCCTGGACAACAAAACAAGATCCTGTCTCAAAAACAAACAAAAAAGAACCTGATTCTTAGGTCGCACAGACCTCCTTGATGGCATCTAGAAGTTTGACCAGGCCCAAAGTTGCAATCAGTTTTGATTATTAGGGGATCTCGCCTCCCACACTTCCTCATAAAAGCCCCGTTATGTTCACAGGCAGGTCAGATCTGAGAGACTTTGTCTCCTGCCCTCTCACTTTGGCCAAATGGGACAATCCTTTCTCTTCTCCTGAGCACTGAAGTGTCAGTGTTTGGCTGACTGCACGTTGGGAATGTGAACCTAAGTTTTGGGGTTCCACAACAAGTTGGGGGAAGGGAGAGGGAGCTTCACCTCTGAAGTGAAGTGACTTCTGTTTGACCAAGGACAATTCTCCAGAGTAGGGGGAGCCAGCATCTCCCAACAGCATCTGAGGGATTAGTGCCCTGATGGGTAAGAAGATCTGGGAGGAAAGTTAATAGCATGCACTACAGCTGCAGGACACAGAGCTCAGGAAGGCGTGAGAAACAGTAAGGAGGACTTTCTTCCTTCTCCCCTTGAACAGAGTCCCAGGGACATGAAATATAAGGGATTTCTGGGCAAAATAGAGGGTAATTTGAGAGAAAGTCTCATGGGCAGGCCCCCAAATTCAGATTGAAAATAGAATTTCTGTAGAATTCTCTGGAATGTTTGGGCTTGGGGAAGTCAAAAGGAATGCAGTACATTGTATTTAGAAAATATCAGGACGTAAGGATTCGCTCAAATTTCCTATGGATCTGAGAATACGTTTGACGGGTTATTATATCCATCACTGGCCCACAAAGAATAGCTTTGAGCTTTCATGCACACTCAAAACGAGACCCTTTAGGAACGAGGTTATATGCGTCAGAGGCATTTTCAGGCTCTAGCCGTCAAGGGCGAGAGGATGAATACAATTCTATTGGGTCTTCCTTTCCTGGGAACTGAATGAGAAACTGTGCCATCTTCCAGAGTAAAGGCATCAGCTAAGACAATCCACCAAGAGGCCATCAGCAGCTGAGGTTAGAGCAGACCTACCCTTTCTCTGGGTTTCCTGTAGTTACGTCCGTTGCATAGGTTGTAAAATTCAGCATCGTGGAGAGAAGAGGGTGGATAAAGCTCAGATACGAAATTCTAATCTGGACAAGAAAACAATTAATGACATTCAATTTATTTTATTAACAAAAGACATGTACCTGGTCTTTTTTAAAGAATAAAAAATCAACTTACTTAATTTCATAACATAACTAAGAGGTAGTTGGTATTATCCCCATTTTACAGACAAGGAATTAGCACGGATATGTCAGGAAATAACTTGCTAAGGGCACATTGCAGAAGATGACCTGGAACTGCACCCAGGCAGTGTGTCTCCAGAGCCTGGGCTGTTAACCAGAAAACTATATTGCCTGTTGTGACAAAATAAAAAATAAAGATTTGGTCTTTGTCTAGGTTCTTGGCACACAACTCCAAAATGCTTGGATTCTCCAGAGTAAGGAGTGTCTTTTGCATGCGAATGAGATAAATAGTGGCTGGGGGCCCCTAGGTAGCTTCAGGATGAGGGTTGGTCACTGGAAAGACCAAGACATGATTAGAGGGTTGGAATTTTTAGCTCCACCCCGACCTCCAGGGAGGCAAGTGGGACTGTAGATTGAGCTAATCACTCAGATCAATGATTTAATCAATTATGCCTAAGGAATAAAACCTGTCAGTGAGTTTCCAGGTGAGCTAACACTTTAAAGTGCTGGGAGCATGGCACGCTCAGGGCCTGAGAGTTCTGCACCATCCACTCCCGCCTCCCCATTTCTTGCTCTATACATCTCTTTCATTTGGCTGTCCTAAGTCGTATCCTTTATAATAAACCAACAAATCTAAGTAGTGTTTTCTGAGTTGCGCAACCATTTTAGCAAATTATTCAACCTTTGGAGAGGGTCGTGGGAACTCCCCAACTTATAGCCAGTTGGTCAGAAGTGCAGGTGGCAGTTGAGACCTTGTGACTGGCACCTGAAGTGGCGGCAATCATATGGGTCTGAGCCCTTTAACTTGTGAGGCCTGATGCTGCTACTGTTGTCTGCTGGTCAGTTCAGGTTCTTGACTTCACCGCACAAAAGAATTTGAGAGCCGGGTGCAGAGTAAAAGTAGGCAAAGGAGTTTACTGCAGAGCGAAAGTGCACTCTGAAAGCTGGGTCAGAGTTGGCAGCTTGAGAATGAGACAGCCCAGACTGGCGACTGGCGCTGGGAAACTCCCTTTGTGGGAGTCTGCCATGATTATTCACGAGGACGTGGAAAGGGGTATTGTTGTTAAGCATGCTGTGGGTGGTCTCCTAGATGCGCATGTGCTATTGCTGTACATATGAGTACATACATCACATGTCTTACGGGTATTTTATTTTATTGATTTTTAGAATGTTTTCTAAATTTCAATAGTTTTGGGGGTACACATGGTTTTTGGTTACATAGATGAAATCTTTAGTGGTGAATTCTGAGATTTTAGTGCGCCCATCACTCAAGCAGTGTACATTGTACTCAATATATAGTCTTTGCAGTCTTTTTTTTTTTTTTTTTTTTTTTTGAGACGGAGTCTTGCTCCTTTGCCCAGGCTGGAGTGCAGTGGCGCGATCTCAGCTTACTGTGACCTCTGCCTCACAGTAAGTGATTCTCCCGCCTCAGTCTCCCGAGTAGCTAGGACTACAGGCGCCCACCACCACGCCCGGCTAATTTTTGTTTTTGTTTTTTTTTTTAAGTATAGATTGGGTTTCACATGTTAGCTAAGCTGGTCTCGAACTGCTGACCTCAGGTGACCTGACTGCCTCGGCCTCCCAGTGCTGGGATTGCAGGCGTGAACCACCCCCACAACAGCCCTATACGTAGTCTTTTATGCCTCACCCCTCTCCCACCTTCCCCATCCCCTGAGATCCCAAAGTCCATTGTATCACTATGTATGCCTTAGCTATGTACCCCATAGCTTAGCTCCTGCTTATAAGCGAGAACTTGCAATATTTGGTTTTCCGTTCCTGAGTTATTTCACTTAGAATAATGGCCTCCAGCTCTATCCAAGTTGCTGCAAAAAACATGATTTCGTTCCTTTTTATGGATGAGTAGCATTCGATGGTGCATATCTACCACATTATCTTTATTCACTCGTTGGTCAACGGACGCATAGGTTGGTTCCGTATCTTTGCAATTTCAAATTGTACTGTTGTAAACATGCATTCCACATCTCTCTCTTTTTTTTTTTTTTTTGAGACGGAGTCCCGCTCTGTTGCCCAGGCTGGAGTGCAGTGGCCGGATCTCAGCTCACTGCAAGCTCCACCTCCCGGGTTTACGCCATTCTCCTGGCTCAGCCTCCCGAGTAGCTGGGACTACAGGCGCCTGCCACCTCGCCCGGTTAGTTTTTTGTATTTTTTAGTAGAGACGGGGTTTCATCGTGTTAGCCAGGATGGTCTCGATCTCCTGATCCACCCGTCTCCGCCTCCCAAAGTGCTGGGATTACAGGCTTTAGCCACCGCGCCCGGCCCTTTTTTTTTTGTTGTTGTTGTTGTTGTTGTTGTTGTTGAGGGAAGTCTTACTCTGTCGCGAAGGCTGGAGTGCAGAGTGGCGTGATCTCTGCTCACCGCAAATTTCCGCCTCTAGGTTCAAGCGATTCTCCTACCTCAGCCTCCTGAATAGCTGGGATTACAGGTGCACGCCGACACACTCAACTGATTTTTTTGCATTTTTGGTAGAGAAAAGGTTTCGCCCTGCTGGCCAGGCTGGTCAAAATGTCGCTGATGCATCCTCTTCCACCGCTAGAGGGCAGCATCCTGAGAATCCGTTTCCAAAGGACTGGAATTGCGCTTTTAGAGGTCACAGACCCTATTGGTAAACAAATAAATGCTATGGACTCCTAATTTTTAGGGCATTTTCTTATGTTTACGGGTTCTTCTATATTCAGAATTTTAAAATATCATTCTCACCAGGAATTGGAACTTACTGAGAAAGAAGGGAGTGAAAGAATTTCTGAGCCAGTGGGAAGCCTGGCCATGTAGTGCAGTGTAATGAAAACTAGGATTCCAGGGGCAAATAAGGGTAAGTGCTGCTCCTGAAGCGGGGAGTAATTAAAAGAGGACAATCGCTACCTTAGGTGGAAGGTTGGTGAGTTTAGCCCATGCGATAATATGTGTGCTTTTCTTTTGCGGTTAGGGGTTGAGCAGCAAAATGCTTCAAACTTCAATTTAAGAAGAAAAAGGTGAGAACACTTGGGACATTATTTTCCTTGGTAACTAATTCTGTTTTCCTAACCCCAATTTGATTTTTTTGGTTATGTAGTGTTTGGCTTCCCCTAGGGGCTTCTCAAGACATATCGGGCCAGTTTTCACTAGATTCCCACTGTGACATTATGTTGTCCATGTAATAGTTCAACAATCAGACTCAGATTTGCCTAATATGAAACTTCATTGCTGTATCTCACATTAAATTCTGATTCTTCCCAAATATAACCTGCCTTCTTCTCAAGATAACATATACTTGGCCCTTTCTGGAAAAGAAAATGTTCTTTCCAGACAATTCTTGATTTTAAAAAATCCATAAAAGACTGGGTGTGGTGGTTCAGGCCTGTAATCCCAGCACTTTGGGAGGCTGAGACCCCAAAAGAGAAACACACATATTATCTCATGGGCTAAACTCACCAACCTTTCACCTAAGGTAGTGATTGACCTCTTGTAATTGACCCCCGCTTTAGTAACAGCATTTACTCTCATTTCCCCCCTGGGGTCCCAGTTTTTATTACACTGCAGTGCATGGCCAGGCTTCCTACTGACTCAGAAATTCTTTCACTCCCTTCTTTTTCAGTAAGTTCCAATTCCTGCTGAGAATGATATTTCAAAATTCTGAATATAGAAGAACCTGTAAACATGAGAAAATACTCTAAAAATTAGGAGTCCATGGCATTTATTTGTTTACCAGTAGGGCCTGTGACCTCTAAAAACTCAATTCCAGCCCTTTGGAAACGGATTCTGAGGATGCTGCCCTCTAGCGGTGGGAGAGGATGCATCAGAGACATTTTCAGGCTCCATCCATTTCCAGCTTTGGGAAAGAAACTGTGTTCCATATTTAATAGGACAGACTTTCTGTCCAGTGATGCCGCTGTAAGGCATAAAGTTGTCTTATAATTATTTCTTACTTAGACTATGTCTCTGTCAATTCAAGTTGTTACAACGTCATACCACAGACTCAATGTCTTATAAACAACGGAAATTTATTTCTCACAGTTCTGGAGGCTGGAGGTCTGAGATCTAGATGCCAGCATGGCTGGGTTCTGCTGAAAGGTCTCTTCCAAGTTGCGGGCTGCTGATTCCTTGTAGTATCCTTACATGGTAGAGAGAGGGCGAGAGAGCTCCCTGGGGTACATTTTAGAAGGGCACTAATCCCTTTCATGAGGGCCCCATTCTCATGAGATAATCACCACCCTAAGACCCTACCACTTAATGCCATGACGTTGTGTGGGGGTGGGGTTGTGATTTCAACATAAATTTGGGGGGACACAAGCATTCTGTTTATTGCACACCATTGCCATACCTTAGATATTCATCTTTTGAGCTGAGGCATTAAACGAGGGAGTGAATGAAGCTGAGCTTTTATTACAATAATTAAATGGGCACCTGGGAAGTCCAATCAAGCTGTAAGTGCCCACTTCTTTTACCTGAAAAGCCAGTCCTGATTTCCTAATTTAACCCTGCTCAGATGACCAAGAGATACATGGGTCTTTATTGACCCCAAAGCATCTAGCACAGTCGATGTGTCTGTAGAAATTAGGAGAAAATTTTTCCAAATACTTCCTGAATGTCTTCTGACGTCCACATCCTAGTCCTAGTCCCATAAATACTATTTGCTTGAGAAAATCCATGTGATAATCTTGAGGCAAGACAGGTAGTCAAGGAAGTGACCATGTTCTTGGGATGCAGCAACCTTGGTGGCCATACAATCAACACAGTAAGCCTCAGTATTCACGTTGTAATAGAGCTCATTCAAGCAAAGCTCTCTTCAGTAGAGGATTTCCTTCCTAGAGAGAATGTGCATTTTTATTTTGCCTGTCCTCAAGCAGACCTGTTGATCATTACAATAGTAAAAAACACATCTCTGGGTGGAGATTTAAGATGCTAATGAGACACGTGATATATGAACAAGCATGTACAGCTACTGTGCATGTGCACCCAGAGGACCACCCAGAACACGCTTATTAGTAACATCTTTTCCCACCTCCTTATGCATAATCATGTAAGCCTCCCAGAAACGAGGTTTCTCCAGCAGTACCCAACGCTGTCTCATCCTCATGAATAGCCCCCTCTGATCTCTCTCTCTTAGGGTGTACTGTCTATTCTGCACTTAACTTTCAAAGTATTCTTTTCTTTTGCAATAAATTACTCTATGCTGCATCTCTTTTGCTGTGTGTCTCTTGTTTAAATTCTTTTTTCTTTTTTTTTTTTTTAAATTAAACTGAGTTTATTCTTTTTTTTTTTTTTTAATTTATTTATTATTATTATACTTTAAGTTGTAGGGTACATGTGCATAACGTGCAGGTTTGTTACATATGTATACTTGTGCCATGTTGGTGTGCTGCACCCATCAACTCATCATTTACATCAGGTATAACTCCCAATGCAATCCCTCCCCCCTCCCCCCTCCCCATGATAGGCCCCTGTGTGTGATGTTCCCCTTCCTGAGTCCAAGTGATCTCATTGTTCAGTTCCCACCTATGAGTGAGAACATGCGGTGTTTGGTTTTCTGTTCCTGTGACAGTTTGCTAAGAATGATGGTTTCCAGCTGCATCCATGTCCCTACAAAGGACGCAAACTCATCCTTTTTTATGGCTGCATAGTATTCCATGGTGTATATGTGCCACATTTTCTTAATCCAATCTGTCACTGATGGACATTTGGGTTGATTCCAAGTCTTTGCTATTGTGAATAGTGCTGCAATAAACATACGTGTGCATGTATCTTTATAGCAGCATAATTTATAATCCTTTGGGTATATACCCAGTAATGGGATGGCTGGGTCATATGGTACATCTAGTTCTAGATCCTTGAGGAATCGCCATACTGTTTTCCATAATGGTTGAACTAGTTTACAATCCCACCAACAGTGTAAAAGTGTTCCTATTTCTCCACATCCTCTCCAGCACCTGTTGTTTCCTGACTTTTTAATGATCGCCATTCTAACTGGTGTGAGATGGTATCTCATTGTGGTTTTGATTTGCATTTCTCTGATGGCCAGTGATGATGAACATTTTTTCATGTGTCTGTTGGCTGTATGAATGTCTTCTTTTGAGAAATGTCTGTTCATATCCTTTGCCCACTTTTTGATGGGGTTGTTTGTTTTTTTCTTGTAAATTTGTTTGAGTTCTTTGTAGGTTCTGGATATTAGCCCTTTGTCAGATGAGTAGATTGCAAAAATTTTCTCCCATTCTGTAGGTTGCCTGTTCACTCTGATGGTAGTTTCTTTTGCTGTGCAGAAGCTCTTTAGTTTAATGAGATCCCATTTGTCAATTTTGGCTTTTGCTGCCGTTGCTTTTGGTGTTTTAGACATGAAGTCTTTGCCCATGCCTATGTCCTGAATGGTACTACCTAGGTTTTCCTCTAGGATTTTTATGGTATTAGGTCTAACATTTAAGTCTCTAATCCATCTTGAATTAATTTTCGTATAAGGGGTAAGGAAAGGATCCAGTTTCAGCTTTCTACTTATGGCTAGCCAATTTTCCCAGCACCATTTATTAAATAGGGAATCCTTTCCCCATTTCTTGTTTCTCTCAGGTTTGTCAAAGATCAGATGGCTGTAGATGTGTGGTATTATTTCTGAGGACTCTGTTCTGTTCCATTGGTCTATATCTCTGTTTTGGTACCAGTACCATGCTGTTTTGGTTACTGTAGCCTTGTAGTATAGTTTGAAGTCAGGTAGTGTGATGCCTCCAGCTTTGTTCTTTTGACTTAGGATTGTCTTGGAGATGCGGGCTCTTTTTTGGTTCCATATGAACTTTAAAGCAGTTTTTTCCAATTCTGTGAAGAAACTCATTGGTAGCTTGATGGGGATGGCATTGAATCTATAAATTACCTTGGGCAGTATGGCCATTTTCACGATATTGATTCTTCCTATCCATGAGCATGGTATGTTCTTCCATTTGTTTGTGTCCTCTTTGATTTCACTGAGCAGTGGTTTGTAGTTCTCCTTGAAGAGGTCCTTTACATCCCTTGTAAGTTGGATTCCTAGGTATTTGATTCTCTTTGAAGCAATTGTGAATGGAAGTTCATTCCTGATTTGGCTCTCTGTTTGTCTGTTACTGGTGTATAAGAATGCTTGTGATTTTTGCACATTAATTTTGTATCCTGAGACTTTGCTGAAGTTGCTTATCAGCTTAAGGAGATTTTGGGCTGAGACAATGGGGTTTTCTAAATATACAATCATGTCATCTGCAAACAGTGACAGTTTGACTTCTTCTTTTCCTAACTGAATACCCTTGATTTCTTTCTCTTGCCTGATTGCCCTAGCCAGAACTTCCAACACTATGTTGAATAGGAGTGGTGAGAGAGGGCATCCCTGTCTTGTGCCAGTTTTCAAAGGGAATTTTTCCAGTTTTTGCCCATTCAGTATGATATTGGCTGTGGGTTTGTCATAAATAGCTCTTATTATTTTGAGGTACGTTCCATCAATACCGAATTTATTGAGCATTTTTAGCATGAAGGACTGTTGAATTTTGTCAAAAGCCTTTTCTGCATCTATTGAGATAATCATGTGGTTCTTGTCTTTGGTTCTGTTTATATGCTGGATTATGTTTATTGATTTGCGAATGTTGAACCAGCCTTGCATCCCAGGGATGAAGCCCACTTGATCATGGTGGATAAGCTTTTTGATATGTTGCTGAATCCGGTTTGCCAGTATTTTATTGAGGATTTTTGCATCGATGTTCATCAGGGATATTGGTCTAAAATTCTCTTTTTTTGTTGTGTCTCTGCCAGGCTTTGGTATCAGGATGATGTTGGCCTCATAAAATGAGTTAGGGAGGATTCCCTCTTTTTCTATGGATTGGAATAGTTTCAGAAGGAATGGTACCAACTCCTCCTTGTACCTCTGGTAGAATTCAGCTGTGAATCCATCTGGTCCTGGACTTTTTTTGGTTGGTAGGCTATTAATTATTGCCTCAATTTCAGAGCCTGCTATTGGTCTATTCAGGGATTCAACTTCTTCCTGGTTTAGTCTTGGAAGAGTGTAAGTGTCCAGGAAATTATCCATTTCTTCTAGATTTTCCAGTTTATTTGCGTAGAGGTGTTTATAGTATTCTCTGATGGTACTTTGTATTTCTGTGGGGTCGGTGGTGATATCCCCTTTATCATTTTTAATTGCGTCGATTTGATTCTTCTCTCTTTTCTTCTTTATTAGTCTTGCTAGTGGTCTGTCAATTTTGTTGATCTTTTCAAAAAACCAACTCCTGGATTCATTGATTTTTTGGAGGGTTTTCTGTGTCTCTATCTCCTTCAGTTCTGCTCTGATCTTAGTTATTTCTTGCCTTCTGCTAGCTTTCGAATGTGTTTGCTCTTGCTTCTCTAGTTCTTTTAATTGTGATGTTAGAGTGTCAATTTTAGATCTTTCCTGCTTTCTCTTGTGGGCATTTAGTGCTATAAATTTCCCTCTACACACTGCTTTAAATGTGTCCCAGAGATTCTGGTATGTTGTATCTTTGTTCTCATTGGTTTCAAAGAACATCTTTATTTCTGCCTTCATTTCGTTATGTACCCAGTAGTCATTCAGGAGCAGGTTGTTCAGTTTCCATGTAGTTGAGCGGTTTTGATTGAGTTTCTTAGTCCTGAGTAGTAGTTTGATTGCACTGTGGTCTGAGAGACAGTTTGTTATAATTTCTGTTCTTGTACATTTGCTGAGGAGTGCTTTACTTCCAATTACGTGGTCGATTTTGGAGTAAGTACGATGTGGTGCTGAGAAGAATGTATATTCTGTTGATTTGGGGTGGAGAGTTCTATAGATGTCTATTAGGTCTGCTTGCTGCAGAGATGAGTTCAATTCCTGGATATCCTTGTTAACTTTCTGTCTCGTTGATCTGTCTAATGTTGACAGTGGAGTGTTGAAGTCTCCCATTATTATTGTATGGGAGTCTAAGTCTCTTTTTAAGTCTCTAAGGACTTGCTTGATGAATCTGGGTGCTCCTGTATTGGGTGCATATATGTTTAGGATAGTTAGCTCTTCCTGTTGAATTGATCCCTTTACCATTATGTAATGGCCTTCTTTGTCTCTTTTGATCTTTGATGGTTTAAAGTCTGTTTTATCAGAGACTAGTATTGCAACCCCCGCTTTTTTTTGTTCTCCATTTGCTTGATAAATCTTCCTCCATCCCTTTATTTTGAGCCTATGTATGTCTCTGCGTGTGAGATGGGTCTCCTGAATACAGCAGACTGATGGGTCTTGACTCTTTATCCAGTTTGCCAGTCTGTGTCTTTTAATTGGAGCATTTAGTCCATTTACATTTAAGGTTAAGATTGTTATGTGTGAACTTGATCCTGTCATTATGATATTAACTGGTTATTTTGCTCGTTAGTTGATGCAGTTTCTTCCTAGCCTCGATGGTCTTTACATTTTGGCATGTTTTTGCAATGGCTGGTACTGGTTGTTCCTTTCCATGTTTAGTGCTTCCTTCAGGGTCTCTTGTAAGGCAGGCCTAGTGGTGACAAAATCTCTAAGCATTTGCTTATCTGTAAAGGATTTTATTTCTCCTTCACTTATGAAACTTAGTTTGGCTGGATATGAAATTCTGGGTTTAAAATTCTTTTCTTTAAGAATGTTGAATATTGGCCCCCACTCTCTTCTGGCTTGGAGAGTTTCTGCCGAGAGATCTGCTGTTAGTCTGATGGGCTTCCCTTTGTGGGTAACCCGACCTTTCTCTCTGGCTGCCCTTAAGATTTTTTCCTTCATTTCAACTTTGGTGAATCTGGCAATTATGTGTCTTGGAGTTGCTCTTCTCGAGGAGTATCTTTGTGGCGTTCTCTGTATTTCCTGGATTTGAATGTTGGCCTGCCCTACTAGGTTGGGGAAGTTCTCCTGGATGATATCCTGAAGAGTGTTTTCCAACTTGGTGCCATTTTCCCCCTCACTTTCAGGCACCCCAATCAGACGTAGATTTGGTCTTTTTACATAATCCCATACTTCTTGCAGGCTTTGTTCATTTCTTTTTCTTCTTTTTTCTTTTGGTTTCTCTTCTCGCTTCATTTCATTCATTTGATCCTCAATCGCAGATACTCTTTCTTCCAGTTGATCGAGTCGGTTACTGAAGCTTGTGCATTTGTCACGTATTTCTCGTGTCATGGTTTTCATCTCTTTCATTTCGTTTATGACCTTCTCTGCATTAATTACTCTAGCCATCAATTCTTCCACTTTTTTTTCAAGATTTTTAGTTTCTTTGCGCTGGGTACGTAATTCCTCCTTTAGCTCTGAGAAGTTTGATGGACTGAAGCCTTCTTCTCTCATCTCGTCAAAGTCATTCTCCGTCCAGCTTTGATCCGTTGCTGGCGATGAGCTGCGCTCCTTTGCCGGGGGAGATGCGCTCTTATTTTTTGCATTTCCAGCTTTTCTGCCCTGCTTTTTCCCCATCTTTGTGGTTTTATCTGCCTCTGGTCTTTGATGATGGTGATGTACTGATGGGGTTTTGGTGTAGGTGTCCTTCCTGTTTGATAGTTTTCCTTCTAACAGTCAGGACCCTCAGCTGTAGGTCTGTTGGAGATTGCTTGAGGTCCACTCCAGACCCTGTTTGCCTGGGTATCAGCAGCAGAGGCTGCAGAAGATAGAATATTTCTGAACAGCGAGTGTACCTGTCTGATTCTTGCTTTGGAAGCTTCCTCTCAGGGGTGTACTCCACCCTGTGAGGTGTGGGGTGTCAGACTGCCCCTAGTGGGGGATGTCTCCCAGTTAGGCTACTCAGGGGTCAGGGACCCACTTGAGCAGGGAGTCTGTCCCTTCTCAGATCTCAACCTCCGTGTTGGGAGATCCACTGCTCTCTTCAAAGCTGTCAGACAGAGTCGTTTTCTTCTTTTTTCTTAAATCAACTTTTATTTTAAGTTCCGGGGTGCATGTGCAGGAAGTGCAGGTTTGTTACATAGGTAAATGTGTGCCATGGCGGTTTGCTGCACAGATCATCCCATTGCCTAGGTATTAAGCCCAGCATTCATTAGCTATTCTTCCTGATGCTCTCCCTTCCCCTGCCCCCCTGACAGGTTCCAGTGTGTGCTGTTCCTTCCCCTGTGTCCATGTGTTCTCATCATTTACCTCCCACTTATAACTGATAACATGCAGTGTTTGGTTTTCTGTTCCTGCATTAGTTTGCTGAGGATAACGGCTTCCACCTCCATGCCTGTCCCTGCAAAGGACATGATCTCACTCCTTTTTATGGTGGCATAGTATTCCATGGTGTATATGTACCACATTTTCTTTATCCAGTCTATCATTGATGGGCATTTGGGTTGATTCCATGCCTTTGCTATTGTTAATAGTGTTGCAGTGAACGTAAGTGTGCACGTATCTTTATGATAAGAATAATTTATATTCTTTTGGGTATATACCCAGCAATGGGATTGCTGGGTCAAATGGTATTTCTGGTTCTAAATCTTTGTGGAATTGCCACACTGTCTTCCACAATGGTTGAACTAATTTACACTCCCACCAACAGCATAAAAGCATTCCTTTTTTTTTTTTCTGCATCTTGTTTAAATTCTTTTAAACTAAGAAGACAAGAACTGAGTAATCACAACAGCCGTCAACAATCTCTGTGTGTAGACAATCGACAATTTGCTGTTCTTCAGCTCCTCTGGAGCCTGAAGTTGTCAGATGAACCCTCATGGGTCAGTTGTAAGGTTAGGCAGAGCCTGGGCCAGTGTTTTGAGGCTGTATGTGTAGTGTGGTAGGTTGTGCAATATATAAACTGCCTCACTAGGAAGGGACACAGACTTATCATCAGTAACATAACATTGTATACTTTCGAAACATGCTAATAGGCTGGGCCCATTGGCTCACACCTGTCATCCCACCACTTTGGGAGTGCCTCAGCCACCGTGCCCACCTATGACAATTTCCTATCACATGAAAATAAATTTTCTTCAGGAAGAGTTCTTTTTCAGTTGCTACAACGATGTATGATGTTTAATTTAAAAGATATTGCTCTTTCTCCTCTTTTCTGCTGGTGCCCAGCAATTCTGTGCCATCCCATTTCTTTGTCTCAATCTTAACAGTTGCCTCGAGAGTGGGGTTTTTACCTTCTAAGGGTACATATTTTTTGGGTTCTGCTTTTACAAGTTCCTTTGTGTATTCTCAGATGTTCCCTGCTGCAAATATCATTGCATCCTTGTCATGCTGCTGTCTGCTGTGAGTCCCAACACTGATTCTGTGGGTTCCAAGTATGGTTGTTATTTGATGTTGTGGCGGGGCAGGGGGTGGGGGAGGGAATTTCTCATTCCTGCAGCCTTCTCATGCTTCTATTCAGTTCTTAAGGATCAGACTTTCGAAGGGCTCGGTCTTGGGTTCTCCATGTGTCCACATCTGTGTTAGTTTCCTTTAGGCCGTATCGAATCTGCACGTGTATAAGATATATGCTGAAAATGCCTCGTTTAACTCTACCGTAGACCTCAACTTTTTCTACTGGAGCTCCAGATATATTAACATGTAATTTCTGCCTTAACATCACTACTCACATTTCTTCGAGGCACCTGTCACTATTAATCCAAATCAGGTTCTCCTCCATTTTTCCCTGTACCAATTTCTGGAAACCCTCTCCACTTAGTTGTTCATGGATGGGAGTAATCTTTGACATTCTCTCCCTCACATTGAATAAATATAAATCCCGGTCTCTCTCTTTCTTGTTTTCTCTTTTTTACCATGTAAATGAGTAGCTGGGACTACAGACATGTGACACCACGCCCGGTGAAATTTTTGTATTTTTTGGTAGATACAGGATTTCACCATACTGGCCAGGTTAGTCTCGAACTCCTGGCCTCAAGTGATCCACCCACCTTGGCCTTCCAAAGTGCTGGGATTACAGAAGTGAGCCACCGTGCCTGGCCTCTTTTAGTTATTTTTAAATGTACAGTTATTGACTATAACCACCTTGTTGTGCTATCAAACACTAGGCATTATTCATTCATTCTATTTTTTGTACCCATTAACCATCTGCATCTCTCTTCCTCAGCCCTCTACTGTCCTTCCCAGCCTCTGGTGACCATCCTTCTACTCACCATTTTCATGAGTTCAATTGTTTTGGAGTTTTAGGTTTCACAAACAAGTGACAACATGTGATGGTTGTCTTTCGGTGCCTGGTTTATTTCACTTAGTGTAATGATCTTCGCTTCCATTTATGTTGTTACAAATTGCAGGATCTCATTCTTTTTTATGGCTGAATAGTACTCCCTTGTGTGTAAGTACCACGTTTTCTTTATCCGTTCATCTGTTGCTGGACACTCAGGTTGCTTCCAAATCTTGGCTAATGTGAACAGTGCTGCAACAGACATGGGAGTGCAGATATCTCTTCAACATACTGATTTCCTTTCTTTTGGATATACGCCCAGCAGTGGGATTGCTGGATTTCCATTTTTAGTTTTTTGAGGAATCACCAAACTGTTCTCCATAGTGGTTGTACTAATTTACATGTATTCTTTAATGAAATTTTACTTTACTGTGGTAAAAATGCTTTACATGACGTCTACCCTCTTAACACATTTTTATGTTTGCAGTACAGTGTTGTTAACTATTGGCACAGTGTTGTACAGACAATTTCTAGAACTCATTCATCTCGTGTAAGTGAAACTTTATGCCCACTGGTTAACAATTTCCCATTTACCCCTCCTCCCTACCCGCTGGTAACCACCATTTTACTCTCTGCTTCTCTAATTTTGACTATTTCAATCACCTCATATGAATGGAATCCTGCAGTATGTGTCCTTCTGTGACTGGCTTATTTGCTTAGCATAATGTCTTTAAGTTCATCCATGTGGTTGCATATTGCAGGATCCCCTGCTTTCTACAGGCTGAATAATTTTTCATTGTTTGTATACACCACATATTCTTTATTGAATCATCTGTCTATAGTCATTTCAGTTATTTCCATATTTTGGCCATTGTGAATAGTGCTGCAATGAACAATGGGATGCTAATATCTTTTTGAAAACCCGATTTCAACTTCTTTGGCTATATACCCAGGAGTGGGATTCCTGGGTCACATGGTAGTTCTATTTGTAATTCTTTGCGAAAGTTCCATACTGTTTTCTGTAGTGGCTGCACCATTTTGCATTCCTACCCACAGTGCACAAGGCCTCCAGTTTCTTCACATCATTGCCCACACTTGTTATCTTTTGTTCTTTTGAAAATAGCCATGCTAACAGATGTGAGGTCGTATGCCACTGTGGTTTTGATTTGCATTTCCCTGGTGATTCAGCATCTTTAAAAAAAATGTATCGATTCACTTGATGCTCACAACAACTTTATGAGGTAGATACAATAACTATCCGTATTTTTCAAAAAAGGAAACTGAGGCATAGAGAGTTTAAGAAGCTTCCACAAGGTCACAGAGCTAAGAATGAAGAGAGCAGAGGTTTGAACCAGTCTTGCTCCGGAAACTGAACTATTTTTGTTTGTTTTGATTCAGCATCTTTTCATGGTTATGATTGTGGTAATAGATAGACACATATGTAATGTCAAAACTTCTTGGGGAGCCAGACATAGTGGCTCACTCCTATAATACCAGCACTTTCAAGGGCCGAGGTAGGAGGATTGCTTGAGCCCAGAAGGTTGAGTCTGCAGTGAGGTATGATCATGCCAGTGCATTCCAGCCTGGGCAGCATAGCAAGACTCTGTCTCTACAAAGATAAAAAAAATTAGCTGGGCATGGTGACATGTGCCTGTAGTACCAGCTATTAAGGAGGCTGAGGCAGGAGGATCAATTTAGCCCTGGGGTTCGAGGCTTCAGTGAGCTGTGATCACACTGCTGCAAGCCAGCCTGGGTGACAGAGGAAGAGCTTATCTCTAAAACACAAAACAAACAAACAACAACTAAAAACACAAAAAACACACAAGCAAAACTTTCTGAGGAAAATCATGGAAGAACACTCTGAGGGCCTAAAGATGACAAAAGCAACCATTCTTTTTGTATGAAGTGTCTGGGAGTTTGTGGAAACTCAGGGACCACAGGAACTTGGAGGATGATTAGGTCTACAGGTTTTGTTTTTTTCTGTATGTCTCCAGAGGACCTCAGGCTAGAGAGGTCTGGAAGGGTCTAAGCCCAGTCTCCTGGAACACACTTCGTGATTCCTGAAAGCTTTTGGGTGCACACTGAGTGGTCCTGAGTGGAGGGAGGGGAGATAGACCTCCAGAAAGCCATGCATCAGTGTTCAAGGCGTGTCTGCCTGAT
The DNA here is from genome assembly GCF_043159975.1 of Macaca nemestrina. Taxonomy (NCBI): domain Eukaryota; kingdom Metazoa; phylum Chordata; class Mammalia; order Primates; family Cercopithecidae; genus Macaca; species Macaca nemestrina. The sequence continues at coordinate 48,979,200 of NC_092144.1, read as the reverse complement.
CGTCTGACACTTAACTCCTGAGTTCAGGAGCCCCTGTAGGAACAACTTCATCCCTAACTCATCAGTATCAAGTTCCTTTTGCCAATAGTATCATTTCCTGGTCCTCTCAGCTCCTTACACCAGTCATATGGGAATGTCTGGCGTACGTAGAGGTATATGACAGTAAGGGGCCAATAAATACGTGTTGAATGAACAAACAACTCAAAAGAGACTCACACGCCCAAAGCCATATTTCTTCCTTCCATAGCCCAACGCCCTTCCATCTTCTGCATAATATCCTGAGATGCTTTGACTCTGTCTCTCTTTCAGGGGCAACCATTGACATTTTAACCACCTGCATGCTTCCAAAGTCACACTCTCTACACCCCACCCAGGATGAATTTCCATTAGCAAGAGCCAAGTCCTGGCTAATACTAGGAAGATATTATTATCATTAGCTTAAGTGTGGGGATTGGGAGATACCCTGGTACCTTCTGGGAGATGCTGTGATTATGCACATTATAAAAGAGTGTAATGAGGTGGATATTTTTATTGCGAGATTCTCTGCCCCTCACAATATATCCACTGAAGTCAGGAAAGTATCTCCCTTCACCTGCACCATTTTCACAGACTGTGGTAAAAGGCAGTGGGCAAACCTTTAGGTGGACTTACCATTCACAAACACCTGGGGAAGGAGATATATTGTTTGTGAGCTCAGAACATTCAGACCTCCACCTTCCCTTTCCACAAATGCCTTTCCTCTTTCATCGCCTGTAAAATTTCTATTCTCCCTCAAAGCAAAATAACTCAAATATCTCCTTCTCCAGGAAACCTGGCCAAGCCTTGGCTGCAGTAAATCATCCTCCATTGTCCCACTTCTTTGCTTCCAGAGCTTCTCATCCCTGGTCTATGCTGATGACAGTGAGCCTGTAGTTTTCCCTCAACATTCCTGACTGTCCATGAGAGGAGGAGATGTGTTGGATTCACCTCCCAATCTCTACTTGCACACCACACACTATAGCGCTTAAAGAGTTGTGTTCAGTGTTTTCCTCAGGGTCAAGACCTCTGCCATACACAGGAGACATGTCTTCCACCCTCAGGGATGAAGGACTCCAGTGGGGAATGTGTCTGTGGTCTGTGTTTTCTCAATGAGAAAGATACAGTGACCAATAAGGTTCAGAGTTTTGATGTTTCAGCTCTTTCTGCAAGAATGAGCACGTTTTATTGAGAAGACAAGGAGAGCACCAGAACCACAGGTAAGCCTTTGTGGTTGGGGCTTGTGTGCAGCAAAGGGCATGGTAGGATATGGTATCCAATTGTCCTACGGAGAACAGATCAGAGTTGGACTCAGTTCCTCCACAGCAGCCCCACCCCAGCCACTGAGGTCCATGCCCCTCACCCCTTAGGGCCCACATACCTGGTACTGATTGTCCAGCACCAAAACTCACAGCTCAAATGACTTCCCTGTCACAAAGGAGCCAGAGAAAGCAACGTTTTTCTCATTCCATAACCCTTTCTGGATGCTATTCATCACTACCACATTGCTTGTGTACACTAGGAAGTGGAATGTGCTGGTGGCGTCTTCTTTGGGATATTCATAGAAATCCACCTGGAATTCTGGATTCTTTCTGCAGAGACAGGAAAATGACTTTCTCCATAAAGCCATAACTATAGGAAATGTAACCTCCTGAGAACAAACATGGTCCTTCTCACTCTCTCTGTCTCAAATATCTACCTACTTTTCTCAGTTTGCACCCACCCCAACACACAGGCACACACGTGTGGAAAGGAAATCCTGCCTGATGTATTTCTCAGGCTCTTACATCAGCCACTTCTGTTCATTTTGGTGACTGGAGAAGTCTGAGTTGCCTCTATGGTGGGTCCCAAGGCATGCTAATACTTCCCCCTTTCCCTCCACCTTCCATTACACACAAGCTGTGGTCTACTCCCATAGAGGGGGACATAAAATTTGTCGTGATCTTCATCATATGACCCACAGTCAGGGAAACAGAGAGTCAGCAGGGGTGGAGATATGGGAGAGATGGATGCATCATTAGGTGAAACCAAGGCTTTGCTTCCTGCATTGATGCCCGGGTAGAATCAGGACACAGAGCATGGTTTCCTCTTTCAGCGAAGAGACACAGGCATGCCCCTGACAAGGAGATATTAATCTGAACCCAGACACACACACTCAGGGGCAGAGACACACATTGTATACACAACTAATTCCAAACTTAGATAAAAATACATAAAAACAGAAAATTATGCAAATCCAGCTATTCTCATGGACAAACATATACACATTCTCTTTTGCACTGTAGGCCAGTGTGTGGTAACCAAATCTAGGTTCAGTTGCTCGCATTCAAAAGCCAAAGTCAAGAGATGAGAGTTGGTGGGAGGAGAAGCAGGTTTATTGGGAACCAGCAACCTAAGGAGGTGGCAGGCTAGGGTTGCAAAGACCATCTCAAGTTTCTCAGGTGGGCTGGAGGGTTCCTATGGGAGGGTGATATGAGGAAACGATGCTCAGGGGTTGGGATCAAGAGGTGACTGAGGATTGCAGACATATGGGTGCACGCGAGGCTCTGAGAAGATTGGGAACTTCTTTGTCCTTAGTCAAGTCACAATGCTCCTATAAATCTTTAGGAAAACATAGTTGTTTCCACATCTCCCCTTTCCTTGCACAGTTCACTTAAAAACTACATGGTTGCTTTTATGTTTTATCTCAGTGCTTTACAATTATCTTAACTTACATGCAGGAATGGGTAAAAGTCTCTTAAACAAAAGTGGAGTTTGTTTTGGTGGTTCCTCTGCTGTTTCACTGTTACATGTGTTCAGTGATTCGTGTCCAGATGACCTCCTCACTCAGAGGGAGATGTAGGATTTGCCTTGATCTTTATCAAATGACTCAGGGAAACAATCAGTGAGCCTTGGAGAAAAAGGTTTCAGACAGGGATATTAGCTACTGATAAGGACCATTATGAGGAAGTGTCAATAGAAGTTTTAAGGAGCAACAAGGAGGCCACTGCATGTAGAGTAGAGGGGGAAAGAGGTGTGAGATGAAATTGAACAGAACATAGAAAAATAGATCACAGAGAAACTTATGGACCATTGTAAGGACTTTGACTCTAAGTGAAAGATGGGAGCCACGGACAGAGGACAGATATGATCATGCTTATATTTTAAAAGGATCCCCCTTGCTGCTGTGTACGGAATGGACTAAGGATAGGCATGGACAGAAGAAGAAAGACTATTTGTAAGGCTATGACAGTAATCGTCCAGTGAAAATGGTAACTCAGATCAGATTGGTGGAAGTAGAGCTGGTAGAATTGGTTAGAATATTTACATGTTTTACGGGAAGAGCAAACTGTATTTCCTGGTGAATTAGATGCGGGAGGTCATGAAAAGAGAAGAATCAAGAATGACCAGGGATTTTGGCCCAAGACACTGAGCCGGTGAGGAAGTCATAAATTAAGATTGGCAAACTGTGGATGGAGCATGTTTAAAGGGGAAGAATATCAGGAGCTCAGTTTTGGGAATCTTGAGTTTGAGATGCCTGTTGTATGTCCAAGTGCAGGGAGTTGAACACATGAGTTTAGAGTTCGGTACAGAGGTCTGGATTGGGGATATAAATTTGGAGCTTGTAACAGATAGATAACATTTAAAACGTGAGAGGCTGAGATCACTAAGGGAGTAAGTACAGCTGAAAAACAGAAGGGAAGCAGCATTGGGTCAACCCAAGATAAAGAAGTCAAGAGAAAAGGAGGAAGCAGTAAAGGACATCGAGATGGAGCAAACAGCGAGATGAGAAGAAACCATGAGAGTTCCGTGTCCTGGTGGCTAAGTGAAGAAAGTTTATCAAGCAGGAAGAAATAATCAACTGGCAGGTTATGTAAGATGAGACCTGATAACTGACCATTGTGTTTAGCAATATGCAGGCCATTAATGACTTTTACAGAATCATTTCTATGAGGTGGAAGGAGAGAAGGCCATTTCAGACTCAGTTTAAGGAGAAATGAGTGAAGAAATTAGAAGAAAGTAAGACTATGCAGTTCTCTTTTTCATATTAAGTCATCAATATAATTTTTTCATCTATTATATGAAAGCTTGCATGGCTGTTCTTTATTTTATCCTTTAAATCCTTTACAAAGATACTCAAGATTTCTTTTTTCAAAAATTTTAGATTTAGGGGGTGCCTGTTCATGTTTGTTACATTGGTGTATTGCACAATGTTAGGGACTGGGCTTCTAGCGTACCCGTCACTCAAAAACTGAACACTGTGTTCAATAGGTAATCTTTCAATCCTCACTCCCTCCTCTCTCTGCCTTTTTTTTTTTGGAGACTCCAGTGTTTATTATTTCCATTTTTATGTCCATGTGTACCCATCGTTTACCCCTCATTTTAAGTGAGAACATGCAGAATTTGATTTTCTGCTTCTGAGTTAGCTCTCTTAGGATAATAGCCTTCAGCTTCATCCACGTTGCTGTAAAGGACATGATTTTATTTTTTTAAGGGCTACATAGTATTCCACAGTGTATATGAAGCATGTTCTCTTTTCTTTTTTCTTTCTTTCTCTTTTTTTTTTTTTTTTTTTTTTTTGGAGATAGCGCTTCACTCTGTTGCCCAGGCTGGAGTGCAGTGGCACGATCTCGGCTCACTGCAACCTCTGCCTCTTGGGTTCAAGTGATTCTCCTGCCTCAGCTTCCTAAGAAGCTGGGATTACAGGTGGTGGCCACCACACCCAGCTAATTTTTATATTTTTTGTAGAGTCGGGGTTTCACCATGTTGGCCAAGCTGGTCTCGAACTCCTGACCTCAAGTGAGCCGCCTGGCTTGTGATCGTCCCAAAGTCCTGGGATTACAGGTGTGAGCTACTATGCCTGGCCATATGTAGCATATTTTCTTTATCCAGTCAACTGTTAATGTACACTTAGATTGGTTCCATGAATTTTCTATTGTGACTAGTGCTGGAATAAACATAGGAGAGCAGGCTGGGCGCTGTGGCTCGTGCCTGTAATCCTAGTACTTTGGGAGGCTGAGACAGGTGGATCATCTGAGGTCAAGAGTTCGAGACTAGTTGGGCCAACAAGGCGAAACACTGTCTCTACTAAAAATAGAGAAATTAGCTGGACGTGGTGGCATGCACCAGTAATCCAAGCTACTCTACTCGGGAGGCTGAGGCAGGAGAATCGCTTGAATCTGGGAGGCAGAGGTTGCAGTGAGCCGAGATCGCGCCATTGCACTCCAGCCTGGGCAACAAAAGCAAAACTCAAAAAATAAATAAATAAATAAAATTTTTTTAAAAAGTAAATAAAAATAAACATAAGAGTGCAGGTGTTTCTTTTCCTTTGGGTAGGTACCCAGTAGCGAGATTGTTGGGTCGAAGGCGAACTCTATGTTTAATTCCTTGAGATATCTATACACTGATTTTCATAAAGGTAGAACCAATCTACCTTCCCACAAACAGTGTACAAGCATTCCCTTTCCTCTGCATCCATGCCAACACCTGTTGTTTTTGACGATTTATTAATAACACCAAGAGGAAGCAAAGAAATGGAGCCACAGCTAGCAGAAGAATGAGATCAAAGGATGGACTTTTCTCTATTGCCTGGATTAAAAGTTTTAATTGCCCAGCACTTTGGGAGGCCAAGGCGGGTGGATCACGAGGTCAGGAGATCGAGACCACTCTGGCTAACACGGTGAAACCCCGTCTCTACTAAAAGTACAAAAAACATTAGCCAGGCGCAGTGGCGGGTCCCTGTAGTCCCAGCTACTCAGGAGGCTGAAGCAGAATGACATGAATTGGGGGGACGGAGCTTGCAGTGAGCGGAGATCGTGCCACTGCACTCCAGCCTGGGCGATAGAGCGAGACTCCGTCTCAAACAAAACAAAACAAAAAAATTAAATTGACGGAGAAGTTGCAGTTTTACTGAAGCAGCTCCACAAATGGAAAGGCTTTTATTTTTTGTTCACTATTTCAAGAAGATTTTTTCACCATTTTTTGTGAAGCATCCTTAAGATTGTTGGCCTCACTATATTTTTATTTGCTAATATCCTGAAATCAACTTTCTGCTTCAGACAAGCATTGAAAAAAGTGGCTTATAGACCTTGAATCTGGAAACATGTCAGCGGAGAAGTTTAACTGTCTTTCTTTTTAATTATTTCAATTTCTTTGTTAAATACTTCTGAAAGCATTCTGAATTCCATCTTTGTGTTATCTTGAATTTCTTTTGAGTTTCCTCAACACGGCTATTTTTCTCTGCCTGAAAGGTCACATCCCTCTATTTCTCCAAGATTGGTCCCTGGTGCCTTATTTAGTTCATCTGGTGAGGTCATGTTTTCCTGGATGGGGTGTTGATGCCAATAGATGTTCTTCAGTGTCTAGGCATTGGAGGGTTACGTATTTGTGGTAGTCGTCACTGTCTGGGCTTATTTGTAGCCATTCTTTTTGGGAAGGCTTTCTGGATATTTGAAAGAACTCGGATGTGGTGATCTAAGCAGTATCTGCTTTAGAGGATACCCCAAGCCCAGTAATGTGACGCTTCTTGCAAACTCTTAGAGGTACCGCATTGATGGTCTTGGACAAGATCCAGGAGAATTCTTTGAGTTACAAGGCACAGACTCTTGCTCTCTTCCCTTAATTTCTCCCAAACACAGAGTCTCTCTGTGCTGGGCTGTCTGGAGCTGTAGAAAGGTGACACAAACACCATTGTGGCCACAACCACTTTGACTGCTGTGGGTTAGACCTGAAACCAGCACAGTACTGGTTCTCCCACAAGGCTTTCTGTAACCACTGCCTGGCTGCTGCCTATGTTTGCTCAAGAACCTAGGGCTCTAATATCAGCAGGTGGCAAAGTCCCCCAGGCCCTAGGTGGGTCCAGAAGTGCCATCCAGGAGTCAGGGACTGGAGTCAAAAACCTTAGAAGCCTACCTGGTGTTCTATTGTATTGTGGCTGAGCTGGCACTCAGACCACAAGGCATAGTCCTTCCCACTCTTCCCTGCTCTTTCCAAAGGCCGTGGTCACCCCATAGCCCATACGCACTCCACAAGGAACACCGCCGGACTCCCTCTGATGTTCTCTTAGGGCTCAGCAGCTCCTAGGTCAGCTTGTAGTGAATGCTGCCTGGCCTGGGGCTCACCTTCCAGGGCAGTGGGCTCTCCTCTGGCCCAGGGCGGGTTCAGAATTGCTGTTCAAAAGTCAAGTCCTAGAGTCAGTGACTCCAAGACCCCGACTGGTGCTCTACTCCCTGTGGCCATGCTGGTACCTAAGGTGCAAGACCAAGTCCCCTTTACTTTTCCCTCTGCTTTACTCAAGCAAGAGCCTTGCCCCATAACAACCACAGATGGGAATGTGCTGAGTCTCAGCTGAAGCTGCAGGTCTTAGAGGCTCACCCAAGGCCCTCAGCATAGTACCTGGGTATCACTGCATGTTATTCGGAGTCCAAGGTGATAAATAACTATTCAGTTAGCAGGTGATGAATGCTTCCAGCAATGAGTCCTTTCCTTGAAGACAGCAGGTTTTCTTCTGGCACAGGGTGTGTCTAGAAATGCCATCTGCGAGCTAGGGCCTGGAAAGAGGGCCTCATGCCTCCAACCAGTGCCCTATCCTGCTGTGGCTGAGCTGATATCCTAGATGCAAGGCAAAGCCTTCCCCATTCTTCCCTCTCCTCTCCTCAAATGAAAGAAAGGCGTATGTTTTGGAGCTGTGAGCTGTGCAGCTTGGAGTTAGGGGAGGAGATGCCGGTACTCCCTTGGCTGCCCAAGCTGGTGTTTTGGTATGTCATGTGCACTGTTTCTGGCATGTGCACTGTTTCCAAGTCCCCTGTTTCTGGCCCTCGTCGAGCACTAGGACTAGTCGAGCACTAGCATAAGTGTTGATGGACACTTAGGTTGGTCCCATGAATTTGCTATTGTGACTAGTGCTGTAATAAACATACGAGTCCAGGTGTCTTTTTTATATAATCATTTCTTTTCCTTTGGGTAGGTGCTCAATAGTGGGATTGCTGAGTCAAAATGTAGCTTTGTTTTTGATCCCTTGAGGTATCTCCACACTGTCTTCCATCGAGGTAGAACCAATATACCTTCCCACGAAGAGCATACAAGCATTCCCTTTTCTCTGCATCCATGCCAACATCTGTTGTGTTTTGACTTTTTAATATTACCCAAAGACTAGGTGCTTCCTTCAGGGAGATTTCTGGCAAGAGGAGGCAAAGAAATGGGGCTGCAGCTAGCAGAAGAACGAGATCAAGAGATGGACATTTCTTTATGGTTTTGGCCTTAAAGTTTTAATTGATGGCGAGGTTGCAGTTTTATTGAAGTAACTCCAAAAATGGAAGGTGGTTGTTGTTGTTGTTCACTATTTAAAGAAAATTCTTTCCCAATATTTCTGAAGTATTCTTGAGATTGTTGGCCTCCCTCTATTTTTATTTGCTTGACAGCACTGGGTTTGACTGTGCTGAAAGTAATTCAAAGCCCTTGAGGTGGCTCCTGGGTGTCGCTGCTGTTTACCTTGACATCACCTTTCTGCTTCCCACAATCATTGAAAAAAGTGGTTTACAGACCTTGCATCTGGAAACATGTCAGTGGAGCAGTTTAATTGGCTTTCTTTTTATTTCAATCTCCTTGTTAAATACATCTGATAGGATTCCAAATTCCTCTTATGTTATCTTGAATTTCTTTGAGTTTCCTCAACACAGCTATTTTGAATTCTCTATCTGAATGAACACATATCTCTGTTTCTTCAAGACTGGTCCCTGGTCCCTTATTTAGTTCATCTGGTGAGATCATGTTTTCCTGGATGGTGTTGATGCTAATAGATGTTCTTCAGTGTCTAGGCATTGGAGGATTAGGTATTTATTGTCGTCTTCACTGGCTGTGCTTATTCATAGCCGTCCTTCCTGGGAAGGCATTCCAGATATTTGAAAGAACTTGGGTGTGGTGACCTAAGCTGTATCTACTTCATTGGATGCCCCAAGCCCAATAACATGATAATAGTAAAAAATAGGCACTTCTTTCTTTTTTATTATTATTATACTTTAACTTCCGGGGTACATGTGCAGAACGGGCAGTTTTGGTACATAGGTATACCCGTGCCATGGTGGTTTGCTGCACCCATCAACTCGTCACCAACATTAGGTATTTCTCCTAATGTTATCCTTCCTCTAGCCCCCGACTCCTCGACAGGCCCCAGAGTGTGATGTTCCCCTCCCTATGTCCATGTGTTCTCATTGTTCAACTTCCACTTATGAGTTAGAACATGTGGTGTTTGGTTTACTGTTCTTGTGGTAGTTTGCTGAGAATGGTGGTTTCCAGCTTCATCCATGTCCCTGCAAAGGACATGAACTCATCCTTTTTTATGGCCACATAGTATTCCATGGTGTATATGTGCCACATTTTCTGAATCCAATCTATTATTGATGGACATTTGGCTGGGTCCAAGTCTTTGCTATTGTGAACAGTGCTGCAATAAACGTCAGTGATAGGCACTTCTTTCAAGGAGATTTGTGTTCTTACAGATTCTTAGAGGTATGGCCTTGATGGTCTTGGACAAGATCCAGGAGTGTTCTCTGGATTACCAGGCAGAGACTCTGCTCTCTTCCCTAAATTTCTCCCAAACATACAGAATCTCTACATGCTGAGATGCCTGGAGCTGGGGGAAGGGTATCACAAACACCCCTGTGACCACCACTATAAGCGTGCTAGGTCATACCCGACGGCAGCACGGCACTGAGTCTCCCCCAACATCTGCCGTAACCACTGCCAGGCTGCTGCCTATGTTTACTCAAGGCCCTGGGGCTCTAGTATCAGCAGGCAGCAAAGCCAGCCAGGCCTGTGTTTTTCCCTTTAGGTCAAGGAGATCTCCCAGGCCCCAGGTGGGTCCAGAAGTCCCATCTGGGAGTCAGGGACTGGACTCAATAACCTTAGAAGTCTACCTAGTGTTCTATTATATTGCGGCTGAGCTGGCCCTCAAACTACATGACACAGTCCTTCCCACTCTTCTGTCCCCTTTCCAAAGGCAGAGAAGCCTGATTCTGTAGCCATTGCCTCTCCAGGCCATGAGGAGCACTGCCAGTCTACCACTGATGTGCCCTTAGGACCCAAAAGCCCTTAAGTCAGCTTGTAGTGAATGCTGCTGGACTGGGGCTTACCCTTCAGGGCAGACATCAGCCGAGTTTGGTCCAGTTCTTCTTTCTACTCTAGCAGGACAGCACTAAGCCCATTGCCTCACAATTGATGTTCTTCCTCCACCACTTCCCAGAATGCTCTCTGTACCATGCTGTTGCTGCCAGGGAGTGTGTGGGGTGGGGGTGGGGAGGTGGGTGGAGATGATGCCCCCGATTCAGGGCTGTTTTTTCTATCTTTTCAGTGCCTCTTTCAGCGATATGAAGTTAAAACCAGGTACTTTGAGTGCTCACCTGGTTTTGGTTCTTATGAAGGTGTTTTTTCTGGGCAGGTCCTTGTTAACCTGTTGTCCTTCCATGGGGGATGATCAGCGGAGTCTTCTATTCTACCATCTTGCTCCTCTGCCTTTGTAATTGGCTTTCAAACTAACAAAATCATCTTTTCATCTTCAACTGTGTCTTAGGTTTACTTACGCACACACTAATTGCATTATGTTCCCTGGAGTGGAGAATAATAGGAGGGTCCTTACGGCAACCATCAGGTAAGAAGTACTGGCTCCCAGAAAATACATCAGTGGCACTTGTTTTTCAATGGATCCTGACAAACAAACATCTGTCTCTGAAAACAACCATTGGATGTATTTAATCCTGAGTTTTTGGCATCATAGAAGTGGATCTGGTAGAATTGGTCAGAATATTTATATGTTTTTTTTAAAAAGTGCAAACTATTTTCTGGTGGATTGGATGTGGGATGCGATGAAAGGGGAAGAATTGAGAGTAATTACCAGGATTTGGCCCAAGACACTGCCCTGTTGAATAAGCCATCAACTGAGATTGGCAAAGCTGTGGATAGAACACGTTTAAGGGGGAAGGATATCAGAAGCTCAGCTTTGGGAATCTTGAACTTGAGATGCTTTTGTATGTCCAAGTGTGGAGAGTTGAATATATGGGTTTAGAGTTTAGTAGAGAGATTTGGATTGGGGATATATATTGGAGGGTTGTAACAGATAGATAACATTTCAAATCTGAGAGATTGCCATCACCAAGGTTGTAAGTACAGCTAAAAAGGAAGAGAAACAGCATTGGGTCAATCCAAGATAAAGAAGTCAGGAGAAAAAGAGGAAGCAGTAAGGGACACTGAGATGGAGCAAACAGTGAGATGAGAAGAAGCCAAGAGAGTTCAGTGTCCTGGTAGCTAAGTAAAGAAAGTTTATCAAGGAGGAAGGAATAATCAACTGGCAGGTTAAGTTAGATGAGGCCTGACCGCTGACCATTTTGTTGAGCAATACACAGGCCATTAATGACTTTTACAAAATCATTTCTATGAGGTGGAAGGGTAGAAGGTCATTCAGACTGAGTTTGAGGGGAGATGAATGAAGAAATTAGAAGAAAGTAAGACTATGTAGTTTTTTTTTCCTTTTGAATAATCAATATATATATTTTCATCTATTATTATATGAAAGCTTGTATAGTTATACTTTATTTTATCCTTTAAACCCTGCATAAAGAGGGTTAGTTTTTTTTTTTTTTAATTTTAGATTTGGGGGCACATGTGCATTTTTTTTTTCTCCTGAGCGTATTGCATAATGGTAGGGATTGGGCTTCTAGTGTACCCGTCACTCAAATACTGAACATCGTGTTCAATAGATAATCTGTCAACCCGCACTCCCTCCTCTCTGTGCCCCATTTTGGAGCCCCCAGTGTCTATTATTTCTATGTTTATGTACATATGTACCCATCGTTTACCTCCCAACTTGTAAGTGAGAACATGCAGTATTTGACTTTCTGCTTCTGAGTTAGTTCACATAGGATAATAGTCTCCAGCTCCATCCATGTCACTGCAAAGGACAGAATTTCACTTTTTTGTGGCTATTTAGTATTCCCTGTTGTATATGTAGCACACTTTCTTTATTCAATCAACTGTTGATGGACACTTACTTTGATTCTGTGACTTTCCTATTGTGAATAGTGCTGCAATAAACATAAGAGTTTAGGTGTCTTTTCATATAATGACTTCTTTTGTGGGGTGTATATACCCAGTATTGGGATTACTAGGTGGAATGCTAGGTCTTTTTTCAATTCGTGGAGATATCGCCTGCTGTTTTCCATAGAGGTAGAACCAATTACATTCCCACCAACAGTGTGCTAGCATTCCCTTTTCTTTGCATCCATGCCAACATCTGTTGTCTTTTGATATTTTATTATTAATAATACTTAAGGAATATGCACTTCTTTCAAGGAGATTTGTGAGAAGAGGAAGCGAAGAAATGGAGTCACGGCTAACAGAAGAATAAGATGAAAAGATGGACTTTCCTTTATTGCCTGTATTTACAGTTTTAATTGATGGTGAATTTGCAGTTTTGTTGAAGAAACTATGCAAATGGAAGGGGTTTTTTGGTTCACTATTTAAAGAAAATTCTTTTACTGTATTTTCAGAAGCTTTCTTTTTTTTTTTTTTTTTTTTTTTTTTTTGAGACGGAGTCTCGCTGTGTCTCCCAGCCTGGAGTGCAGTGGCGTGATCTCGGCTCACTGTAAGCTCCGCCTCCCGGGTTCACGCCATTCTCCCGCCTCAGCCTCCCAAGTAGCTGAGACTACAGGCGCCCGCCACCACGCCCGGCTAGTTTTTTGTATTTTTAGTAGAGACGGGGTTTCACCATGTTAGCCAGGATAGTCTCGATCTCCTGACCTCGTGATCCACCCGCCTCGGCCTCCCAAAGTGCTGGGATTACAGGCTTGAGCCACCGCGCCCGGCCCAGAAGCTTTCTTAATATTATTGACCTCGGTAGGTCCTGGCAGTCAAACTGCTCCCTTTAAAAAAAAAAAAAAAAAAAAAAAAAAAAAAAAAAAAATTATATGCATTTGATCCTGTTTGGTTGGCATCACGGAAGTAGAGCTGGTAGAATTGGTCAGAATATTGATAAGTTTTAAAGGAAGACCAAATGTATATCCTGGATTGAAGATGTAATGTGATTGTAACAGAAGAAGAAAGAATGACTACCAAGATTCTCTTGTTATAGTTTTATTAACTGTCTGTCCATTCTTTAGTTATTTGAAATTATTAATGGACTTTTTCCCAGGAAAGGAAGATTTTATAGGGTTAACCCAGCTTGTAGCACTTTGCTATTGCAATAATAAATGCGTATGTCTATTTTCAGTGGCTGATAGAACAATGGATTTGAACTATAGCTTGGACTTACCAGATATTTGAACATTCTACCCAACAGCTGCAGAATATACATTCTATTTGTCAGCAGATGAAACATTCTCCAAGACAGACCATGTGATAGGCCACAAAACGAGTCTCAATAAATTTAAGAAAATTGAAATTCTATCAAGTACTCTTTCAGAACACAGTGGGATTAAGTTGAAAATCAACCCCAAAAGGAGCCCTCAAAACTATGCAAATACATAGAAATTAAATAACCTGCTCCTGAATGATTGTTGGGACAAGAATGAAATCTAGATGGAAATTAAAAAATTCTTTGAAAAGAATGATAACAGCGACACAACGTACCGAAAACATATTAAAACCTGTGGGATACAGCAAAGGCAGTGCTAAGAGGAAAGTTCAAAGCCTTAAATGCCTGCATCAAAGAGTCTGAAGGAGCACAAATAGACAATCTAAGGTCACAACTCATGGAACTAGAGAAGCAAGAACAAACCAAAGCCAAACCCAAAAGAAGAAAAGCAATAACCAAGATCAGAGCAGAACAAAATGAAATTGAAACAAAAAAGTACAAAAGATAAATGAGACCAAAAGCTGATTCTTTGAAAAGATAAATAAAATTGATGGACCACTAGTGAAATTAACCAAGAAAGAAGAGAGAAGATCCAAATAAGCTCAATTAGAAATAAATTGGGAGATATTATGACCAGTACCACAGAAATACAAAGAGATCACTCAAGGCTGCCATGAGCACCTTTCTGTGGGTAAACTAGAAAACCTAGAGGAGACTGATGAATTCCTGGAAATAAACAACCCTCCTAGATCAAACCAGGAAGAATTAGAAACCCTGAAAAGACCAATAACAAGCAGCCAGATTGAAATTCTAATAAAAAAAATTGCCAACAAAAAAAAGTCCAGGACCAGACAGATTCACCACTGAATTCTATCAGACATTCAAAGAAGAATCGGTACGAATCCTGTTGACACTATTCCACAAGATAAAGAGGAAATCCTCCCTAAATCATTCTATGAAGCCAACATCACCCTAATACCAAAACCAAGAAAGGACATAACAAAAAAAGAAAAGTACAGACCAATATCACTGATGAATATACATGCAAAAATTCTCAACAAAATACTAGCTAACCAGATCCAACAACTTATCAGAAAGGTACTCCACCACGATCAAATGAAACCCACTGCATCCCTGCATACCAAAAAATGCAATCATGGTTTAACATACACAAATCAATACATGTGATACATCATGTAAACAGAATTAAAAACAAAAGTCATATTATCATCTCAATAGATGCAGAAAAAGCATTGGACAAAATCCAGCACCCCTTTATGATTACAACCCTCAGCATAATAGTCATAGAAGGGACATAACTTAAAGTAGTAAAAGCCGTCTACGACAAACCCACAGCCAATATAATACTGAACGGGAAAAAGTTGAAAGTATTCCCTCTGAGAACCGGAACAAGACAATGATACCCACTCTCACCACTTCTATTCAACATAGAACTGGAAGCCCTAGCCAAAGCAATCAGACAAGAGAAAGAAATAAAGGGCATCCAAATCAGTAAAGACAAAGTCAAACTGTTGCTGTTTGCTGATGATAAGATTGTATACCTAGAAAATTCTAAAGACTCCTCCAAAAGCTCCTAGAGCTGAAAAATAAACTCAACAAAATTTCAGGATACAAAATTAATGTTCACAAACTAGTAGCTCTGCTATACATCAACAGCAACTAAGCTGAGAAACAAATCAAGAACTCGACCCCTTTTACAATAGCTGCAACAAAATAAATAAAATACTTAGGAATATACCTAACCAAGGAGGTGAAAGACCTCTACGAGGAAAACTACAAAACACTGCTGAAAGAAATAATAGATGACACAAATGGAAACACATCCCATGCTCTAGCATCCCATGTGAAATTTCGACATTGTGAAAATGACCATACTGCCAAAAGCAATCTACAAATTCCATGCAATTCCCATCAAAATACCACCATCATTTTTCACAGAAAACAATCCTAAAAAAAAATCCTAAAATTCATATGGAACCAAAAAAGAGCCCACATACCAAAGCAAGACTCAACAAAAAGAACAAATGTGGAGGCATCACATTACTTGACTTCAAGCTATACTGTTAATATAAGGTCATAGTCATCAAAACAGCATGGTACTGGTACAAAAGTCAATAGACCAATAGAACGGAATAGAAAATCCAGATATAAAGTCAAATAGTTACTGCCAACTGATCTTTGACAAAGTAAACAAAAATATAAAGTGGGGAAAATGACGCCCTATTCAACAAATGGTGCTGGGATAATTGGCAAGCCACGTGTAGAAGAATGAAACTGGATCCTCACCTCCCACCTTATACAAAAAATCAGCTCAAGATGGATGAAGACTTAAATCTAAGACCAAAAACTGTAAAAATTCTAGAAGATAACATCAGAAAAATCCTTCCAGACACTGACTTAGGCAAAGGCCTCATGATCAATAACTCTAAAACAAATGCAACAAAAGCAAAAAGATAAATAGATGGGACTTAATTAAACCAAAAACTTCTGCACAGCAGAAGAAGCAATCCGGAGAGTAAACACACAACCCACAGAGTGGCAGAAAATCTTTGCAACCTGTACGTCTAACAAAGGACTAATATCCAGAATCTACAAGGAACTCAAACAAATGATCGTGAATAAACTAAATAGTCCTATCAAAAAGTGGGCCAAGGACCTGAATAGAAAATTCTCAAAAGAAGATAAACAAGTGGCCAAAAAACATATGAAAAAATGCTCAACATCACTAATGATCAGGGAAATGCAAATCAAAACCACAGTACAATACCACCTTGCTCCTGCAAGAATGGCCAAAATAAAAAAATATTTAAAAAGTAGATGTTGGTGGGGATGCGTTGAAAAGGGAACACTTTTACACTGCTGGTGGGAATGTAAACTAGTACAACCACTATGGAAAACCATGTGGAGAATTCTTCAAGAACTAAAAGTAGAACTACCATTTGATCCAGCAGTCCCACTACTAGGTCTCTACCCAGAGGAAAATAAATCATTATTTTAAAAAGATTCTTGCACACGCATTTATGGCAGCACAATTTGCAATTGCAAAAATATAAAACCAGCTCAAATGTCCATCAATCAACGAGTGGATAAAGAAATTTGGGTGTATATGTATACCATGGAATACTACTCAGCCATGAAAAGGAACAAACTATTGGCGTTCACAGCAACCTGGATAAAACTGGAGACCATTATTCTAAGTGAAGTAACTTAGGAATGGAAAACCAAACATTGTATGTTATCATTCATAAATGGGATCTAAGCTATGATGATGCAAAAGCATAATAATGATATAATGGACTTATGCAAAGGCATAAGAATTACACAATGGTTTTTTTTTTTTTTTGTATGTCAATGATATAATTAATGTTTGGGTTATGCATTACAAGATTTTCTTGAGAACAAAGGCCAGCTCAGCTGGTGAACACTGCCACACTCATAATGACAGCCTGGCCACACTCTGCATCTGTTCCCCAGAATGTTCCTTTACTTGTTCTACTGACTGAACTTTTCAACCCAGCTGAAAATCCATTTTTGTTTCATTTTCTCTTCTAGCCATAAAACTATTAAAAGATTAAAATGAAATCCATAGCCCGGACATATCTCACCACTCAGTCAACTGATAATTCCTGAGAAATACTCTCTGGTTTGAATTCCAGGAAGAAGTTAGAGGAAGAGGTATTTCTTTCTCAGAGAAGGAGCTATCGAGCATCTGCTCTAAGCCAGACACTTAGTAGTAAACACAAAGCTGCTCTCAGTGAACTGGCAGACGATGAGAAGTGGCCACGCCGTGGCTGTTCTATGAGAGTAGAGGCATGGGATTGTCCCGTCAGTCATGTGAAGGGTGTGATGGAGAGAGAAAGGCCAGGAATCACACTGATGTTTCTGTATAAAAGAAGGGAAGGGAGGGAGGGAAGGAGAGAGGGAATAAATGTGGATCTCCTTAAAAGGAAACACCGGGTTATCAATACCTGGCATAAAACCATGGCATTGAAAGTTATGCATTCAGTGAACATTTATTGAGCACTTACCTTGTGACAGGCAATTTATGAAGTGCTGGGATGTTCCAGGATAGAGAGGAGGCTGAGCAAACCCACCTTGCTGTATAGAGTGGTCGAACCTTGCTGGAGGAATGAGAAAAACAGAACACAAAATAGTCACAAAGAGCTCTCGGTAACAAGAAGGATGGTTGCTGGGTTCCAAACTGTGATTAAATTTTTTAAAAAATTTTTTTACTGTATTGTGACCTTTATTTTTAAAATGTTTATACAAGTCATTTAAGTAATATAATACCTTCTTGTGTGTAAAATTCAGACATTACAGATTTATACCTTGACCTCATTTCTTCCAAACCCAGTGTCCCCCCTACGAGGAATGCCTTCTTTTGACATTTTCTAGTACATTTATGAGTGTTTGTGTGTACCTATGAGATCAATTTTATTTTTTTGTCTTTAAAATAATTAGTCTCATATTATGCATGTTTTCTTCATGCCTTTTCATACTACAGCATTTCTTGAAGATATAGCCATGCCAGTACTGATAATTTTGTTTTTCTTTTATATATAGTCTATACACTGGCTACTTGATTAAAAACTGTATTGCAAAAAATTTCAAATGTATGCAAAAGTAGAGAACCGTCATCCCTAGATCATTTTAAAGCAAATCTCAGCTATTATATAATTTCATACACAAAACCTAAAGTTTTTCAGGGGAACAGTGTGTGCTGGGAAAGATGTAATTGAAAAGAAAGACTGAAAGCAAGTCATAGGGCATAATGGATTTCTGAAGAAATAGTTGTAACCAGCTTTACCCATGTCCCTACAAAGGACATGAAGTCATCATTTTTTATGGCTGCATAGTATTCCATGGTGTATATGTGCCACATTTTCTTAATCCATCAACATGGCACATGTGTACATATGTAACAAACCTGCATGTTGTGCACATGTACCCTAGAACTTAAAGTGTAATACAAAAAAATAAAAAAAATAGTTGTAACCAGCAGAAGTATGGGCTATCGCGCAGAGGATTTGGAAGTCAAAGAAGATCAATCTCTGTGGATCACTGACAGGATTGCTGGAATGCCTGAGAAGGAAATAACATCAACATCTTTATGCACAACTTACTAGGTGGCCAGATGCCCTGAACTGATATTTCTTCCCCAGTTCAGATGAATAACTGGGATATTACTCAAAATCCTGTTGCGTATCTGTTTCAAGGAAAAGAAGTTCCTCTTTCCCTTCTGTGGTAATTTCTTATCAGCCACAGTTCTGGGCAGGGTGTGAGGGTGGTTACCTAGAATGGGGTTTCCAAATCTCCTCAATTGTAACCTCTGACCCTTTTCGTTTCTTCCATGTCCATACCTAGAGTCAAAATCCAAGGAATGCAGTGGGATGACACTATGAATTAATCTTAAGGAAATACCTTATATGCCAACACAACTGTGTGATTGTGCTGATTTATATGAATGGAAACTTGGGGTGTATGCTTGGAAATGAATTGTCAGGGTTCTAGACCAGGGAAAGTGGAATTTATTGTCGGGTCAAGCACGACCAATATTAATGTTAATGCATCCTCATAGCTTAGCTCCAACTTATGAGTGAGAAATCTCACCTTTCTCCAAGAATCTGCAGGAGAACAAGAGCTTCTGAGATTTTGATTCACATGAAAAGAAATAGAGAAACAAGAGGGTATACCTAAAACCCAGGTGTCTGAGAGACAGAGTGCGGGTGGCCCTCACCTGGGGGGATGGGTAAAGAAGACACAAGTGTTTTCTCTAATTCTGTCCCTAGGTCCTGCTAAGGATCAAGGTCTATGCTCTCCCAGAACCTCTGGAGAAGAAAGCAGAGGATTTTCTTTCAAGGCCAAGTGCCTTGCCCCCAGGATCTCCAGCTTTTTACCATTGCACAGGCTAGGAAAATGCACACCTTCCTGGTAGATTCTGCACAGTGGAGAAAAGGCTTCATGAGAAGCATGGAGGCTGGAATTCACACCCCTCATCCTCACTCCATCATCTTTATCTGTACATTTCCCTGGTGACCCCTTCCTCCCCCAGTACCTCCCTCACGGTCATTTCTGCTGCATCACAGACACAGGCCTCCAAACAGGTGTGGTTGTGACTGAGTCTGTTTCTAACACCCCACCCCTTCTCACTCTGTGGGGAAACCTTCCTGGGAGGGGCTTGGAATCAGGAATAAAGCCAGAGGGCAGGGGTGACAGGGACCCTTTAAATTCTGCAACTCAGAGATTCACACAGAAGCCTGGACACAATTCAGAAGAGCAGCCCAGATTGAGGCAACAATGTCACCGTTACCCGTGAGTTGAAAAGGCGTAGCCTTCCATAATCTCAAGTTACGTAAAGAAGAGAAAGAGGGAGATTTTATGAGATGAAAATATCAGCATTTCCAGTGAATGCTTTACTGAGAGTTGTGAGGGTATGGAAGAGAGACCCCGGGGAAATGGTATCTGAGACGGCTGTAGGGTGTGGTGTGTGGAGCCTGGGTTAGCATAACCTTCTGTGCGTGTGTGATAGTGTCTGATAGGGTGAACTCTGCACAAATGATGTGACTTTAAGTAGGAGGTGGATGGGTCTGTGAGTATAAGGGGATAACTGTGCTTTGTTTTCATGACTGTGATGTGAGTGTGTGTGTGAGCCCTGCCAGACCAGTGCATGGGCATCTTTATATGCATGGTGAGCAGTGATGCATGACTCAGTGAGCGGCATGGCTCTGTGTGACTGTGGGTGTGTGTGCTGGGATGTGACTGGGTATTAAACTGGGAACATGCATTGGCCTTTCATTCATGTGAAGGTTCCTCCCCACACAGAAATGCCTCTGATGAAGCAGCTGTGCACCTTCCCATGTGTGTTAATGTGGATCTCAGGTGGCAGAGCTGTTGGGGATCTTGGGAACCATGAGTTATTGAGGACTCATCTCTGAGCATGCGTAAGAGCAGAATGCATGAATCCTCAGGCGCCTCTTCCCAAGCAGAGTGGGAAAGAGAAGCAGGCTATGGGGCCCATGGTTCCTCAAGTGGGGTCTGCACAGTGACCACTGGCTCCTGCTCCCAGGCTCAACTTCCCTGTCTCCACCTCCTGCTGTTCCTCCCATTGTGTGCCAGGACGATGAGCAGATCCTGATTCGCTAGGGAAGGACATTGAGAGACTTGGGTTCAAAGATAGAATCACCCAAAACAAGAAAGTAACATGTTTGACTTCAGTTCAGGCAGAGCTTCCAATGGACATTCATCAAGTTTGCTAAGGCCTGTAATCACAGCACTTTGGGAGGCCAAGAGGGGAGGATCACTTGAGGCTGGGAGTTGGAGACCAGTCGGGGAAACACAGCGAGATTCCATCTTTCCAAAATTAAAAAATTTGCCAGGCATGGTGGTGCATGTCTGTAGTCATAGGTGTCTGGGGGCTGGTTGATATGAGAGGATCACTGAGGCCCAGGCGTTCAAGACTGCAGGGAGCTGTGATGGTGCCATTGCATTCCAGCCTGGACGACAGTGTGAGACCCTATCTCAAAAAGGAAAAACGTCATTCACTTATCGATTCCTTCCAATTGCTTCCCCAACTCATACTTTTCATGTGTGCAAGTACTGGGGCCGTGCTCTCAGCAATGTGTGTCCCTTCTGGGAAGGACATCCATTGCCCTTGATGGTTGTGATGCATGTGCCTCCCACACAGAGGGGTTTCCTGTTCTTTTATCATTTCTCTCTCTCTTTCAACGAGTGTTGTTTCTCATGGAGTGACTCTCTGCTGTTACATCCTCCAGTCTTGTTTTCAGTTTCAGAGTTGAAACTGATCACAGGTCAGTGTTCCATAAGGACCCTCCCCATTCTGCCAGGTCATAACCAACAAGCCCTATACATACCAGGGATTAGGCTAAAGATTTTACATGTATTAATTCCTGAATTACTGAAAACACCTTGCAAAGTAGGAGATTTTGATAATCCCCCTTGTACTCGGGACACTGAGGTAGGGAGCATTTAAGTAATGAATCTAAGGTTGCATTGCTGGCTGGGTAGAGTGGCTACCCCTGTAATCCAGCAGTTTGGGAGGCTGAGGCAGGAGGATCCCTTGAGCCCAGGTGATCCAGACCAGCCTGCACAGCATCATGAAACCCCGACTCTCCAAAAACGTAAAAAATTAGCCGGATGTGTGGTGTGCACCTGTAGCCCCAGCTACTCAGGGGCCTGAGGTGAGAAGATCCCTTGAGCCTGAGGAATTGAAGCTGAAGTGAGCCCTGATCACCCCACTGCACTCCAGCCTGGGGGGTAAAATGAGACCCTGTCTCGACAAACAAGCAAACAAAAAGTTTAAAAAACAGTTAACTTCCCACTGCTAATAAGAGGCAGAATCAAGGATGGAATCAAGGCAGCCCAGTTTCTGAAACTCTGCCTTTTTTTTTTTTTCTCCCTGTTGGCCAGTCTGGAGTGCAGTGGTGTGATCTCGGCTCACTGCAACCTCCACCTCCCAGGTTCAAGTGATTCTCCTGCCTCAGCCTTGCAAGTAGCTGGGATTATAGGCGTCCGCCACCACGCCCAACTAATTTTTGTACTTTTAGTAAAGGCGTGGTTTCACCTTGTTGGTCAGGCTGGTCTTGAACTCCTGACCTTGTTATCTGCCCACCTCGGCCTCCCAAAATGCTAGGATTACAGGCATGCGCCACCGCGCCCAGCCCGAAACTCTGCTCTTAACTAGGATCCCCCGTTTCTTCAGGAATATTGGGCCCTGACAGTGCTAGAATGGAAAAAGTGAGGCTCAGAATCTGCCCTTTGATCTCCAACCTTCTGCACCCTGGGAATCTGTTACAGGAGAGGAGGCCACACTTGCCCATGCCCCTCTCATCCACTCTCAATCCCCTGGCAGGTGCCACACACACGGCCTGTGTCCTTGTCCACTGGTTCTTGCGTGACAATCAAAGGAACACCAATCCTCCCTTTCATGTGAGTACTCCATGGTCCATGGCAGAGGGATGGAGGAGAAGGGAAAACATTTGCTCAGGAGGTCACCTCATGTGTGAGTGATGTGGAAATGTCTAGTTGGCAGGATGGAGGCACCATGTAAATGCAGGTCCTGGAGAACCTCCTGCACCAGGCATGGGAACTGCAGTTCCTGCACGATGGGCCACTCTTGGACTCTAGGAAAGAAGAAAACTCAGTGGTTGGAGATGTGGCTCTTTTTTTTTTTTTTTTTTTTTTAATCAAGGGGCATAGGATTTTCAGGGAGTGAACAAGTCACAGACTCGAGTCAGTGATTATGGCTCAGTTTCCATGCAGGGATGAAAGACAGGGCATCTCACCCCACAGGACAGGAAGGGCTGAAACAGCCTCACAGGGTTGAGGTCGCAGTGTGAGCACCAAGACTTCACTCCACCTAAGGAAAGAGGGAAGGGATTTGTGTGTGTGTCCTTTGTGTGCCCACAAAGGGAGGGACCTGCCGAACACACTGTGTGCTCTGCCCTCAGCAATGACCCACAGCTGCAGGTGGATTTCCACACCGAGACGTGTGAGAAGTCAGACATTGCCTTCCACTTCCGAGTGTACTTTGGCCATTTTGTGGTCATGAACAGCCGTGAGTGTGGGTCCTGGAAGTGTGAGATGAGATGCAACAATGTGCCCTTTGAGGATGGCAAACCGTTTGAGCTGTGCATCTCCGTGTTGGACAATGAATACCAGGTGAGTACCCCAGGAGCTCCCAGCACCCAGACTCTGTGGGATCCCAGGGCAGGAGGCAGCCCTCCCTCAGCTTGCCCCACAAGACACTCAGGGCACATCTTCCATAACAACTCTTGCCCCAGGCTTTTCATCACACAGCACCCTCTGCTTGCACTGCCACCCTCATCTCTTTTCCCTCAATGGCCACAGTCAAGGTCCGCTCATCTGCCATTTCTCCCAAGGTGAAGAATCTCTTCCGTCTTCACCCATAGCTCTCATTTCTATGTGTGCTGTTATTTACATTTTCATGTGGCTAAGTGGATAAAATGTCATATGACTAAAATTGTTTTAGTCAGTCAAAAATTAGGTCTTCCTCTCACTCCTGAACCCCAATCTTCAGAGCAATATTACTACCTCTCTATTCTCCTTCTATACACAGTGCATGCTTATGGAAGCATGTGTATCTATATATGTGTGTGTCTATGAATACATGCTTTCATTTATTTTTAAACAAATGCTGGCATAAGTTTCTCTACACATTACTCTTTAGAAACTAGAATTGATTTGTGCTCAAAGAGTAGATCTTGAAGAAGTCATCTATCCATGGTGCTGCCTCATTTTTGAAAGAGTGCATGATATCCCCCTAGAAGGATTTCCAAAACTTGCTCAACTTGACCCTTTACATGACCATTGAAGTTGTTTCCAATATTATGTGCCCACAAATGCTGCCACATTAAGCTTTCTAATCAACCTTCTTGCCATTATGCACCTCCCAATGCTTATACTGGAAGATAATTACAGAGAAATGGAATAGTTGGTTCAAAATTGTGTGCATTTTAAATTGGAGAATGCAACTTAAAAAGATGACTTCCTGTATAGCCTCAGTAGTAAAGAACGTGAACAAACTTTCTGACTTTTAAAACCCAAAAATCCTTTGGGTAGGTCAAAAGAGGCACATTTTATTCAGATTTAAGTCAGAGATGTTTTCCTATGTGTATAAGCTGTTAAAGGTCACATCCTATGTATTGCAACACTCGTCCAGTTCCACCTCTCTGAGAACACTTGAGTTTCATTCTCTGCCACCACCAGCCCATATACGGGTAACTCCTAAGAGGAACTGGGTCATCAGCAATGAAGGGCAGTCATAGATTGTGAAGGTGAACAGCATGCATTCAGTGAACATTGTCGAGCATGAACCCCATGCACGGCCCAGTGCAAGTTGCAGGGATTCAAGTTCATGGGACACTGTCCCTGGCCATGGAGATCATCCGGGTTAGAGGAGAGGCCGAGCAAACGTGGACTGTGTGACTCAGTGGTAGAACCTACTGGAGAAATGAGAGGAAGCACTGAAAATAAAGGAGAAAACTGTCTGAAATAGACACAGAAGGAGTCTGTAAAAAGAAGCCTGTCTACTGGCTTCTCGTTTCCAATTAGGCATTTTCTGTTTGGATGCTGTAGGTTCCAGGGCAGTCTGGAGAGGAGGCTGAAAGCTTGTTTTGTAAAATATTGCCTTTCTGATGCATTTTTACTCTTGTAGGTAAGTGTCAATGGCCAGCACTGTTACAGCTTTCCTCATCGCTTCCCGCCATGCTATGTGAAAATGGTGCAAGTGTGTAGAGATATCTCCCTGACTTCGATGTGTGTCTGCAATTGAAGGCGATAGCCAGACTCCTCATTGTGCCAGAAATCCCTGTTTCTACATGATCACGGGATTCCCAGAGCCAGCTAACAGCATGATCCCTCCTCACTTCAACCCTTACACTTGCTCATTAAAACTTCACCACACTTCACAAAATTTGGTTCTTGCTTTCAAGGGGAAAAAGAGGTAGTGGTCATCACGAAGAGGGCCTGGGGGATTTTACGGGTGGTGGGAAGAAATAAAATAAAATAAATCTTCCTGGGGCACAAATAGTGAGTAACAAGGCCACTGAAAAGTCTGAGAACACATTAGGAGTAACACTCTTCAATAGCATGGAGTTTATGTCAGACACTCTGAACCAAAATCCCTACCCAATTTCAGATGAGTCACTGCACTGAAATGTCCTGTAGTTGTTTCCAGCCACACAGGGATAAGCAATGGGATTGGGGGCTTGAGCCATAACAGGGTGAGTGGGACTGTGTCTGAGTTGATCAGGGCTGAGTATGAACTTCACTGTCTACACTGAAAACAGAGGGGAGGGAACACTTCAGGGATCCCATTTTCCCACCTGCACCCAAAATCTCACCTGTCCCTCCACTTAACCAGGAAAAAAGCCCAGAAGAAAATCACCTGAGAAGAAACTCATGTGCTGTCCCCACTCAGTTCAGGAACAAAGGATATGCAATATTATTTCTGGAAATGTGGAGCACAGATGTACTGATTTGTTCATTTACAGAGTGCTCATGGATGATCATGCCCTTTCCCATCCTCCCTGCAGACTGAGAAAGGGAAGTCATTTCACAGAGAAGGACGTGTAGCCTGCAGCAGTGGACATGACAGTCGATACTTAGCAGAGTGTAAGTCTTGGTCAGAGATGGAAGCAAGAAAGCCTTTCATCAGGGCACACAATGCTGGCCCTCACTGATAGTCTTTCCTTTAGCCCTGATTCATCTCCACCCACAGACACAAAGTTAGGAAACCTCCATTGCCACCCTCTAAAGTGCCCCCACTGCCTCCCCTCCCCTGGCAGGAGCCCAGTCATTGATCTTAGAAGACCCCTACTGATATCCTAGTCCTCTCCTAAACTCTTTTTCTTCCTGGAGTGTTTTCTTTGGGAAGAATTCTGGACTAGCTCCCTCCATCTGAGATGCTCTAATTACTTTAATCTTCAGAGGGTCTTGATCCCTGGCTTCCCTGTAAGTCTCTGCGTCCATTCTGTACATTTATTTCCATTCACCATTCAGAAAGGAAGACATCTATCTGCTTCACGTTGCATGGAGTCCATGATCTTTCTGGGGACTCTCCTGGAATAAAGAAATGATCAGTATGAGGAGACTGGGACAATTCCATGTGGAAGGCAATGTTTGCAATAGCCTCAAGCTGGAAGCCACCCAATGTCCATCAAGAGTAAAATTCCTGAGTATTCAGTTTTCATAAAACTTCTCTACTCTTCTTTTATAGCTAGTCTATGCTTATGGACGCATGTAAATACACACACATATTCTTTCATTTCTTTTTAAACAAATGCTGATATAGATTCCTTTACACATACACTTTAGAAAAACACAGGTTTTTGTACTCAAAGTATGTATCTTGGAGAAATCATCTATCCATGGTGCTGCCTCATTTTTTAAGGATTGCATAATATTCCCATTGAAAAATTACCAAAATTTGTTGAATTTGATTCTTTACAAGAGCATTGAAGGTGTTTCCAGTGTTTTGTTTGTTTGTTTGTTTGTTTTAATTATTATACTTTAAGTTCTGGGGTACATGTGCAGAACGTGCATGTTTGTTCCATAGGTATACACGTGCCATGGTGGTTTGCTGCACCCATCAACCCGTCATCTACATTAGGTATTTCTCCTAATGTTACCCCTCCCCTAGCCCCCACATCCTGACAGCACCCAGTGTGTGGTATCCACCTCCCTGTGTCCATGTGTTCTCATTGTTCAACTACCACTTATGAGTGAGAACATGCGGTGTTTGGTTTTCTGTTCTTGTGATAGTTTGCTGAAAATGATGGTTTCCAGCTTCATCAATGTCCCTGCAAAGGATCTGAACTCATCCTTTTTTATGGCTGCATAGTATTCCATGGTGAATATGTGCCACATTTTTTCATCCAGTCTATCATTGATGGACACTTGGGTTAGTTCCAAGTCTTTGCTATTGTGAACAGTGCTGCAGTAAACATACATGTGCATGCATCTTTATAGTAGAATGATTTATAATCCTTTGAGTACATACCCAGCAATGGGATTGCTGGGCAAATAGTATTTCTAGTTCTAGATCCTCGATGAATTGCCACACTGTGTTCCACAATGGCTGAACTAATTTACACTCCCACCAACAGTGTAAAAGCATTCCTATTTCTCCACAACTTCTGCTGCATTTGTTGTTTCCTGACGTTTTAATGACCGCCATTCTAACTGGCATGAGATGGTATCTCAGTGTGGTTTTGATTTGCGTTTCTCTAATGACCAGCAATGATGTGCTGTTTTTCATACATTTGTTGGCTGCATGAATGTCTTCTTTTGAGACATGTCTGTTCATATCCTTTGCCCACTTTTTGATGAGGTTGTTTGTTTTTTTCTTGTAAATCTGTTTAAGTTCTTTGTAGATTCTGGATATTAGCCCTTTGTCAGATGGATAGATTGCAAAAATTTTCTCCCATTCTCTAGGTTGCCTATTCACTCTTATGGTAGTTTCTTTTGCTGTGCAGAAGCTCTTTAGTTTAATCAGATCCCATTTTTCTATTTTGGCTTTCATTGTCATTGCTTTTGGTGTTTTAATCATGAAGTCTTTGCCTATGCCTATATCCTGAATGGTATTATGGTATTGCCTAGGTTTTCTTCTAGGGTTTTACGGTTTTAGGTCTTACGCTTTTTTTTTTTTTCCCCCAAGATGGAGTCTCGCTCTGTCGCCAGACTGGAGTGCAGTGGCACGATCTCGGCTCACTGCAAACTCTGCCTCCCAGGTTCAAGGAATTCTCCTGCCTCAGCCTCCCGAGTAGCTGGGACTATAGGCACATACCACCACACCCAGCTAATTTTTTTTTTTTTTTTTTTTTTTTTTGTATTTTTAGTAGAGATGGTGTTTCACCATGTTGGCCAGGATGGTCTCAATCTCTTGACCTTGTGATCCTCCCACTTTGGCCTCCCAAAGTGCTGGGATTACAGGTGTGAGTCACTGTGCCTGGCCTAGGTCTTACGTTTAAGTCGTTAATCCATCTTGAGTTAATTTGTGTATAAGGTGTAAGGAAGGGATCCAGTTTCAGCTTTCTGCATATGGCTAGTCAGTTTTCCCAACACTATTTACTAAATAGGGAATCCTTTCCCCATTGCTTGTTTTTGTCAAGTTTGTCAAAGATCAAATGGTTGTAGATGTGTGGTATTATTTCTGAGGACTCTATTCTGTTCCATTGGTCTATATATCTGTTTTGGTACCAATACCATGCTGTTTTTATTACTGTCGCCTTGTAGTATAGTATAGTTTGAAGTCAGGTAGCGTGATGCCTCCGGCTTTGTTCTTTTTGCTTAGGATTGTCTTGGTTATGTGGGCTCTTTTTTGGTTCCATATGAAATTTTAAGTAGTTTTTTCCCCAATTCTGTGAAGAAAGTCAATGGTAGCTTGATAGAGATAGCATTGAATCTGTAAATTATTTTGGGCAGTACGACCATTTTCACAATATTGATTCTTCCTATCCATGAGCATCAAATGGATTTGTTTGTGTCCTCTCTTATTTCCTTGAGCAGTGGTTTGTAGTTCTCCTTGAAGAGGTCCTTCACATCCCTTGTAAGTTTTATTCCTAGGTATTTTATTCTCATTGTAGCAATTGTGAATGGGAGTTCACTCATGATTTGGCTGCCTGTTTGTCTGTTATTGGTGTATAGAAATGCTTGTGATTTCTGCACATTCATTTTGTATCCTAAGACTTTGCTGAAGTTTCTTATCAGCTTAAGGAGATTTTGGACTGAGATGATGGGGTTTTCCAAATACACAACTATGTAATCTGCAAGCAGAGGCAATTTGACTTCCTCTTTTCCTAATTGAATACCCTTTATTTCTTTCTTTTGCCTGATTGCTCTGGCCAGAACTTCCAATACTATGTTGAATATAAGTGGTGAGAAAGGGCATCCCTGTCTTGTGCCAGTTTTCAAAGGGAATGCTTCCAGTTTTTGCCCATTCAGTATGATGTTGGCTGTGGGTTTGTCATAAATAGCTCTTATTATATTGAGATTCCATCAATACCTAGTTTATGGAGAATTTTTAGCATGAAGGGCTGTTGAATTTTTTTTGAAGGCCTTTTCTGCATCTATTGAGGTAATTATGTGTTTTTTTTCATTGGTTCTGTTTATGTGATGGATTAGACCTATTGATTTGAATATGTTGAATCATTGCATCCCAGGGGTGAAGCTGACTTGATCATGGTGGATAAGCTTTTTGATGTGCTGCTGGATTCGGTTTGCAGTATTTTATTGAGGATTTTTGCATCTATGTTCATCAGGGATACTGTCCTGAAATTTTCTTTTTGTGTTGTTTCTGCCAGGTTTTGGTATCAGGATGATGCTGTCCTCATAAAATGAGTTAGGGAGGATTCCCTCTTTTTCTATTGTCTGGAATAGTTTTAGAAGGACTGGCACCAGCTCCTCCTTGTGACTCTGGTACCATTCAGCTGTGAATCCGTCTGGTCCCGGACTTTTTTTGGTTGGTAGGCTATTAATTATTGTCTCAAATTCAGAATTTGTTATTGGTCTATTCAGTGATTCAACTTCTTCTTGGTTTAGTCTTTGGGTCGTGTATGTGTCGAGGAACTTATCCATTTCTTCTAGATTTTCTAGTTTATTTGGGTAGAGGTGTTTACAGTATTCTCTGAAGGTAGTTTGTATTTTCTGTGGGATGAGTGACGATATCCCCTTTAATATTTTTTTATTATGTCTATTTAGTTCTTCTCCCTTTTCTTCTTTATTAATCTGGCTAGTGATCTATCTATTTTGTTGATTTTTCAAAAATCCGGCTCCTGGATTTGTTGATTTTTTTGAAGGGTTTTGTTTGTTTGTTTTTTGTTTTGTTTCTTTGTCTCCTTCAGTTCTGCTCTGATCTTAGTTATTTCTTATCTTCTGCTGGGTTTTGAATTTGTTTGCTCTTGCTTTTCTAGTTCTTTTAATTGTGATGCTCAGATGTCAATTCTAGATCTTTCCTGCTTTCTTTTGCAGGCATTTAGTGCTATAAATTTCCCTGTATACACTGTTTTAAATGTGTCCCAGAGATTCTGGTACATTGTTTCTTTGTTCTCATTGGTTTCAAAGAACATCTATATTTTTGACTTTATTTCATTATTTACCCAGCAGTCGTTCAGGAGTAGGCTATTCAGTTTCCATGTAATTGTGTGGTTTTGAGTGGGTTTCTTTTTTTTGTTTGTTTGTTTGTTTTTTTGAGACGGAGTCTCGCTCTGTCGCCCAGGCTGGAGTGCAGTGGCCGGATCTCAGCTCACTGCAAGCTCCGCATCCCGGGTTCACGCCATTCTCCTGCCTCAGCCTCCTGAGTAGCTGGGACTACAGGCGCCCGCCATCTTGCCCAGCTAGTTTTTTGTATTTTTTAGTAGAGACGGGGTTTCACTGTGCTAGCCAGGATGGTCTCCATCTCCTGACTTCGTGATCCACCCGTCTCGGCTTCCCAAAGTGCTGGGATTACAGGCTTGAGCCACCGCGCCCGGCCTTGAGTGAGTTTCTTAATCCTGAGTTCTAATTTGATTGCACTGTCATCTGAGAGACTGTTTGTTATGATTTCCATTCTTTTGCATTTGCTGAGGAGTGTTTTACTTCCAATTATATAGTCAATTTTAGAATAAGTGCAATGTGATGCTGAGAAGAATGTATATTCTGTTGATTTGGGTTGGTGAGTTCTGTAGATGTCTATTAGGTCCTCTTGGTCTAGAGCTGAGTTCAAATCCTGAATATCCTTGTTAATTTTCTGTCTCGTTGATCTGTCTAGTGTTGACAGTGCAGTGTTAAAGTCTCCCACTATTATTGTGTGTGAGTCTATGTCTCTTTGTAGGTCTCTAAGAACTTGCTTTATGAATCTGGCTGCTCCTGTATTGGGTGCACATATAATTAGGATAGTTAACTCTTCTTGTTGCATTTATCCCTTTACCATTATGTAGTGGCCTTCTTTGTCTCTTTTGATATTTGTTGGTTTAAAGTCTGTATTATCAGAGACTGGGATTGGAACCCCTGATTTTTTTTTTTTTTTTTTTTTTTTTTTTTTTTTTTTTTGCTTTCCTTTGCTTTGGCTATTCCTCCATTCCTTTATTTTGTCTTTGCATGTGAGGTGGGTCTCCTGAATGCAGCACACCAATTAGTGTTGACTCTTTATCCAATTTGCCAGTCTGTTTCTTTTAATTGGATCATTTAGCCCATTTTCGTTTAAGGTTAGTATTGTTATGTATGAATTTGATCCCTTCATTATGATGCTAGCGGGTTCTTTTGCCCGTTAGTTGATGCAGTTTCTTCATAGTGTCGATAGCCTTTATAATTTGGTATGTTTTTGCAGTTGCTCGTACTGGTTGTTCTTTTCCATGTTTAGTGTGTCCTTCAGGAGCTCTTGTAAGGCAGGCCAGGTAGTGACAAAATCTCTCAGCATTTGCTTGTCTGTAAAGAATTTTATTTCTCCTTTGCTTATGAAGCTAAATTTGGCTGGATATGAAATTCTGGGTTGAAAATTATTTTCTGTAAGAATGTTGGATATTGTCCCATGCTCTCTTCTGGCTTGTAGGGTTTCTGCAGAGAGATCTGCTGTTAGTCTGATGGGCTTCCCTTTGTGAGTAACTCGACCTTTCTTTCTGGCTGCCCTTAACATTTTTTTGTTTATTTTAACCTTGGTGAATCTGACGATTATGTGTCTTGGGTTTGCTCTTCTCAAGGGGCATCTTTGTGGTGTTCTCTGTATTTCCTGAATTTGAATGTTGGCCTGCCTTCCTAGGTTGGGGAAGTTCTCCTGGATAATATCCTGAAGAGTGTTTTCCAACTTGGTTCCATTCTCTCCATCACTTTCAGGTACAACAATCAAACGTATATTTGGTCTTTTCACATAGTCTCATATTTCTTGGAGGCTTTGTTCATATATTTTCATTCTTTTTTCTCCAATCTTGTCTTTTCACTTTACATCATTGAGTTGACCTTTAATCTCTGATATCCTTTCTTTCACTTGATTGATTCAGCTATTGATACTTGTGTATGCTTCATGAAGTTCTCGTGCTGTGTTTTTCAGCTCCATCAGGTCATTTATGTTCTTCTCTAAACTGGTTATTCTAGTTAGCAATTTGTCCAAACTTTTTTCAAGGTTCTTAGCTTCCTTGCATTGGGTTAGAGCATGCTCCTTTAACTCAGAGGCATTTGTTATTACCCGCCTTCTGAAGCTTACTTCAGTCAATTCATCAAACTCATTCTCCATCCAGTTTCGTTCCCTTGCTGGCGAGGAGTTGTGATCCTTTGGAGGAGAAGAATAATTCTGGTTTTTGGAATTTTCAGCCTTTTTGCGCTGGTTTCTCTCCATCTTCGTGGATTTATCTACCTTTGGTCTTTGATGTTGGTGACCTTCAGATGGCGTCTCTGAGTAGACGTCCTTTTTGTTGATGTTGCTACTATTCCTTTCTGTTTGTCAGTTTTACTTCTGACAGTCAGGCCTCTCTTCTGCAGGTC
Organism: Macaca nemestrina; assembly: GCF_043159975.1. Taxonomy (NCBI): domain Eukaryota; kingdom Metazoa; phylum Chordata; class Mammalia; order Primates; family Cercopithecidae; genus Macaca; species Macaca nemestrina. The sequence goes on along the minus strand of NC_092144.1, from coordinate 48,946,850 downwards.
TGCTGGAGTTTGCTGGAGGTCCATTCCAGACCCTGTTTGCCTGGAGATCACTGGCAGAAGTTGCAGGACACGAATGATTGCTGCCTGTTCCTTCCGCTGGAAGCTTCGTCCCAGAGGGGCACTTGCCAGATGCCAGCAACAGCTCTCCTGTATGAAGTATCTGTTGGCCCCTTCTGGGAGGTGTCTCCCAATCAGGATACACGGGAGTCAGGGACCCACTTGAGGAGGCATCCTGTCGCTCATCAGAGCTTAAATGCTGTGCTGGGAGATCCGCTGCTCTCTTATGAGCTGTCAGGCACGAAAGTTTAAGTCCGCTGAAGCCGTGCCCGCAGTCACCCCTTGCCCCAGGTGCCCTGACATAGGGAGATGGGGGTTTTATCTATCAGCCCCTGACTGGGGCTTCTACCTTTTTTTCAGAGATGCCCTGCCCAGAGAGGAGGAAATCTAGAGAGGCAGTCTGGCTGCAGTGTCCTTGCTGAGCTGTGGTGGGCTCCCCTGTTTCAACTTCCTGGCAGCTTTGTTTGCATTGTGAGGGTAAAACTGCCTACTCAAGCCTCAGCAATGGTGGATGCCCCTCTCTCTACCAAGCTTGAGCATCCCAGGTCGACCTCACACTGCTGTGCTAGCAGCGAGGATTTCAAGCCAGAATTTTAGCATGCTGGACTCCACGGGGGTGGGAACTACCAAGCCAGGCACTGGAGGGAATCTCCCAGTCTGCCGGTTGTGAAGACCATGGGCAGAGCACAGTATCTTGGCCAGAGTGCACTGTTCCTCCCAGTACCGTCTCTCATGGTTTCCCTTGGCTAGGAAAGGAAATCTTCCGACCCCTTGCACTTCCCAGGTGAGGCGATCTCCCACCCTGCTTCGGCTAGCCCTCCGTGGGCTGCACCCACTGTCCAAACCGTCCCAATGAGATGAACCGAGTACCTCAGTTGGAAATGCTGAAATCACCCGCCTTCTGTGTTGATCTCGCTGGGAGCTGCAGACTGGAGTTATTTCGATTCGGTTGTCTTGCCAGCAAATCCCAGAAATCCCTGTTTCTACATGAGGATGAGATCTCCAGAGTCTGTTAACAGAATAATCCCTCCTCATTCATTCCCATACACTTGGTCATTAAAAGTTCACCAAATTACCCAGGATTTGGTTCTTGCTTTAAGAAGGGAAAGAGAGATAAAAGGGGGGGCGGAGCAAGATGGCCGAATAGGAGCAGCTCCAGTCTCCAACTCCCAGCGCCAGCGACACAGAAGACCGGTGATTTCTGCATTTTCAACTGAGGTACTGGGTTCATCTCACTGGGGAGTGCCTGACGATCGGTGCTGGTCAGCTGCTGCAGCCCGACCAGCGAGAGCTGAAGCAGGGCGAGGCATTGCCTCACCTGGGAAGCGCAAGGGGGAAGGGAGTCCCTTTTCCTAGCCAGGGGAACTGAGACACACAACACCTGGAAAATCAGGTAACTCCCACCCCAATACTGCGCTTTTTTTTTTTTTTTTTTTGAGATGGAGTCTCGCTCTGTCACCCAGGCTGGAGTGCAGTGGCGGATCTCAGCTCACTGCAAGCTCCGCCTCCCGGGTTCACGCCATTCTCCTGCCTCAGCCTCCTGAGTAGCTGGGACTACAGGCGCCCGCCACCTCGCCCGGCTAGTTTTTTGTATTTTTTAGTAGAGACGGGGTTTCACCGTGTTAACCAGGATGGTCTCGCTCTCCCGACCTCGTGATCCGCCCGTCTGGGCCTCCCAAAGTGCTGGGATTACAGGCTTGAGCCACCGCGCCCGGCCAGTACTGCGCTTTAAGCAAACAGGCACACCAGGAGATCATATCCCACACCTGGCCGGGAGGGTCCCACACCCACGGAGACTCCCTCATTGCTAGCGCAGCAGTCTGTGATCTACCCGCAAGGCAGCAGCGAGGCTGGGGGAGGGGCGCCCGCCTTTGCTGAGGCTTAAGTAGGTAAACAAAGCTGCTGGGAAGCTCGAACTGGGTGGAGCTCACAGCAGCTCAAGGAAACCTGCCTGTCTCTGTAGACTCCACCTCTGGGGACCTGGCACAGTAAACTAAACAAACGCAGCAGACACCTCTGCAGACGCAAACGACTCTGTCTGACAGCTTTGAAGAGAGCAGTGGATCTCCCAACACGGAGGTTGAGATCTGAGAAGGGACAGACTCCCTGCTCAAGTGGGTCCCTGACCCCTGAGTAGCCTAACTGGGAGACATCCCCCACTAGGGGCAGTCTGACACCCCACACCTCACAGGGAGGAGTACACCCCTGAGAGGAAGCTTCCAAAGCAAGAATCAGACAGGTACACTCGCTGTTCAGAAATATTCTATCTTCTGCAGCCTCTGCTGCTGATACCCAGGCAAACAGGGTCTGGAGTGGACCTCAAGCAATCTCCAACAGACCTACAGCTGAGGGTCCTGACTGTTAGAAGGAAAACTATCAAACAGGAAGGACACCTACACCAAAACCCCATCAGTACATCACCATCATCAAAGACCAGAGGCAGATAAAACCACAAAGATGGGGGAAAAGCAGGGCAGAAAAGCTGGAAATTCAAAAAATAAGAGCGCATCTCCCCTGGCAAAGGAGCGCAGCTCATCGCCAGCAACGGATCAAAGCTGGACGGAGAATGACTTTGACGAGATGAGAGAAGAAGGCTTCAGTCCATCAAATTTCTCAGAGCTAAAGGAGGAATTACATACCCAGCGCAAAGAAACTAAAAATCTTGAAAAAAAAGTGGAAGAATTGATGGCTAGAGTAATTAATGCAGAGAAGGTCCTAAACGAAATGAAAGAGATGAAAACCATGACACGAGAAATACGTGACAAATGCACAAGCTTCAGTAACCGACTCAATCAACTGGAAGAAAGAGTATCAGCGATTGAGGATCAAATGAATGAAATGAAGCGAGAAGAGAAACCAAAAGAAAAAAGAAGAAAAAGAAATGAACAAAGCCTGCAAGAAGTATGGGATTATGTAAAAAGACCAAATCTACGTCTGATTGGGGTGCCTGAAAGTGAGGGGGAAAATGGAACCAAGTTGGAAAACACTCTTCAGGATATCATCCAGGAGAACTTCCCCAACCTAGTAGGGCAGGCCAACATTCAAATCCAGGAAATACAGAGAACGCCACAAAGATACTCCTCGAGAAGAGCAACTCCAAGACACATAATTGCCAGATTCACCAAAGTTGAAATGAAGGAAAAAATCTTAAGGGCAGCCAGAGAGAAAGGTCGGGTTACCCACAAAGGGAAGCCCATCAGACTAACAGCAGATCTCTCAGCAGAAACTCTACAAGCCAGAAGAGAGTGGGGGCCAATATTCAACATTCTTAAAGAAAAGAATTTTAAACCCAGAATTTCATATCCAGCCAAACTAAGTTTCATAAGTGAAGGAGAAATAAAATCCTTTACAGATAAGCAAATGCTTAGAGATTTTGTCACCACTAGGCCTGCCTTACAAGAGACCCTGAAGGAAGCACTAAACATGGAAAGGAACAACCGGTACCAGCCATTGCAAAAACATGCCAAAATGTAAAGACCATCGAGGCTAGGAAGAAACTGCATCAACTAACGAGCAAAATAACCAGTTAATATCATAATGGCAGGATCAAGTTCACACATAACAATATTAACCTTAAATGTAAATGGACTAAATGCTCCAATTAAAAGACACAGACTGGCAAACTGGATAAAGAGTCAAGACCCATCAGTCTGCTGTATTCAGGAGACCCATCTCACACGCAGAGACATACATAGGCTCAAAATAAAGGGATGGAGGAAGATTTACCAAGCAAATGGAGAACAAAAAAAAGCAGGGGTTGCAATACTAGTCTCTGATAAAACAGACTTTAAACCATCAAAGATCAAAAGAGACAAAGAAGGCCATTACATAATGGTAAAGGGATCAATTCAACAGGAAGAGCTAATTATCCTAAATATATATGCACCCAATACAGGAGCACCCAGATTCATAAAGCAAGTCCTTAGAGACTTACAAAGAGACTTAGACTCCCATACAATAATAATGGGAGACTTCAACACTCCACTGTCAACATTAGACAGATCAACGAGACAGAAAGTTAACAAGGATATCCAGGAATTGAACTCATCTCTGCAGCAAGCAGACCTAATAGACATCTATAGAACTTTCCACCCCAAATCAACAGAATATACATTCTTCTCAGCACCACATCATACTTACTCCAAAATTGACCACGTAATTGGAAGTAAAGCACTCCTCAGCAAATGTACAAGAACAGAAATTATAACAAACTGTCTTTCAGACCACAGTGCAATCAAACTAGAACTCAGGACTAAGAAACTCAATCAAAACCGCTCAACTACATGGAAACTGAACAACCTGCTCCTGAATGACTACTGGGTACATAATGAAATGAAGGCAGAAATAAAGATGTTCTTTGAAACCAATGAGAACAAAGATACAACATACCAGAATCTCTGGGACACATTTAAAGCAGTGTGTAGAGGGAAATTTATAGCACTAAATGCCCACAAGAGAAAGCAGGAAAGATCTAAAATTGACACTCTAACATCGCAATTAAAAGAACTAGAGAAGCAAGAGCAAACACATTCGAAAGCTAGCAGAAGGCAAGAAATAACTAAGATCAGAGCAGAACTGAAGGAGATAGAGACACAAAAAACCCTCCAAAAAATCAATGAATCCAGGAGTTGGTTTTTTGAAAAGATCAACAAAATTGACAGACCACTAGCCAGACTAATAAAGAAGAAAAGAGAGAAGAATCAAATCGACGCAATTAAAAATGATAAAGGGGATATCACCACCGACCCCACAGAAATACAAACTACCATCAGAGAATACTATAAACACCTCTACGCAAATAAACTGGAAAATCTAGAAGAAACGGATAATTTCCTGGACACTTACACTCTTCCAAGACTAAACCAGGAAGAAGTTGAATCCCTGAATAGACCAATAGCAGGCTCTGAAATTGAGGCAACAATTAATAGCCTACCAACCAAAAAAAGTCCAGGACCAGATGGATTCACAGCTGAATTCTACCAGAGGTACAAGGAGGAGTTGGTACCATTCCTTCTGAAACTATTCCAATCAATAGAAAAAGAGGGAATCCTCCCTAACTCATTTTATGAGGCCAACATCATCCTGATACCAAAGCCTGGCAGAGACACAACAAAAAAAGAGAATTTTAGACCAATATCCCTGATGAACATCGATGCAAAAATCCTCAATAAAATACTGGCAAACCGGATTCAGCAACACATCAAAAAGCTTATCCACCATGATCAAGTGGGCTTCATCCCTGGGATGCAAGGCTGGTTCAACATTCGCAAATCAATAAACATAATCCAGCATATAAACAGAACCAAAGACAAGAACCACATGATTATCTCAATTGATGCAGAAAAGGCTTTTGACAAAATTCAATAGCCCTTCATGCTAAAAACGCTCAATAAATTCGGTATTGATGGAACGTACCTCAAAATAATAAGAGCTATTTATGACAAACCCACAGCCAATATCATACTGAATGGGCAAAAACTGGAAAAATTCCCTTTGAAAACTGGCACAAGACAGGGATGCCCTCTCTCACCACTCCTATTCAACATAGTGTTGGAAGTTCTGGCTAGGGCAATCAGGCAAGAGAAAGAAATCAAGGGTATTCAGTTAGGAAAAGAAGAAGTCAAATTGTCCCTGTTTGCAGATGACATGATTGTATATTTAGAAAACCCCATCATCTCAGCCCAAAATCTCCTTAAGCTGATAAGCAACTTCAGCAAAGTCTCAGGATACAAAATTAATGTGCAAAAATCACAAGCATTCTTATACACCAGTAACAGACAAACAGAGAGCCAAATCAGGAATGAACTTCCATTCACAATTGCTTCAAAGAGAATCAAATACCTAGGAATCCAACTTACAAGGGATGTGAAGGACCTATTCAAGGAGAACTACAAACCACTGCTCAGTGAAATAAAAGAGGACACAAACAAATGGAAGAACATACCATGCTCATGGATAGGAAGAATCAATATCGTGAAAATGGCCATACTGCCCAAGGCAATTTATAGATTCAATGCCATCCCCATCAAGCTACCAATGACTTTCTTCACAGAATTGGAAAAAACTGCTTTAAAGTTCATATGGAACCAAAAAAGAGCCCGCATCTCCAAGACAATCCTAAGTCAAAAGAACAAAGCTGGAGGCATCACGCTACCTGACTTCAAACTATACTACAAGGCTACAGTAACCAAAACAGCACGGTACTGGTACCAAAACAGAGATATAGACCAATGGAACAGAACAGAGTCCTCAGAAATAATACCACACATCTACAGCCATTTGATCTTTGACAAACCTGAGAGAAACAAGAAATGGGGAAAGGATTCCCTATTTAATAAATGGTGCTGGGAAAATTGGCTAGCCGTAAGTAGAAAGCTGAAACTGGATCCTTTCCTTACTCCTTATACGAAAATTAATTCAAGATGGATTAGAGACTTAAATGTTAGACCTAATACCATAAAAATCCTAGAGGAAAACCTAGGTAGTACCGTTCAGGACATAGGCATGGGCAAAGACTTCATGTCTAAAACACCAAAAGCAACGGCAGCAAAAGCCAAAATTGACAAATGGGATCTCATTAAACTAAAGAGCTTCTGCACAGCAAAAGAAACTACCATCAGAGTGAACAGGCAACCTACAGAATGGGAGAACATTTTTGCAATCTACTCATCTGACAAAGGGCTAATATCCAGAACCTACAAAGAACTCAAACAAATTTACAAGAAAAAAACAAACAACCCCATCAAAAAGTGGGCAAAGGATATGAACAGACATTTCTCAAAAGAAGACATTCATACAGCCAACAGACACATGAAAAAATGCTCATCATCACTGGCCATCAGAGAAATGCAAATCAAAACCACAATGAGATACCATCTCACACCAGTTAGAATGGCAATCATTAAAAAGTCAGGAAACAACAGGTGCTGGAGAGGATGTGGAGAAATAGGAACACTTTTACACTGTTGGTGGGATTGTAAACTAGTTCAACCATTATGGAAAACAGTATGGCGATTCCTCAAGGATCTAGAACTAGATGTACCATATGACCCAGCCATCCCATTACTGGGTATATACCCAAAGGATTATAAATTATGCTGCTATAAAGACACATGCACACGTATGTTTATTGCGGCACTATTCACAATAGCAAAGACTTGGAATCAACCCAAATGTCCATCAGTGACAGATTGGATTAAGAAAATGTGGCACATATACACCATGGAATACTATGCAGCCATAAAAAAGGATGAGTTTGAGTCCTTTGTAGGGACTTGGATGCAGCTGGAATCCATCATTCTTAGCAAACTATCACAAGAACAGAAAACCAAACACCGCATGTTCTCACTCATAGGTGGGAACTGAACAATGAGATCACTCGGACTCAGGAAGGGGAACATCACACACCAGGGCCTATCATGGGGAGGGGGGAGGGGGGAGGGATTGCATTGGGAGTTATACCTGATGTAAATGACGAGTTGATGGGTGCAGCACAGCAACATGGCACAAGTATACATATGTAACAAACCTGCACGTTATGCACATGTACCCTACAACTTAAAGTATAATAATAATAAATAAATTAAAAAAAAAAGAAGGGAAAGAGAAAGTAGTCATCAAGGGGGTCTGAGCGATTATTTGGGAAGCATTAAAACATCAAAGAGGAAAAACCTTCCTGTGACTCAAGGAGTGAGTGACGAGGTCCCTGGAATGTCTGAGAAATTAGGAATGGCATCCTCCTATAGCACATAGTTGACATCAGACACTCAACCAAAATTTTTACCCAATCTCAGATGACTCACTGTACTAAAATGTTAGGTATCTGCTTACAGCCACACAGGTATAACTGGTGGCTTTGGGGAGAAACTGTAACTTTAGGACAATCAGGTGGAATTTCTTAATTCTTTACATTGTTCCCTGGATGTTTACTGTGTGTGAACACTGTGCCTTGCTCTATGCAGGCTGCCATGAAGGAACTTTAGAAAAAGATGACAAATTCCTGGTCAGGCATGGTTGCTCATGCCTGTAATCCCAGCACTTTGGGAAACCGAGGTGGGCAGATCACTTGAGGTGAGGAGTGTGAGACCAGCCTGCCCAACACGGCGAAGCCATCTCTACTAATAATACAAAAGTTAGCTGAGAGTGGTGGCTTGCGCCTGTAATTCCAGCTAGTGGGGAGGCTGAGGCATGAGAATCGCTTGAACCCAGCAGGCAGAGGTTGCAGTGAGCCAAGATTGTGCCTCTGCTTTCCAACTTGGGGACAGAGTGAGACTCTGTCTCAAAAAAAAAAAAAAAAAAAGACAAGTTCTCCATGTGAAAATTTCACTCCAAGCAATAGTTAGAGAAACACAGAAGTTTAATGATTTCCCTTCAATGATCCTGATTGTTCTTATTTCTAAACACTTACGATATTTTTCCAATTTATGTGGACACAATTCTGGGATTTCTCTTTGGAAACAAGTGGTTATGGTTTTCAGATCAGAAAATATGTAGTTTATTGTTGGACTAAACACAATTCACACGCATGAACACAGTGAGGAGACTCTGCTTTGCTGCTGTTATGTTTAGACACTGCAGCACAGCAAACCTCCCAACACATATTGGCTGAAAGCAACCATTTATTCTGATCTCTCCCAGCTTTGTACGTTTACTGGACTCATGTGGTTGGTAGATCATGAGGTGGGAGTCACGTTGTTTAAAGGATCTATAGGCTGGGATTCCAGGGGATGCTTTACTCACGTCTGACTCAACACTAGGGCTGGGTTAACACCTGGGGGCTGGCTGGTTATCTCCTTCCCTGACTCACCTCCCCTTTTGTGGCTTCAATTTCCTCAAATCGTGAGAGACTCATGGTTCTCTCGAACTTAATGAATGGTGATTGACATCCACAAATGAATGCCGTCCAAAAGGCTCAAGGAGAAGGTGCAGGGCATTATAGGACCTAGTTTTGAAAGGCTGATAGTGTCACTTCTATGACATTGTATTGATCAAGGTGAGTCACACAGGCAGCCCACATCAAATGAAGATGAATCCACAAACTGTGGTTATTTTGACTTGTGGTCCTGAACAGTCATCCTTGGCAACTATTTCCACTCAGTTCCACACAAACATGTATAAACGTGTATATGGGTTTACACGCTTCCCACATACAAAAAACACTAACCCTGTAAGGAACCACTGGAGGCAATACAATTACAGAAACAGGCTCAGATTGAAATCTAGCATTTTATCATCCAGTGAGGATCTGGTGTCCATGAGATGACTACGAATTATCAGGTGCCCTTTCTCTCATCCTGTGCACTAAAGGGACACATTATTTGCTCTATACAAATGAAACATACGAGACTGAAACAGACATAGGAAAATTCAGTGAACACACCTGTTTTAGAGGGGCAAGATGTAATAAAAGACACCCTTTGCCTCATTGCACTCCTGAAAGCAAGAGGGGTCACCAGCAGCTCTGTTGGAACCACCCATGAAAATTCAGCCAGGGTTCTTGCTCTTGTTGCATCAGTTCAACACAGCAAGGTCTGTTCTGGAAATACTGCCTCAATATGTGCCCCCACTGTTTCTATAAGTATATAAAGGACAAACATTTCATTAAGTTGGAGTAAGATGTCTTCCTTGAATGGACAACCAAGGCATGACCCAGTGAAAGAAACCATATTAACTCTGTACATAAATTAAAAATTCAAACAAACAGACAAGAACAGAAAAGAAAACAGACCACAGTCACGGTCCATATCACTGAGGAAACCAACAAGGCCCCTATTTTCATTTTCTCTGGGAGAGTTTCCCTGCAGCAATTGGCTTCATCCTCCATTCTTAGCTTCTTGGGGCTCCTACAAAGATGGTATAATGACAACCTTTTTCCCTCTACAAGAGCTGTGATTATCTGCTTCATAGTGCAAATGGAGAACCACTTAGGAGAAGATAACATATTACCTAAAGCTCAACCAAGGCAGATTGAAGAGGGTCTCATTAAATAGCTTCTTTTCCTGCTGGGCCCATCTCAGGCATCATTTTGATCATCCTCATCCTCTCTTCTCATGTTCATTGCCACAACTCGTTTAACTCCAACCTTACTCATGGGTATGCCTCTGTCTGTACCGCTTCTTTAACCTAACATCCAGATACCTTGAGGGGTCAATGCACAGTGAATTACACTCTTCATGCCTCTCTTCCTTGTTTCTTTCTAGTATGGACTGAAATTTCTTCCCCTCTCATTGGAAACTCTCAGATTCTGATTAGATACACTCTCCTCCTTACATCATCCCTGACAGAATCTTGGTCACTTCTCTATTTTGATAAGGGACTGTAGGCCACATGACCAGCATGGAATTCATTTCTTGAGGAATTAGGCAATTCTTGCTCTGAGTGGATGAAGAATTTCCTGGGCCTTATGAATTCCTGAGTAGAACATGACTTTGATTTCACATCTGCTTGCCCCCTGGATGACACCCATTTTATTCGAATAACTTACAGAGTCCTACATGCTGGCCTTGCAACACACACGATGACTCCTCTTTCTTGACTGATATTCACCAGCTCATTTCAGTTCACATGGGCCATTTGTTACACTTATTTTTACCTCAGATACTACCCTTTGCTCATGGTGGCCTGGATGACATTTCAGATACAAAGAGATGACAAAGAGAGTTCAGGAACCAATGTTCAAAAAATAACTTTTAAATTGCCTCTTGGGGCCTACTCAACATCTTTTTCAGGCTCCTTAACCTGAATTCCTAAACTTCTTCCAGCAAATTCGGCATAGCTCAAAACACAGAAAGTCATTTCTGGGCTCTAAAGCCTTCATTCATAAAGGTCTTTAGGCTTTTCAGTTTTTGTTGAAGCCTTCCACAGAATAAATCTACTCTGTTATAATAATATCCTTGACGCCCAAATCGCTTATCCTGTGGCGCTGTCCATGGTGCTGAGCATCGGTGCATTTCGGCCCTGTGCAAGTGAGGGGCCAATATGACACAACAAGAGAGGAATTCCATTTTGTTTTGTTTTGTATTTAGTAGATCACGGTCCATATCTCCATGATGAATGAAGCAGAGATTCAACTTGGATTTTCAAACCACAATTTCTGCAATACCCTCTTTCACCATTCCTATTCAACATAGTATTGGAAGTCTTGACCAGAGCAATCATGCAAGAGAAAGGAAGAAAGGGCATCTAAATGGAAAGAGAGGTTAAACCATCCCTGTTAGCAGATTTTATAATTCTATCTCTAGAAAACCCCATAGTCTTCGTCCAAAAGATCCCTAAGCTGGTAAATAACTTCAGCAAAGTTTCAGGATACAAAACCAACGTGCAAAAATCACTAGAACTCCTATATGCCAACAACAGTGAAGTGTAGAGCCAAACCAGGAATGCAATTCCATTTACAATTTCCATAAAAAGAATAAAATAGCTAAAACCCCAGCTAACCAGGGAGGCAAAAGACCACTACAATGAGAATTACAAAAAAACTGCTCAGAGAAACAAGATATGACACAAAGAATTGAAAAAACTTCCACGATTATGGATAAGAAAAATAAATATTATCAAAACAGCCATACTGCCTAAATAAATTTATGAATGTAATGTTATTGCTATCAAACTATGAATGAGATTCTTTACAGAATTAGAAAAAAAAGCATTTTAAAATTCACAGGGAACAAAAAGAGTCAAATTAATCAAGGCAATTTTAAGCAAAAAGAACAAAGCTGAAGTCATCTCATTACCCAACTTCAAACTATACTACAAGGCTGTGGTAACCAAAACAGTGTGGTATTGGTATGAAAATAGACACATAGATCAATGGAACAGAATGAAGAGCCCAGAAATAAGGCATACACCTACAATCATCTGATCTTTGACAAAGCTGACCAAACAAGCAATGGAAAAGGATTTCCTGTTCAAGAAATGGTGCTGGGAGAACTGGCTATCCATATGCAGAAGATTGAAATTCAATCCCTTCTTTACATCATATACAAAAATCAACTCAAGATGGATTAAAGACTTAAATGTAAAACCCAAAATCATAAAAATCCTGGAAGACAATCCAGGTAATACCATGCAGGGCATAGGTATGGGCAAAGATTTCATGATGAATATGTCAAAAGCAATCACGACAAAAGCAAAAATTCACAAATGGGATCTAATTAAACTCAAGAGCTTCTGCACAGTGAAAGAAACTATCAACAGAGTAAACAGACAGCCTAAAGAATGGGAGAAAATATTTGCAAATTAGGTATCTGGCAAAGGTCTAATATCCAGCATCTATAAGCAACTTCAACAACTTTACAGGAAATAAACATACCCATAAAAAAGTGGGCAAAGGGCTCGGCACGGTAGCTCATGCCTGTAATTCCAGCACTTTGGGCAGCCAATTCTAAGGGGCCACTCGAGACCAGGAATTTGAGAAAGGGCTGGGCAAGCCGGGCGCGGTGGCTCACGCCTGTAATCCCAACACTTTGGGAGGCTGAGGCGGGCGGATCACGAGGTCAGGAGATCGAGACCACAGTGAAACCCCATCTCTACTAAAAATACAAAAAATTAGCTGGGCACGGTGGCAGGTGCCTGTAGTCCCAGCTACTCAGGAGGCTGAGGCAGGAGAATGGCGTGAACCCAGGAAGCAGAGCTTTCAGTGAGCCGAGATCATGCCACTGCACTCCAGCCTGGGTGACAGAGCGAGACTCTGTCTCAAAAAAAAAAAGACTGGGCAGCACGTCAAAAATTCGTCTCTATTAAAAATAGAAAAATTAGTCTGGCATGGTGACATGCGCCTGTAGTCCCAACTGCTCAGGAGGCTAAGCTGGGAGGATCACCTGAGCCCAGGAACCAGAGGTTTCAGTGAGCCGAGATGGTGCCACCCCAGTTGAGCCTGAGTGTCAGAGTGAGCCCTGTCTTAAAGCAACAACAAAAAAAGGTGAGCAAAGACAGGAACAGACACTTCTCAAAAGTAGACATACAGGTGGCCAACAAGCATATAAAAAAGTTCAACATCATTGAACATTAGAGAAATGCAAATGAAAACCACAGTGAGATACCATCTCATATCAGTCAGAGTGGCTCTTATTAAAAAGTCAAAAAAGATGCTGACAAGGTAGTGGAGAAAAGGGAGCCCTTACACATTGTTGGTAGCAGTGTAAATTATTTCATCCATTGGGGAAAGCAGTGTGGTGATTCCTCAAAGAGCTAACAACAGAACTACCATTCAACCCAGTAACCCCATCACTGGGATTGGTGTATGCACCATTGTGTACACAGAAGAATAGAAATTATTCTGCCATAAAGACACATGCACATGAATGTTCATTGCAACACTATGCAGAATAGAAAGGACGGCCTTAACCTAAATGCCCATCAAGGACAGATTGAATACAGAAAACGTGGTATGTGTACACAATGGAATGTTATGCAGCCCTAAAAATGATGAAATTATGTCTTTTGCAGGAACACAGATGGAGCTGTAGGCCATTATTCTTAGTAAACTAATGCAGGAACAGAAAACCAAATATTTTATGTTGTCACCTATAATTGTGAACTAAATGATAAGACTCGTGGACACCAAGAAGGGAACAACACACACTGGGGCCTACTTGAGGCTGGAGGGTGAAAGGCGGGACAGGAGCAGAAAAGATAACTATTGAGTACTATGCTTAGTACCCAGATGAAGAAATCATGTGTACCACAAACCCCATGACACTACTTTATCTGTATATGTATCCCTGAACCTAAAATACAAGTAAAAAAAAAAATCAAAGAAAAAAATAAATCTCACTTTTCTCCTAGAATCTGCAGGGGAAACAGTGTCTCTGAAACTTTGATTTACATGGACACCAAGAGGAAGAAGACGGTGTAGCTAGAGCCCAGGTTCGTGTCAAGCAGATGAGTGTGGCCCTCACCTGGCAGAGCCAAGTGTCCTAGTGTGGGACAGGTTTATGCAAGAACTTTCTCTACTTCTCTTCCCAGATCCTCCTGAGGATCAAGGTCAGTGCTCTCCCAGAACCTTTAAAGGCAAAGAGAAGAATTACCTCTAGGGCTAACATCGTTCCCCAAAATCTCCAACATTTTTTTTTCTTAGCTATTGTACAAATTAGGAAAATTTCTACCTTCTGGGTAGATTCTACATAATGGAGAAAAGACCTGAGAGGCATAAAGCATGGGCATTACAATCACTACCCCTCATATCATTATCCTTATCTATGCATTTCCCTGGTAACACAATCCACATCCTGGTACCTCCTCACCGTCATTTCTGCTGCATTACAGACACAGACCTGCAAATAGCTATAGCTGTGACCGAGTTTCTGTCTGACACCTGACCCTTTCTCATGCTGCAAGGGAATCTTGCTGGGAGGAGCCTGGAATCTGGAATGAAGCCAGAGGGCAAGGTTGAAAGGGGGATCATTTAAATGCTGCAACTCAAGAGATTCACTCAGAAGACTGGACACAATTCTGAAGCTCGCCCAGAAAGAGGGGAACAATGTCATCTCTACCCGTGAGTTGAAAAGGCACAGCCTTCAATAATCTCACGTCGCACAAACCAAGAAAGAAATGGGAGATTTTATGAGATGAAAATATGAGCATTCCTGCTGTGAATGCTTTACTGAGAGTTGTGGGTGTGTGGAAGAGAACTCCTGAGGCTACAGTATCTGAGATGCTTGTGGGGTGTGAGGTGTGGACCCTGGACCAGTGTAACCCTCTGTGAGTGTGTGGTGGTGTCTGATGAGAGTGAACTCTGCTGAGATCATGTGATTTTAGGTGGGAGGTGGATGGCCCACCAGGACAGGTGGGTGTGTGATTGAGTGTAAGTGGGTGAGTGTGCTTTGTCTTCCTGTCTGGGATGTGTGTGTGTGAGCACAGCCAGACCAGTGCATGAGCATCTTTATGTGCACACAGTGAGCAGGCGTGTGTGACTCAGTGAGTGGCGTGGCTTTGTGTGTCCGTGGGTGTGTGCGGGGATGTGACTGGGTGTTCAACTGGGAACATGCATGTGGCCTTTTGTGCATGTGAAGGTTCCTCCCCACACAGCAGGGCCTCTGATGAAGCAGCTGTGTATCTTCAATGTGTGTCAATGTGGATCCCGGGTGGCTTAACTGGTGGGGATCTTGGGGATTATGAGTCGCCAAGGACACCGTGATGGTCCCAAACGTTGGTGTATGTGGGCCTCTATTTGTAAGTAAGGGGCTGAGAAGATGGAATAAAAGAGAAAATTTAAAACATTTCCTCAATTTATTTGTTTTTACCATTTTTAACTTTTATTTTAAGCTCAAGTGTACATGTGCAGGTTTGTTATACAGGTAAACCCCTTGTCATGGGTGTTTGTTGTGCAGATTGTTTCATCATCCAGATACTAAGCAAAGTACCCAACAGTTATTTTTTTCTGCTCTTTGCCCTCCTCCCACCCTCCACTCTCAAATAGGCCACTGTGTTTGTTGTTCCCTTCTTTGTGTTTATGAGTTCTCATCATCTAGCTCCCACTTATAAGAACATGCAGTATGTTTTTTCTGGTTCTGCAGTAGTTTGCTGAGGATAATGGCCTCTAGCTCTATCTCTGTTCCCCCAAAAGGCGTGACCTTGTTCTTGTTTATGGCTGCATAGTATTCCATGGTGTATATGTACCACATTTTCTGTATTCAGTCTGTCATAAATGTGCATTTAGGTTGTTTCCATGCCTTTGCTATTGGGCATAGTGCTGCAATGAACATTTGTGTGCATGTGTATTTATGGTAGAATGTTTCATATTCTAATAGTTATATATATTTTTGTTTCAATAATTTTTGGGGTACAGGTGGTTTTTGGTTACATGGATACATTCTTTGGTGGTGATTTTTGAGACTTTGGTACACCCTTCACCTGAGCACTTTACACTATACCCAATATGCAGCTTTTTATCCCTCACCCTTCCCACCCTTCCCTTGAATCCCCAAAGTTTATTATACCATTTTAATGCCTTTGCATCCTCATGGTTTAGCTTCCACTTATGAGTGAGAGCGTATAGTATTTGGTTTTCCACTCCTGAGTTGCTTACTTAGAATAATGACCTCCAGTTGCATCCAAGTTATTGCAGTGGCCATTATTTCATTCTGCTTTATGGTTGAGTAGTATTCTATGGTGCATATTTACCACATTTGCTTTCTCCACTCATTGTTTGATGGGCATTTAGGTAGGTTCTATATTTTTGTAATTGTGAATTGTGCCACTGTAAACATGTGTGGGTGTGCATGTGTCTTTTTCATATAATGACTTCTTTTTCTTTGGGTAGATACGCAGTAATGGAATTGCTGGATCCTTAAAGGAATCTCCATACTCTTTTCCATAAAGGTTGTACTAGTTTGCATTCCCACCAGCAGTGTAAAAGCATTCCATTTTCACCACATCCACACAAACATATTTTATTTTTTAACTTTTAATTTATGAACATTCTTGCTGGAGTAAGTTGGTATTTCATTGTGGTTTTTATTTACATTTCCCTGATGATTAGTGATGTTCAACATTTTTTTCATAAGTGTATTGGCTATTTGTGTATCTTTTTTGTCTCTGTACTGAAATTTTATTGCATTTTATTTTATTTTTTTGAACTTGTCAATTCAGTTTATTTTTTCCCATAAGTTATTGGGGTACAGGTGGTATTTGGTTACATAAGTAAATTCTTTATTAGTGATTTGTGAGATTTTGGTACACCCACCACCAGAGCAGTATACACTGAGTTCTATTTGTAGTCTTTTATCCCTTGCCCCCTCCCACTCTTTCCCCAAATCCCCAAAGTCCGTTGTATCATTTTTATGCCTTTGCATCCTCATAGCTTAGCTCCCACGTATCAGTGAGAACACAAGATGTTTCGTTTTCCATTTCTGAGTTATTTCACTTAGAATAATAGTCTCCAATCTCATCCAGGTCAATGCGAATGCTATTAATTCATTCTTTTTTATGGTTGCATATTACTCCGTTGTATGTATATGTACCACAGTTTCTTTATCCACTGGTTGATTGATGGGCAATTGGGTGAATTCCATGATTTTGCTGTTGTGAATTGTGCCACTATAGACATGTATGTGCAAGTATCTTTTTCGAATAATGACTTCTTTTCCTCTGGGTAAACCCAGTAGTGTGATTGCTGGCTCAAATGGTAGTCCTCCTTTTAGTTCTTTAAGGAATCTCCACACTGTTTTTCACAGCGGCGTTAACAGTTTACATTCCCACCATCAGTGTAGAAGTGTTCCCTGTTCACCACATCCAGCCAACATCTACTGTTTTTTGATTATGGCCATTCTTTCAGGAATGAGGTGGTATCCTATTGTGCTTTTGATTTACATTTTCCTGATCACTAGTGATGTTGAACATTTTTTCATATGTTTGTTGGCCATTTGTATATCTTCCTTTGAGAATGGTCTATTCATGTCCTTAGCCCATATTTGATGGGATTGTTTGCTTTTTTCTTGCTGATTTGTTTGAGTTCCTTGTAGATTCTGGAAATTAGTCTTTTGTTGGATGCACACTTTGTAAATATTTATTTCCCACTCTGTGAGTTGTCTGTTTACTCTGCTGATAAGAAGAGTACTACAAAGAAGATTTTTAGTTTAGTTAGGTCTCATTTGTTTATTTTTGTTGCATTTGCTTTTGGATTCTTAGTCATCAATTCTTTGCCTAAGCCAATGTCTAGAAGAGTTTTTCCAATGTTATTGTCTAGGATTTTAATGGTTTCACATCTTAGATTTAAGTCTTTGATCCACTTTGAGTCAATTTTTGTGTAAGATGAGAGTTGAGGATCCAGTTTAATTCTTCTACATGTGGCTTGTCAGTTTTTCCAGCACCATTGAGTATGGTGTCCTTCCCTCACTGCTATGGTTTTGGCCTGCGTCCCCTCCCAAATTTCAAGTCAAATTGTAATCCCTAATGTTGGAGGAGGGAGGAGAAAGGAGCGAGGTGATTTGAACATGGGGGTGGATTTTCCCCTCACATTTCTCATGATAGTGAGTCAGTCCTCATGAGATCTGGTTGTTTAAAAGTGCAGCAACCCCCACTTCACTCTCTCTTTTTCCTGCTTCAGCCACATGTAAGACATGTCAGCTTCTCCTTCACCTTCTACCACGCTTGTAAGTTTCCTGAGGGCTCCTTAGCCACACTTCCTATACACCCCGTGGAATGGTGAACCAATTAAATATCTTTTCTTGATAAATTACGCAGTTTCAGGCATTTCTTTATAGCAGTGTGAGAATGGACTAATACCAAAAATTGGTACTAGGAGTGGGGCATTTCTATGAAGATAACTGAAAATGTGGGAACAACTTTGGAACTGGGTGATGGGCAGAGATTGGAACAGTTTGGAGGGATAGAAGAAGACAGGATGACGAGGGAACGTTTTGAACTTTCTATAGACTTGTTGAATAGTTGTGACTGAAATGCTGATAGTGATATGGACAGTGAAGTCCAGGCTGAGGAGTTCTCAGGTAGAGATGAGGAAGTTATTGGGAATTGGAATAAACATTGCTCTTGCTATGCTTTAGCAAAGAGACTGGTGGCATTTTGCCCCTGCTCTAGGGATATGTGGAACCTCACACTGGACAGAGGTGATTTAGGGCATCTGGCAGAAGACATTTCTAAGCAGCAAAGCATTCAAGAGTAGCCTGGCAACTTCTAACAGTGTATGTTCATATGCATGAGCAAAGATGATCTGAAACTGGAACTTATATTTAAAAGGGAAGCAGAGCATAAATGTTTGGAAAATTTGTAGCCTGATTATGTGGTTGGAGAGAAAAACTCACTTTCTAGGGAGAAATTCAAGTTTGCTGCAAACATTTGCGTAAGTGAAGAGCAACCAAGACAACAAATGCCTTGAAGGCATTTGTTGCCCTTCACAGCAGTCCCTCCCATCATAGGCCCATAGGCCTAGGAGGAAAGAATGGTTCTGTGGACTGGGCCCAGGGCTCTGCTGCCTGCCCTGCACAATCTTGGGACACTGCTCCCTGCATCTCAGCTGGTCCAGCTCCAGCTGTGGCTAAAAGGCCCCCAAATATGTCTCAGGTCACTACTCCAGTGGGTGCAAGCCATAAGCCTTGACAACTTCCATGTGGTGTTAAGCCTATGGGTGCACAGAGGGCAAGAGTTGAGACTTAGGAACCTCTGCCTAGATTTCAGGGGATGTATGGAAATGCCTGGATAGCCAGGCACAAATCTGCTGCAGGGGTACAGCCTTCATGGAGAACCTCTACTAGGGAAGTGCATAGGGGAAATGTGGGACTGGAGTCCCCACATAGAGTCCCTACTGGAGCACTGTCTAGTGGAGCTGTGAGAAAATGGCCACCATTCTTCAGACCCCAGAATGGTAGATCCACTGACAGCTTGTACCATGTACCTGGAAAAGCTGCAGGCACTCAAGGTAGCCTGTGAAAGTACCCATGGGGACTATAATCTGCAGAGGCACATGGACAGAGCATGTCCCTGAGACATGCTAATACTTCCGCCTTTCCCTTCACCTTCCATTAACACAAACTGTGGTCCACTCCCTTAGAGGGGGACATAAGGTTCGTCATGATCTTCATCATATTACCCACAGTCAGGGAAACAGACAGTCAGCAGGGTTGAGATGTGGGAGAGATGGATGCATCAGTAGGTGAAAGCCAAGGCTTTGTTTCCTGCATTGATGCCCAGGTAGAATCAGGACACAGAGCATGGTTTCCTCCCGCAGTTAAGAGACACAGGCATGCCCCTGACAAGGAGATATTAATCTGAATTCAGACACACACACTCGGGGGCATAGACACACATTTTACATACAACTAATTCCAAACTTGGATAAAAATACATGAAAACAGAAAATTACATAAATCCAACCATGCTCACTGACAAACATAAACACATTCTGTTTTGCACTATGGGCCAGTATGTGTGCAACCAAATCTAGGTTCAGCTGCTCGCCACTTCAAGAGCCAAAGTCAAGAGATGAGAGTTGGTGGGAGGAGAAGCAGGTTTACTGGGAACCAGCAACCTAAGGAGGTGGCAGGCTAGGGTTGCAAAGACCATCTCAAGTTTCTCAGGCTGGTTGGAGGGTTCTTACGGGAGGACGATATGAGGAAACTATGCTCAGGGGTTGGGATCAAGAGGTGACTGAGGACTGCAGGCATATGGGTGCACGTGAGGCTCTGAGAAGATTAGGAACTTCTTTGTCCTTGGTTAAGTCACAATGCTCCTATAAATCTTTAGGAAAACATAGTTAGTTGTTTCCATATCTCCCCTTTAATTGCACAGTTCATTTAAAAAACTATATGGTTGCTTTTGTGTTTTATCTCAGTGCTTTATAATTATCTTAACTTACATGCAGGAATGGGTAAAAGCCTCTTAAACAAAAGTGGAGTTTGTTTTGGTGGTTCCTCTGCTGTTTCACTGTTACATGTGTTCAGTGATTCGTGTCCAGATGACCTCCTCACTCAGAGGGAGATGTAGGATTTGCCTTGATCTTTATCAAATGACTCAGGGAAACAGTCAGTGAGCCTTGGAGAAAAAGGTTTCAGACAGGGATATGAGCTACTGATAAGGACCATTATGAGGAAGTATCAATAGAAGTTTTAAGGAGCAACAAGGAGGCCACTGCATGTGGAGTAGAGGGGGAAAGAGGTGTGAGATGAAATTGAAGAGAACATGGAAAAATAGATCACAGAGAAACTTATGGACCATTGTAAGGACTTTGACTTTAAGTGAAAGATGGGAGCCACGGACAGAGGATGGATACGATCATGCTTATATTTTAAAAGGATCCCCCTTGCTGCTGTGTACGGAATGGACTAAGGATAGGCATGGACAGAAGAAGAAAGACTATTTGTAAGGCTATGACCATAATCCTCCAGTGAAAATGGTAACTCAGATAAGATTGGTGGAAGTAGAGCTGGTAGAATTGGTTAGAATATTTATATGTTTTACAGGAAGAGCAAACTGTATTTCCTGGTGAATTAGATGTGGGAGGTCATGAAAAGAGAAGAATCAAGAATGACTCCAGGGATTTTGGTCCAAGACACTGAGCCGATGAGGAAGTCATAAATTAAGATTGGCAAACTGTGGATGGAACATGTTTAAGAGGAAAGAATATAAGGAGCTCAGTTTTGGGAACCTTGAGTTTGAGATGCCTGTTGTATGTCCAAGTGCAGGGAGTTGAATGCATGAGTTTAGAGTTTGGTACAGAGGTCTGGATTGGGGATATAAATTTGGAGCTTGTAACAGATAGATAACATTTAAAACGTGAGAGGCTGAGATTACCAAGAGAGTAAGTACAGCTGAAAAACAGAAGGGAAACAGCATTGGGTCAACCCAAGATAAAGAAGTCAAGAGAAAAGGAGGAAGCAGTAAAGGACATCGAGATGGAGCAAACAGCGAGATGAGAAGAAACCAAGAGAGTTCCGTGTCCTGGTGGCTAAGAGAAGAAAGTTTATCAAGCAGGAAGAAATAATCAACTGGCAGGTTATGTAAGATGAGACCTGATAACTGACCATTGTGTTTAGCAATATGCAGACCATTAATGACTTTTACAGAATCATTTCTATGAGGTGGAAGGAGAGAAGGCCATTTCAGACTCAGTTTAAGGAGAAATGAGTGAAGAAATTAGAAGAAAGTAAGACTATGCAGTTCTTTTTTTCATATTAAGTCATCAATATAATTTTTTCATCTATTATATGAAAGCTTGCATGGTTGTTCCTTGTTTTATCCTTTAAATCCTTTACAAAGATGCTCAAGATTTCTTTTTTCAAAAATTTTAGATTTAGGGGGCACCTGTGCATGTTTGTTACATTGGTGTATTGCACAATGTTAGGGACTGGGCGTCTAGCGTACCCGTCACTCAAAAACTGAACACTGTGTTCAATAGGTAATCGTTCAGTCGTTACTCCCACCTCTCTCTGCCATTTTTGGAGACTCCAGTGTTTATTATTTCCATTTTTTATGTCCATGTGTATGCATCGTTTACCTCCCATTTTAAGTAAGAACATGCAGAATTTGATTTTCTGCTTCTGAGTTAACTCTCTTAGGATAATAGCCTTCAGCTTCATCCTCATTGCTGTAAAGGACATGATTTTATTTTTTTATTGCTACATAGTATTCCACAGTGTATAGGAAGCATATTTTCTTTTCTTTTCTTTTTTTTTTTTTTTTTTGAGATGGAGTTTCACTCTGTTGCCTGGGCTGGAGTGCAGTGGCACGATCTCAGCTCACTGCAACCTCCGTCTCTTGGGTTCAAGTGATTCTCCTGCCTCAGCCTCCCGAGAAGCTGGCATTACAGATGGGTGCCACCACGTCCGGCTAATTTTTATATTTTTTGTAGAGTCGGGATTTCACCATGTTGGCCAGGCTGATCTCGAATTCCTGACCTCAAGTGATCCGCCTGGCTCATGATCCTCCCAAAGTCCTGGGATTACAGGTGTGAGCCACTGTGCTCAAATAATATGCTACACTGGCCATATGTAGCATATTTTCTTTATCCAATCAACTGTTAATGTACACTTAGATTGGTTCCATGAATTGTCTATTGTGACTAGTGCTGGAATAAACATAGGAGAGCAGGCTGGGCGCTGTGGCTCATGCCTGTAATCCTAGTACTTTGGGAGGCTGAGACAGGTGGATCATCTGAGGTCAAGAGTTCGAGACTAGTTGGGCCAACAAGGCGAAACACTGACTCTACTAAAAATAGAAAAATTAGCTGGACGTGGTGGCATGCACCAGTAATCCAAGCTACTCTACTTGGGAGGCTGAGGCAGGAGAATTGCTTGAACCCAGGAGGCAGAGGTTTCAGTGAGCCCAGATCGCGCCATTACACTCCAGCCTGGGCGACAAGAGAAAACTCAAAAAAAAAAAAGTAAGTAAAAATAAACATAGGAGTGCAGATTTTTCTTTTCCTTTGGGTAGGTACCCAGTAGCGGGACTGTTGGGTCAAAGGTTAGCTCTATTTTTAATCCCTTGAGATATCCACATACTGATTTTCATAGAGGTAGAACCAATCTACCTTCCCACGAACAGTGTACAAGCATTCCCTTTTCTCTGCATCCATGCCAACATCAGTTGTTGTTTGATATTTTATTAATAACACCCAAGAGGAAGTAAAGAAATGGAGCCACAGCTAGCAGAAGAATGAGATCAAAAGATGGACTTCTCTCTATTATCTGGAACAAAAGTTTTAATTGATGGAGAAGTTGCAGTTGTATTGAAGCAACTTCACAAATGGAAAGGCTTTTATTTTTTGTTCACTATTTGAAGAATATTTTTCACCACTTTTTGAGAAGCATTCTTAAGATTGTTGGCCTCACTATATTTTTATTTGCTAATATCCTTAAATCAACATTCTGCTTCAGACAAGCATTGAAAAAAAGTGATTTATAGACCTTGAATCTGGAAACATGTCAGTAGAGAAGTTTAACTATCTTTCTTTTTAATTATTTCAGTTACTTTGTTAAATACTTCTGAAAGCATTCTGAATTCCATCTTTGTGTTATCTTGAATTTCTTTGAGTTTCCTCAACACAGCTATTTTTCTCTGCCTGAAAGGTCACATCCCTCTATTTCTCCAAGATTGGTCCCTGGTGCCTTATTTAGTTCATCTGGTGAGGTCATGTTTTCCTGGATGGTGTTGATGCCAATAGATGTTCTTCAGTGTCTAGGCATTGGAGGGTTAGGTATTTGTGGTAGTCTTCACTGTCTGGGCTTATTTGTAGCCATTTTTCTTGGGAAGGCTTTCTGCATATTTGAAAGAACTCGGGTGTGGTGATCTAAGCTGTATCTGCTTTAGAGGATACCCCAAGCCCAGTAACATGATGCTTCTTGCAGACTCTTAGAGGTACCGCATTGATGGTCTTGGACAAGATCCAGGAGAATTCTCTGAGTTACGAGGCAGAGACTCTTGTTCTCTTCCCTTAATTTCTCCCAAACACAGAGTCTTTCTGTGCTGGGCTGCCTGGAGCTGTGGAAAGGTGACACAAACACCACTGTGACCACAACCACTATGACTGCTGTGGGTCAGACCTGAAGCCAGCACAGTACTGGGTCTCCCGCAAGGCTTTCTGTAACCACTGCCTGGCTGCTGCCTATGTTTGCTCAAGAACCTGGGGCTCTAATATCAGCAGGTGGCAAAGTCCCCCAGGCCCTAGGTGGGTCCAGAAGTGCCATCCAGGAGTCAGGGACTGGAGTCAAAAACCTTAGAAGCCTACCTGGTGTTCTATTGTATTTGGCTGAGCTGGCACTCAGACCACAAGGCATAGTCCTTCCCACTCTTCCCTGCTCTTTCCAAAGGCCGTGGTCACCCCATAGCCACTGCCACTCCAGGCCACAAGGAACACCGCCAGACTCCCTCCGACATTCTCTTAGGGCTCAGTCAGCTTGAAGTGAATGCTGCCTGGCCAGGGGCTCACCTTCCAGGGCAGTGGGCTCTCCTCTGGCCCAGGGCAGGTTCAGAATTGCTGTTCAAGAGTCAAGTCCTAGAGTCAGTGACTCCAAGACCCCGACTGGTGCTCTACTCCCTGTGGCCATGCTGGTACCTAAGGTGCAAGACCAAGTCCCCTTTACTTTTCCCTCTGCTTTACTCAAGCAAGAGCCTTGCCCCATAACAACCACAGATGGGAATGTGCTGAGTCTCAGCTGAAGCTGCAGGTCTCAGAGGCTCACCCAAGGCCCTCAACATAGTACCTGGGTATCGCTGCATGTTATTCAGGGTCCAAGGTGATAAATAACTACTCAGTTAGCAGGTGATGAATGCTTCCAGGAATGAGTCCTTTCCTTGAAGACAGCAAGTTTCCTTCTGGCGCAGGCTGTGTGTCGAAATGCCATCTGCAAGCTAGGGCCTTGGAATGGGGGCCTCATGCCTCCAACCAGTGCCCTATCCTGCTGTGGCTGAGCTGATATCCTAGATGCAAGGCAAAGCCTTCCCCATTCTTCCCTCTCCTCCCCTCAAGTGAAAGAAAGGGTTCTGTTTTGGAGCTGTGAGCTGTGCAGCTTGGAGTTAGGGGAGGAGATGCCGGTACTCCCTTGGCTGCCCAAGCTGGTGTTTTGGTATGTCATGTGCACTGTTTCTGGCATGTGCACTGTTTCCAAGTCCCCTGTTTCTGGCCCTCGTCGAGCACTAGGACTAGCCTAAGAGTTGCAGTCCTTACAGCCTAGACTGCCTTTCCAGGTTCCTTGGAGACACAGAATGCTGTAGCTGTCAGTGGTGAGATTCTCAAGTTCACTCAAGTTCAAGATCACTGGGATCTGACTCCCCTCTGGCTAGCGCTTCCTCCATGAGCAGGCATCAGCTGAATGTGGTCCAGTTTTCCTTTCTGCTCTAACAGGACGGCACTGAGTTCAATCCCTCACCAGTGCTGTGTTCTTCCTCTCCCAGCTCCCAGAGATCTCTGTACCGCTATGCAGGGAGCACCCAGGGAGTGCTGGGGCAGGTGGTACCTGAGATTCACGGCTGTTTTTTTTTTCTCTCTTCAGTCCCTCTTTCAGCAAGATAAAGTTAAAACCAGAAGCTACAAGTGCTCACCTGACTGTTGGTTCTTATGAAAGTTTTTTTGTTTGTTTGTTTGTTTCGAGTTAGATACTTGTTAACTTGGCATCTTTGTAGGGAGGATAATCAGTGGAACCTTCTATTCCACCATCTTGCTCCTCTGCCTTCGTAATTGGTTTTCAAACTAACAAAATCATATTTACATTTCCACCTGTGTCTTAGGTTTACTTATGCACACACCAATTGTTTGATGGTCCCTGGAGTGGAGAATAATAGGAGAGTCCTTACACCAGCAATCACGTAGGAAATACTGTCCCTCAGAAGAAATGTCCCTCAGTGGCATTTCTTCAGTGGGTCCCAGAAAACAAACGACTCTGAAAAAAACCATTAGATGTTTTTAATCCTGTTTTGTTGGCATCCTGGAAGTGGATGATGGTAGAACTGGTCAGAATACTGATATGTTTCAAAGGAAGAGCAAACTGTATTTCTTGGTGAATTGGATGTGGGATGTGATAAAAAGAGAACAGAGAATTACCACCAAGATTTTTGCCCAAGACACTAGACGGGCCAAGAATTCATAAACTGAGTTTGGCAAAGCTGTGGATGGAACACATTTAAGGGAGAAGGATATCAAGAGATCAGCTTTGGGAATCTTGAATTTGACATGCCTGTTGTATGACCAAGTGCAGAGAGTTTACTATACGAGATCAGAGTTTAGTAGAGAGGTCTAAATTGGAGATATAAATTTGGGGCTTGTAACAGATAATATTTCAAACTTGAGAGGTTGAGGTTATCGAGGGAGTAAGTGCAGCTAAAAAAGAGAAGGGGAACAGCATTGGGTCAATCCAAGATAAAGAGGTCAAGAGAAAAGGAGGAAGCAGTAGAGGACACTGAGATGGGGCAAGAAACCAAGAGATTCCAGCGTCTTGGTGGTTAAGTGAAGAAAGTTTATCAAGGAGGAAAGACTAATCAACTGACAAGTTAAGTAAGATGAGGACTGATAACTGACCATTGTGTTTAGCAATGTGCAGGCCATCAGTGACTTTTACAGAAATCATTTCTATGAGATGGAAAGAGAGAAGGCCATTTCAGACTGAGTTTAAAAAGAAATAAATGAAGAAAATATAAAAAAGTAAGAATAGTCAGTTTTTTCCTTTTGAATAATCAATATGATTTTATCATCTATTATTATATGAAAGCTTGCATATTCTTTAAAAATTTTACCCTCTAAACGCTGCATAAAGAAAGTCAAGGGCCGGGCGCGGTGACTCAAGCCTGTAATCCCAGCACTTTGGGAGGCCGAGACGGGCGGATCACGAGGTCAGGAGATCAAGACCATCCTGGCTAACACGGTGAAACCCCGTCTCTACCAAAAAATACGAAAAACTAGCCGGGCGATGTGGCGGACGCCTGTAGTCCCAGCTACTCGGGAGGCTGAGGCAGGAGAATGGCGTGAACCCGGGAGGCGGAGCTTGCAGTGAGCTGAGATCCGGCCACTGCACTCCAGCCTGGGCGACAGAGCGAGACTCCGTCTCAAGAAAAAAAAAAAAAGAAAGTCAAGATTCTTTTTTTTTTTCCCAAAACTTTTGCATTCAGGGTGTACATGTGCATGTTTGTTACATGGGTGTATTGCATAATGGCAGGGATTGGGCTTCTGGGGTACCCATCACCTGAATACTGAACATTGTGTTCAGAAGGCAGTCTTTCTATCCTCACTCCCTCCTCTCTTTTCACCTCCTGGAGTCCCCAGTGTCTATTATTTCCATTTTTATGTTCACGTGTACTCATCATTCACCTCCCTTCTAGAAGTGAGAACATGCAGTATTTGATTTTCTGCTTCCGAGTTAGTTCACTTAGGATAATAGACTCCAGCTTCATCCATGTTTCTGCCAAGGACAAGATTTCATGCTTTTCATGGCTACATAGTGTTCTATGGTATATATGTAGCAGATTTTCTTTATCCAGTCAAGTGTTGATGGACACTTAGGTTGGTCCCATGAATTTGCTATTGTGACTAGTGCTGTAATAAACATACGAGTCCAGGTGTCTTTTTTATATAATCATTTCTTTTCCTTTGGGTAGGTGCTCAATAGTGGGATTGCTGAGTCAAAATGTAGCTTTGTTTTTGATCCCTTGAGGTATCTCCACACTGTCTTCCATCGAGGTAGAACCAATATACCTTCCCACGAAGAGCATACAAGCATTCCCTTTTCTCTGCATCCACGCCAACATCTGTTGTGTTTTGACTTTTTAATATTACCCAAAGACTAGGCACTTCCTTCAGAGAGATTTCTGGCAAGAGGAGGCAAAGAAATGGGGCCGCAGCTAGCAGAAGAATGAGATCAAGAGATGGACATTTCTTTATGGTTTTGGCCTTAAAGTTTTAATTGATGGCGAGGTTGCAGTTTTATTGAAGTAACTCCAAAAATGGAAGGTGGTGGTTGTTGTTGTTCACTATTTAAAGAAAATTCTTTCCCAATATTTCTGAAGTATTCTTGATATTGTTGGCCTCACTCTATTTTTATTTGCTTGACAGCACTGTTATTGACTCTGCTGAAAGTAATTCAAAGCCCTTGAGGTGGCCCCTGGGTGTGCTGCTGATTACCTTGACATCACCTTTCTGCTTCCCACAATCATTGAAAAAAGTGGTTTACAGACCTTGTATCTGGAAACATGTCAGTGGAGCAGTTTAATTGGCTTTCTTTTTATTTCAATCTCTTTGTTAAATACATCTGATAGGATTCCAAATTCCTCTTATGTTATCTTGAATTTCTTTGAGTTTCCTCAACACAGCTATTTTGAATTCTCTGTCTGAATGAATACATATCTCTGTTTCTTCAAGACTGGTCCCTGGTCCCTGGTCCCTTATTTAGTTCATCTGGTGAGATCATGTTTTCCTGGATGGTGTTGATGCTAATAGATGTTCTTCAGTGTCTAGGCATTGGAGGGTTAGGTATTTATTGTCGTCTTCACTGGCTGTGCTTATTCATAGCCGTCCTTCCTGGGAAGGCTTTCCAGATATTTGAAGGAACTTGGGTGTGGTGACCTAAGCTGTGTCTACTTCATTGGATGCCCCAAGCCCAATAACATGATAATACTCAAGAAGTAGGCACTTCTTTCTTTTATATTATTATCATACTTTAACTTCCGGGGTACATGTGCAGAACGGGCAGTTTTGGTACATAGGTATACCCGTGCCATGGTGGTTTGCTGCACCCATCAACTCGTCACCAACATTAGGTATTTCTCCTAATGTTATCCTTCCTCTAGCCCCCCATTCCTCGACAGGCCCCAGAGTGTGATGTTCCCCTCCCTATGTCCATGTGTTCTCATTGTTCAACTTCCACTTATGAGTTAGAACATGTGGTGTTTGGTTTACTGTTCTTGTGGTAGTTTGCTGAGAATGGTGGTTTCCAGCTTCATCCATGTCCCTGCAAAGGACATGAACTCATCCTTTTTTATGGCCACATAGTATTCCATAGTGTATATGTGCCACATTTTCTGAATCCAATCTATTATTGATGGACATTTGGGTTGGTTCCAAGTCTTTGCTATTGTGAATAGTGCCGCAATAAACGTCAGTGATAGGCACTTCTTTCAAGGAGATTTGTGTTCTTAACAGATTCTTAGAGGTATGGCCTTGAAGGTCTTGGACAAGATCCAGGAGTGTTCTCTGGATTACCAGGCAGAGACTCTGCTGTCTTCCCTAAATTTCTCCCAAACATACAGAATCTCTCCGTGCTGAGCTGCCTGGAGCTGGGGGAAAGGCATCACAAACACCCCTGTGGCTACCACCACTATAAGCGTGCTAGGTCATACCTGATGGCAGCACAGCACTGAGTCTCCCCCAACATCTGCCGTAACCACTGCCAGGCTGCTGCCTATGTTTACTCAAGGCCCTGGGGCTCTAGTATCAGCAGGCAGCAAAGCCAGCCAGGCCTGTGTTTTTCCCTTTAGGTCAAGGAGATCTCCCAGGCCCCAGGTGGGTCCAGAAGTCCCATCTGGGAGTCAGGGACTGGACTCAATAACCTTAGAAGTCTACCTAGTGTTTTATTATACTGCGGCTGAGCTGGCCCTCAAACTACATGACACAGTCCTTCCCACTCTTCTGTCCCCTTTCCAAAGGCAGAGAAGCCTGATTCTGTAGCCATTGCCTCTCCAGGCCATGAGGAACACTGCCAGTCTACCACTGATGTGCCCTTAGGACCCAAAAGCCCTTAAGTCAGCTTGTAGCAAATGCTTCTGAACTGGGGCTTACCCTTCAGGGCAGGCATCAGCCGAGTTTGGTCCAGTTCTTCTTTCTACTCTAGCAGGACAGCACTAAGTCCATTGCCTCACAATTGATGTTCTTCCTCCACAACTGTCCAGAGATGCTCTCTATATCACACTGTTGCTGCCAGGGAGTGTGTGTGTGGTCGGGGGGTTGGGGGGTTGTGGGGGGGGTGTGGGCGGAGATGATGTCCCTGATACAGGGCTGTTTTTTCTATCTTTTCAGTGCCTCTTTCAGCGATATGAAGTTAAAACCAGGTACTATGAATGCTTACCTGGTTTTGGTTCTTATGAAGGTGTTTTTCTGGGCAGGTCCTTGTTAACCTGTTGTCCTTCCATGGAGGATGATCAGTGGAGCCTTCTATTCTACCATCTTCCTCCTCTGCCTTCGTAATTGGCTTTCAAACTAATAAAATCATCTTTTCATCTTCAACTGTGTCTTAGGTTTACTTACGCGCACACTAATCGCATTATGTTCCCTTGAGTGGAGAATAATAGGAGGGTCCTTACGGCAACCATCAGGTAAGAAATACTGGCTCCCAGAAGATACTTCTGTGGCGTTTGTTTTTCAATGGGTCCTGACATACAAACATCTGTCTCTGAAAACAATCATTGGATGTATTTAATCCTGATTTTTTGGCATCATAGAAGTGGATCTTGTAGAATTGGTCAGAATATTTATATGTTTTTTTAAAAAGCGCAAACTCTATTTTCTGGTGGATTGGATGTGGGGTGTGGTAAAAGGGGAAGAATTGAGAGTAATTACCAGGATTTGGCCCAAGGCACTGCCCTGTTGAATAAGCCATCAACTGAGATTGGCAAAGCTGTGGATAGAACACGTTTAAGGGGGAAGGATATCAGAAGCTCAGCTTTGGGAATCTTGAACTTGAGATGCTTTTGTATGTCCAAGTGCAGAGAATTGAATATATGGGTTTAGAGTTTAGTAGAGAGATTTGGATTTGGGATATATATTGGAGGGTTGTAACAGATAGATAACATTTCAAATCTGAGAGATTGCCATCACCAAGGTTGTAAGTACAGCTAAAAAGGAAGAGAAACTGCATTGGGTCAATCCAAGATAAAGAAGTCAGGAGAAAAAGAGGAAGCAGTAAGGAACACAGAGATGGAGCAAACAGTGAGATGAGAAGAAACCAGGAGAGGTCAGTGTCCTGGTAGCTAAGTAAAGAAAATTTATCAAGAAGGAAGAAATAATCAACTGGCAGGTTAAGTTAGATGAGGCCTGACCGCTGACCATTGTGTTTAGCAATATGCAGGCCATTAATGATTTTAACAGAATCATTTCTATGAGGTGGAAGGATAGAAGGCCATTCAGACTGAGTTTGAGGGGAGATGAATGAAGAAATTAGAAGAAAGTAAGACTATGTAGTTCTTTTTTCCTTTTGAGTAATCAATATATATATTTTCATCTATTATTATATGAAAGCTTGTATAGTTATACTTTATCCTTTAAATCCTCCATAAAGAGGGTTAAATTTTTTTTTAATTTTAGATTTGGGGGCACATGTGCATGTTTTTTCTCCTGAGCGTATTGCATAATGGTAGGGATTGGGCTTCTAGTGTACCCGTCACTCAAATACTGAACGTCATGTTCAATAGATAATCTGTCAACCCTCACTCCCTCCTCTCTCTGCCCCATTTTAGACTGCCCAGTGCCCATTATTTCTATGTTTATGTCCATATGTACCCATCATTTACCTCCCACTTGTAAGTGAGAACATGCAGTATTTGATTTTCTGCTTCTGAGTTAGGTCACATAGGATAATAGTCTCCAGCTCCATCCATGTCACTGCAAAGGACAGAATTTCACTTTTTTGTGGCTACTTAGTATTCCCTGTTGTATATGTAGCACATTTTCTTTATTCAATCAACTGTTGATGGACACTTACTTTGATTCTGTGACTTTCCTATTGTGAATAGTGCTGCAATAAACATAAGAGTTTAAGTGTCTTTTCATATAATGATTTCTTTTGTGGGGCGTATATACCCAGTATTGGGATTACTAGGTGGAATGCTAGGTCTTTTTTTAATTTGTGGAGATAACGCCATACTGTTTTCCATAGAGGTAGAATCAATTATGTTCCCACCAATAGTGTACTAGCATTCCCTTTTCTTTGCATCCATGCCAACATCTATTGTCTCTTGATATTTTATTATTAATAATACTTAAGGAATATGCACTTCTTTCAAGGAGATTTGTGAGAAGAGGAAGCAAAGAAATGGAGTCACAGCTAACAGAAGAAAAGATGAAATGATGGACTTTCCTTTATTGCCTATATTTACAGTTTTAACTGATGGTGAATTTGCAGTTTTGTTGAAGTAACTACGCAAATGGAAGGGCTTTTTTGGTTCACTATGTAAAGAAAATTCTTTTACAGTATTTTCAGAAGCTTTCTTCATATTATTGGCCTCAGTAGGTCCTGGCAGTCAAACTGCTCCCTTAAAAAAAAAAAAACATTAGATGCATTTGATCCTATTTGGTTGGCATCACGGAAGTAGAGCTGGTAAAATTGGTCAGAATATTGATAAGTTATAAAGGAAGAGCAAACTGTATATCCTGGATTGAAGATGTAATGTGATTGTAAGAGAAGAAGAAAGAATGACTACCAAGATTCTCTTGTTATAGTTTTATTAACTGTCTGTCCATTCTTTCTTTAGTTATTTGAAATTATTAATGGACTTTTTCTCAGAAAAGGAAGATTTTATAGGGTCAACCCAGCTTGTAGCATTTTGCTATTGCAATAATAAATGTGTATGTATATTTTCAGTGGCTGATAGAACAATGGATTTGAACTATAGCTTGGACTTACCAGATACTTGAACATTCTACCCAACAGCTGCAGAATATACATTCTGTTGGACAGCAGATGAAACATTCTCCAAGACAGACCATGTGATAGGCCACAAAACAAGTCTCAATAGATTTAAGAAAATTGAAATTCTATCAAGTACTCTTTCAGAACACAGTGGGATTAAGTTGAAAATCAACCCCAAAAGGAGCCCTCAAAACTATGCAAATACATAGAAATTAAATAACCTGCTCCTGAATGATTGTTGGTACAAGAATGAAATCAAGATGGAAATTTAAAATTCTTTGAAAAGAATGATAATAGCGACACAACGTACCAAAAACATATAAAAACCTGTGGGATACAGCAAAGGCAGTGCTAAGAGGAAAGTTCAAAGCCTCAAATGCCTACATCAAAGAGTCTCAAGGAGCACAAATAGACAATCTAAGGTCACACCTCAAAGAATTAGAGAAAGAACAAACCAAAGCCAAACCCAGCAGAAAAAAAGAAATAACCAAGATCAGAGCAGAATTAAATGAAATTGAAACAAAAAAAATACAAAAGATAAATGAGACCAAAAGCTGATTCTTTGAAAAGATAAATAAAATTGATGTACCATTAGCAAAATTAACCAAGAAAGAAGAGAGAAGATCCAAATAAGCTCAATTAGAAATAAATTGGGAGATATTATGACCAGTATCACAGAAATACAAAAAGATCACTCAAGGCAGCCATGAGCACCTTTCTGTGGGTTAACTAGAAAATCTAGAGGAGACTGACAAATTTCTGGAAATATACAACCCTCCTAGATTAAACCAGGAAGAATTAGAAACCCTGATAAGACCAATAACAAGCAGCCAGATTGAAATCCTAATAAAAAAATTGCCAACAAAAAAAGTCCAGGACCAGACAGATTCACAGCTGAATTCTATCAGACATTCAAAGAAGAATCGGTACGAATCCTGTTGACACTATTCCACAAGATAAAGAGGAAATCCTCCCTAAATCATTCTATGAAGCCAATATCAGCCTAATACCAAAACCAAGAAAGGACATAACAAAAAAAGAAAAGTACAAACCAATATCACTGATGAATATACATGCAAAAATTCTCAACAAAATACTAGCTAACCAGATCCAACAACTTATCAGAAAGGTACTCCACCATGATCAGATGAAACCCACTGCATCCCTGCATACCAAAAAATGCAATCATGGTTTAACATACAGAAATCAATAAATGTGATACACCATGTAAACAGAATTAAAAACAAATATCACACTATCATCTCAATAGATGCACAAAAAGCATTGGACAAAATCCAGCACCACTTTATGATTACAACCCTCAGCATAATAGCCACAGAAGGGACATAACTTAAAGTAGTAAAAGCCGTCTATGACAAACCCACAGCCAATATAATACTGAACGGGAAAAAGTTGAAAGCATTCCCTCTGAGAACCGGAACAAGACAATGATACCCACTCTCACCACTTCTATTTCAACATAGAACTGGAAGCCCTAGCCAAAGCAATCAGACAAGAGAAAGAAATAAAGGGCATCCAAATCAGTAAAGACGAAGTCAAACTGTCGCTGTTTGCTGATGATAAGATTGTATACCTAGAAAATTCTAAAGACTCCTCCAAAAGCTCCTAGAGTTGAAAAATAAATTCAACAAAATTACAGGATAGAAAATTAATGTTCACAAACTAGTAGCTCTGCTATACATTAACAGCAACTAAGCTGAGAAACAAATCAAGAACTCGACCCCTTTTACAATAGCTGCAACAAAATAAATAAAATACTTAGGAATATACCTAACCAAGGAGGTGAAAGACCTCTACGAGGAAAACTACAAAACACTGCTGAAAGAAATCATAGATGACACAAATGGAAACATATCCCATGCTCTAGCATCCCGTGTGAAATTTCAACATTGTGAAAATGACCATACTGCCAAAAGCAATCTACAAATTCCATGCAATTCCCATCAAAATACCACCATCATTTTTCACAGAACTAGAAAAAACAATCCTAAAATTCATATGGAACCAAAAAGAGCCCACATACCAAAGCAAGACTCAGCAAAAAGAACAAATGTGGAGGCATCACATTACCTGCCTTCAAGCTATACTGTTAATATAATGTCATAGTCATCAAAACAGCATGGTACTGGTACAAAAGTCAATAGACCAATAGAACGGAATAGAAAACCCAGATATAAAGTCAAATAGTTACTGCCAACTGATCTTTGACAAAGTAATCAAAAATATAAAGTAGAGGAAATGATGCCCTATTCAACAAACGGTGCTGGGATAATTGGCAAGCCACACGTAGAAGAACGAAACTGGATCCTCATCTCCCACCTTATACAAAAAATCAGCTCAAGATGGATGAAGACTTAAATCTAAGACCCAAAACTATAGAAATTCTAGAAGATGACATCAGAAAAATCCTTCCAGACACTGGCTTAGGCAAAGGCCTCATGATCAATAACTCTAAAACAAATGCAGCAAAAGCAAAAAGATAAATAGATGGGACTTATTTAAACCAGAAAGCTTCTGCACAGCAGAAGAAACAATCCGGAGAGTAAACCCACAACCCACAGAGTGGCAGAAAATCTTTGCAACCTGTACATCCAACAAAGGACTAATATCCAGAATCTACAAGGAACTCAAACAAATGATCATGAATAAACCAAACAGTCCTATTTTGTAAAAAATTTCAAATGTATGCAAAAGTAGAGAACCATCACCCCTAGATTATTTTAAAGCAAATTCCAGCTATTATATAATTTAATACATAAAACCTAAAGTTTTTCAGGGGACCAGTGTGTGCTGGGAAAGACATGGTTGAAAAGAAAGACTGAGAGCAAGTCATAGGGCATAATGGGTTTCTGAAGAAATAGTTGTAGCCAGCAGAAGTATGGGCTATTGTGCAGAGGATATGGAAGTCAAAGATCAATCTCTGTGGATCACTGACAGGATTGCTGGAATGCCTGAGAAGGAAATAACATCAACATCTTTATGCACAACTTACTAGGTGGCCAGACACCCTGAACTGATATTTCTTCTCCAGCTCAGATGAATGACTGGGATATTACTTAAAATTCTATTGCATATCTGTTGCAAGGTAAAGCAGTTCCTCTTTCCCTTCTCTGATTATTTCTTATCAGCTACAGTTCTGGGCAGGGTGTGAGGGTGGTTGCCTAGAACGGGGTTTCCAAAGTTCCTTAATTGTGACCTCTGACCCTTTTTGTTTCTTCCATGTCCATACCCAGAGTCCAAACCCAACGAATACAGTGGGATGACATTATGAATTAATCTTAAGGAAATACCTTATGTACCAAAAGAACTGTGTGATTGTGCTGATTTATATGAGCAGAAATTTGGAGTGTATGCTTGGAAATGAATTGTCAGGGTTTTAGACCAGGGAAAGTGGAATTTATTGTCGGGTCAGGCACAACTAATTAATGCTGATGCATCCTCATAGCTTAGCTCCCACTTGCCAGTGAGAACTCTCACCTTTCTCCAAGAATCTGCAGGAGAACAAGAGCCTCAGATTTTGATTCACTTGAAAAGAATAGAGAAATAAGAAGGCATACCTAAAACCCAGGTGTCTGAGAGACAGAGTGGGGGTGGCCCTCAACTGGCAGAGCCAAGGGTTCTGAGGGTGGGTAAAGAAGACACAAGTGTTTTCTCTACTTCTGTCCCCAAGTCCTGCAAATGATCTAGATCTATGCTCTCCCAGAACCTCTGGAGAAGAAGGGGGAGGATTTTCTTTCAAGGTCGAGTGCCTTGCCCCCAGGATCTCCAGCTTTTTACCATTGCACAGGTTAGGAAAATGCACACCTTCCTGGTAGATTCTGCACCGTGGAGAAAAGGCTTCATGAGAAGTATGGAGGCTGGAATTCACACCCCTCATCCTCACTCTATCATCTTTATCTGTGCATTTCCCTGGTGACCCCTTCCTCCCCCAGTACCTCCCTCATGGTCATTTCTGCTGCATCACAGACACAGGCCTCCAAACAGGTGTGGTTGTGACTGAGTCTGTTTCTGACACCCCACCCCTTCTCACTCTGTGAGGAAACCTTCCTGGGAGGGGCTTGGAATCTGGAATGAAGCCAGAGGGCAGGGCTGATAGGGACCCTTTAAATTCTGCAACTCAGAGATTCACACAGAAGCCTGGACACAATTCAGAAGAGCCACCCAGAGGGAGACAACAATGTCACTGCTATCCGTGAGTTAAAAAGGCACAGCCTTCAATAATTTCAGGTCACACCGAAAAGGGAAGAGGGAGACTTTATGGGATGAATATGTGAACATTTCTACTATGAATGCTTTACTGAGAGTTGTGGGTGTGTGGAAGAGAGACCCCAGGGCTATGGTATCTGAGATGCTTGTGGGGTCTGGGGTGTGGATGCTGGACCATTGTAACCCTCTGGGAGCATGTGATGGTGTCTGATGACAGTGAACTCTGCTGAAAATGATGTGACTTTAGATGGGAAGTGTATGACCCTCCAGGATATGGGTGGGTGTGTAAGTGATCGTAATCAGATGACTGTGCTTTGTCTTTATGACTGTGATGTGTGTGTGAGCACAGCCGGACCAGTGTGTGAGCATCTTTATATGCACAGTGAGCAGGTGTGTGTGACTCAGTGGTGTGGCTCTGTGTGACTGTGTGTGTGCTGGGATGTGACTGGGTGTTGAACTGGGAACATGCATGTGGCCTTCTGTGCATGTAAAGTTTCCTCCCCACGTAGCAGTACCTCTGACTAAGCAGGTGTGCAACTTCCCTTGTGCGTCAACATGGATTCCGGTGGCAAAACTGGTGGGATCTTGAGGACCTTGAGTTACTGAGGATTTATTTCTGAGCATTTATGAGAGCAGAGTGCATGAATCCTCAGCTGCCTTTTCCCAAGCAGAGTAGGGTGAGAAACACAGACTGTGGGGCTGATGGTTCCTTAGGTGGAATCTGCACACGGTGACCCCCTGCTCCTGCCTCCAGCCTCGGGTCTCTCCCTGTCCTTCCCATTGAGCGCCAGGATGGTGAACAGATTCTGATTCACTAGAGAAGGACATTGAGGGACTTGATTTAAGAGACTGAATCATCCAAAACCAGGAAGGTAGAAGTTTAGCCTCTGTTCAGGCAGAACTTACAGTGGATGTTCATCAAGATGTTTGCTGAGGCCTGTAATCCCAGCACTTTGGGTGGCCGCATTGAAAGGACCATGTCAGGCCAGGACTAGTAGACCAGCCGGGGACACATAGCAAGGTTTCATGTTTCCAAAAATTTAAAAATGTATTAAATGTGGTGCTGCATGCCTGTAGTTCCAGCTACTTGGGGGCAGATGCAAGAGGATCACTGAAGCCTAGGCCTTTAAGCATGCTGTAATTTTTTTTTTTTTTTTTTTTTTTTTTTTTTTTTTTTTTGAGACAGAGTCTCACTCTGTTTCCCAGTCTGGAGCACAGTGGTACAATCTCGGCTCTCTGCAACCTCCACCTCCCAGGTTCAAGTGATTCTCCTACCTCAGGTTCCCGAGTAGCTGGGATTACAGGCATGTGCCACCACTCCTGGCTAATTTTTGTATTTTCAGTAGAGACGGGGTTTCCCATATTGGCCAGGCTGGTCTTGAACTCCTGACCTCAAGTGATGCGCCCACCTCGGCCTCCCAAAGTGCTGAGATTACAGGCGTGAGCCACCGCGCCCAGCCTGCAGTGAGTTTTGATGGTGCCAATGCATTCCAGCCTGGGTGACAGTGTGAGACCCTGTTTCAAAAAGGAAAAATACCATCCACTTATAGATTCTATCCAATAACTTCCCTGACTCACAATCTTCATTTGTGCAAGTACTGCGGTGGTGCTCGCAGCAATGTGTGCCCCTTCTGGGAAGGACGTCCATTGCCCTTGATGATTGTGATGCATGTGCCTCCCACACACGGGGGTTTCCTGTTCTCTCCTGTTCATTTCCTTCTCTTTCAACAAGCGTTGTTTCTTGCTGGCGTGAATCTCTCTACTGTTACATCCTCACATCTTGCTTTCACAGTTTCAGAGTTGAAGATGATCACAGGTCTGTGTTCCACAAGGATCCTCCTTGTTTGTTAGAGGACCCCCAACAGGTCCTATACATGCCAGGGATTAGGCTAAAGGGTTTACATACCCTAACTACTGTATTACGAAAACATGATACAAAGAAGGTATTTAGGATTATCATCTATGTATTGGGGAAACTGAGGCAGGGAGAGTTTAAGCAATAGATCTAAGGTCCCATTGTTGGTTGGCAAAGTGGCTCGCCCCTGTAATCCAGCAGTTTGGGAGGCTGAGACAGAAGGATCCCTTGTGCCTACACACTCCAGACCAACCTGGGAAACATCGTGAAACCCCAATGCTCCAAATACATATAAAATTAGCTGGGTGTGGAGCGGTAGTCTCAGCTACTCAAGGAGCTGAGGTGAGAGGATGGCTTGAGTCTGGGAGGCTGAGGTTGCAGTGGGCTGTGATTGTGCTAGTGCACTACAGTCTGGGTGATACGATGAGACTTTGTCTAAAAAAAAAAAAGGTTCAAAATATCTTAACATCTCACCGCCAGTATTCAGCACAATAAAGGATCTAACTGAGGTAGCTCAGTTTCTGAAGCTCTGCTCTTAATTATGGGCCCATTGTCTTCAAAAATACGGGTTCCTGACTGAGGTAGGGTGGGAGCAGGGAGGCCTGAGTCTACCATTTGATCTCTAACTGGCTGCACCACGGGAATCTGTTACTGGGGGGAGGCCGCACCTGGCCCTGCCCCTCTCACCCACTCTCAATCCCCTGGCAGCTGCCACACACAGAGTCTGTGTCCTTGTCTACTGGATCTACTGTGACAATCGAAGCGAGACCTCTTGTCTGTTTCTTGTGAGTACTCCCTGGTGCAGGGATGGGAGGTGGAAGGAGGAAGGATGTACAGCAGCTGCACGGGGGCTAGTCATGGGTCTAGGAGAAAAGGACACTCAAGGTTTGGGGCTGTGGTACTATATCTATTAAAGTGCATAGAATTGTCAGAAAATGGACACTTCATATGACCAAGTCAGTGACTATGGCTCAGTTTCCATCTGTGGATGAGGCGTGGAGCATCTCTTTCCACGCATGGAGAACACAAGGAGCTGAAGCAGCTCCACAGTGACAAGGCCTAGAATACCAACAAGTCTTTGCTCCACTATGGAAGGGGCAAAGAGACTTGTGTGTGTGTCTTGTGTGTGTCCCACAAGAAAGGGACCTGCCCAACACTGTGTGCTCTGCCCCCAGCAACGAACCACATCTGCAGGTGGATTTCCACACCGAGATGAAGGAGGACTCAGACATTGCCTTCCATTTCCAAGTGTACTTTGGCAATCGTGTGGTCATGAACAGCCGTGAGTATAGGACCTGGAAGGAGGAGGTGGAATCCAAGAATATGCCCTTTCAGGATGGACAAGAATTTGAACTGAGAATCTTGGTCCTGGAAGATAAGTACCAGGTGAGCACCCCTGGAGCTTCCTGCATCTGGCTTCCATGGGCTTTCAGAGCAGGAGACAGCTCTTCATGCTGTAGCTCCAGATAACTCCCTCTGCTCTATAACTCCCCCTGTCCCGGGCTTTTCATCACCCACAACTCCCCTTGTCCCAGGCTTTTTAATCACCCATAATTCCCCTTGTCCCAGGCTTTTCATCACCCATAACTCCCCCTGTCCCAGGCTTTTCATCACCCATAATTCCCCTTGTTCCAGGCTTTTCATCACCCACAACTCCCCTTGTCCCAGGCTTTTTAATCACCCATAATTCCCCTTGTCCCAGGCTTTTCATCACCCATAACTCCCCCTGTCCCAGGCTTTTCATCACCCATAATTCCCCTTGTTCCAGGCTTTTCATCACCCACGACTCCCCTTGTCCCAGGCTTTTTAATCACCCATAATTCCCCTTGTTCCAGGCTTTTCATCACCCACAACTCCCCTTGTCCCAGGCTTTTTAATCACCCATAATTCCCCTTGTCCCAGGCTTTTCATCACCCATAACTCCCCCTGTCCCAGGCTTTTCATCACCCATAATTCCCCTTGTTCCAGGCTTTTCATCACCCACGACTCCCCTTGTCCCAGGCTTTTTAATCACCCATAATTCCCCTTGTCCCAGGCTTTTCATCACCCATAACTCCCCCTGTCCCAGGCTTTTCATCACCCATAATTCCCCTTGTTCCAGGCTTTTCATCACCCACAACTCCCCCTGTCCCAGGCTTTTCATCACCCATAACTCCCCCGTCCCAGGCTTTTTAATCACCCATAATTCCCCTTGTCCCAGGCTTTTCATCACACACACAGGGGTTCCCTTTACTTTTCTCATTTCTCTCTCTCATTCAACAAGTGTTGTTGCTTGCACTGCCGTCACCTCTGCTTGCACTGCCATCCTCAGCTTTTTTCCCATTCCTGATCAGGGTCAATGTTGGTTCACTTGCCATTTTTC
The DNA here is from genome assembly GCF_043159975.1 of Macaca nemestrina. NCBI lineage: Eukaryota > Metazoa > Chordata > Mammalia > Primates > Cercopithecidae > Macaca > Macaca nemestrina. Next base: position 48,905,791 of record NC_092144.1, on the reverse strand, counting down.
CAAAAATGAAGAATATCCTCTACGTTTCCCATAGCTCTCATTTCCATTTATGATGTTATTTAAATTTTCATGTAGCTAAATGGATAAGATATACATATGAATAAAATTGTTTTAGTCAGTCCAATATGAAGGCTTCTTCTCACTCCTCAATCCCAATCCTCAGGACAATATTACTAGCTTCTCTACTCTTCTTCCACAGATAGTCTACCCTTAGAAAAGCATATACGTACGCCCATATATATGCTTTCATTTCTTTTTAAACAAATGCTGGTATAAGTGTCTCTACACATTATACTTTAGGAATGACAGTTGAATTGTACCCAAAGAATACATATTGGGGAAATAATCTATCTGTGGTGCTGCCTCATTTTATAAGGATTATATAGTATCCCCCAGAAGGATTTTCCCAGCTTGCTGCTCTTGACCCTTTACAAGAGTTGGTTTCCAATGTTTTGCTCTCACAGATGTTACTGTATTAAGCTTTCTAATCAACCCTTTTGTCATTGCCAACTTTTCCCTATTTATATTGGAACATGATTATAAAGAAATGGAATAACTGGTTCAAAGATGCATGGGTTTTAAATTTGAGAATGAAACCCAAAATATGACTCCCTGTGTAGCCTCAGTAATAAAAAACGTGATCAAACTTTCTGACATTTCAAATGGGTAGGCCAAAAGATTCACATTTTATTCACATTAAAGTCAGAGGTGCTATTCTATGTTTATAAGCTGTTAAAGATAATATCCTATGTTTTATCACATTAATCCAGTCCCACCTCTCTGAGAACACTTGAGTTTCCTTCCTTGCCACCACCAGCTTGGATCTGAGCAATTCCAGAGAGAAACTGGGTCATCAGCAGTAAGCAACAGTTATAGTTTGTGTAACTGAAATGTATGCATTCAGCGAACATTGCTGAGCACTGACCCCGTGGCTGGCCCTGTGCAAGATGCAGGGATTCAAGTTTAGGAAACAAGTCCCTGGCCTTGGAGATCTTCCAGCATAGCAGGGAGGCTGAGCAACTATGGCCCATGTGACACGGAGTGATAGAGCCTCACTGGAGAAATGAGAGGAAACATTGAAAATACAGAGAACAGCTGTCTCAAATCGTTACCAAAGGTAGTCTGCAAAAAAGAAGTGTGTCTACCAGGTCCAATTATATAATGAGGCATTTTCTGGTTGGATGTTTCAGGTACTACGACACCATAGAGAGCAGGCTGAAAGCTTGTTTGGTGGAATACTGTCTTTCTGATGTATTTTTCCCTTCTGTAGGTAATGGTCAATGGCCAAGCCTATTACAACTTTAACCATCGAATCCCGGTCAGTTCTGTGAAGATGGTGCAAGTGTGGAGAGATATCTCTCTGACCAAATTTAATGTCAGCAATTGAAAGAGATAACCAGACTTCATGTTGTCAAGGCATCTCTGATCTACGTGAGCATGGGATTCCCAAAGCCAGCTAACGGCGTGATCTTTTCTCACTTCAATCCTTACTTTTGCTCATTAAAACTTAATCCAACTTCACAGAATTTGGTTCTTGCTTTCATGGGGAGAAAGATAAAGTGGTCATCATCAAGAGGGCTTGGGGGATTTTATGGGTGGTGTGAATGAGTCAAAGAGGATAAATCTTCCTGAGACACAAAAAGTAAGTGAAAAGGCCAGTGAAATGTCTGAGAAGACATTAGCAACTACATCCTTCTATAGCATCGACTATATGTCAGACTCTCTGAACCAACCCTACACAATTTCAGATGAGTCACTGAGGTGTAGCAATGGGATTGGAGGCTTGAATAACTGAGCCATGACAGGGTGGGTAGAGCTATATCTGAGCTGAGCAGAACTGAGTAGGAAGCCCACTCTTTACACTGAAAACAGGGGAGCAGGAACCCTTGGGGGCTCCCATTACTCTGCCTAAACCCCATATCTCATATGTCCCTCCAATTAACTTGGAAAAATGCCAAGAAGAAAATCACCAGAGAAAGAAACTCATGGGCTCGTCCCCTCAGTTCAGGAACAACGGGTATGCAACACCATTTTTCGAAAAGTAGAGCACAGATGCAGAAATTGGATTTGTTCATTTAAAGAGTACTCATGGGTGATCATGCCCTTCTCACTTCCTCTTTGCAGACTGAGAAAGGAAAAAGTCACTTGGCAGAAAAGGAGCTGTAGGCTCAAACAGTGAAAAGGGGAGATACTACTTTCCAGAGTGTAAATCTTGGTCATAGGTGGATAGAAGGCAAACTCTTTGATCAGGGCACACAATGACGGCTCTCACTGATAGTCTCTTCTGTAGGCCTCATTCATCTCCACCACAGACACAAGGTTAGGACACTTCCATTGCCACTCCCTGCAGTGCCCCCACTGCCTCCCCTCACCCAGTAAATCCTAACCATTGATCTCAGAAGACCCCTTCTAATGCCCCAGGCTAACCAAGAGTAAATGTTCTCTCTGGAGTGTCTCCTTTGGAGAGAATTCTGGGCCAGCCCCCTCCATCTGAAATGCTCTAAAGACTTTAATCCTCAGAGTGTCTTGATCCCTGTCTTCCCAGTAGGTCTCTGTGTTTATTTTGGACAATTTATTTCTATTCACCAAGCAGAAAGGCAGACACCTGCTTGACATTTCAGGGATTCAATCGACTTTCTGGCCACTCTCCTTGAAATAAGAAATTATCAGCATGAGATCAGGAGAATTTTGCGTAGAAGACAATGTTTCAATAGCCTCAAGCTAGAAGTCGCCCAATATCTACCAAGAATAAAACTGCTGAATATGTGTTGGCCAATTTATAAAACTCCAGAGTGGAGACCAGTGAAAAGGAAGGATCTACAGCTCTACACGGCAACATAGATGAATCCTAAAAACAGAAATGTTTTAGAAAAGATGCATGATGCAAGGAAAAAAAATCCAAGATAAACATCTACAGGCAAAATTCAACAAAGTGATAAAACTAAAGCAAAGCCAAAAAGAAGGGCAGAAGCATGGTTGCCAGTAGGTGCAAGAAGGTCACATGGTAGGGAAGGAACACAGGAGTCAATGGGTGTTAGCAACAGGCCACAACTATAATTGTGGTGGCTACATAAGTACTAGTTTAATCATGAATTCATCATAATATACATTTTTTTGTTAACTTGGATCAAGTTTTAAAAAATAGTTTAAATTCACAGTCAATAAAACTAAAGAGTAAAACAGAAAGAGAGGAGGGAGGGAGAGGGATTTGAATTCATTTCTTCTTTAAATTCCTAATATAGATTTTAAGGATGTTTTCTGTTATAACAAAGAGAACTTGAGGAGGGGTCCTGAGTGCTCCGCCCCAAGTGAAGACAGCATTGTCGCTGAAGTCTGATCACCTGCACCTGTCCCTGTCTTCATGCAGGTTTTGAGCTAAGTAGCACACAAATCAAGGACGAGACTTAGGAATCTCACTTTTCTCCCAGCATGTGAGTATCTGAGATTTTATTGCACATGGACACCCAGAGAAAAATGAGAGAGTGTAGATGGAGCCCAGGTGTGTGAGAGATGGAGTGTGAGTGGCCCTCACCTGGCAAAGGCAAGGGGCCTGGATAGGGTCAGGATGACACAGAGACTCTCTCTACCTCTCTCCCCAGGTCCTGTTGAGGATCAAGGTCTTTGGTGCCCCAGAATCTCTGAAAGAGAAAGAGAGAATTTTTATTTTCCATGGTTGAGTGTCTTGCATTGAGAATTTCCATTTTAAAAATATCATCCAAGTTAGAAAAATGCACACATTGTGGGGGGGATGGCCAAGATGGCCAAATAGGAACATCTCCAGTCTCCAGCTCCCAGCATGAGTGACACAGAAAATGGGTGATTTCTGCATTTTCAGCTGAGGTACCGGGTTCATGTCTCTGGGGCGTGTCAAACAGTCGGTGCTGGTCAATGGGTGCAGCCCAACCAGTGAGAGCGGAAGCAGGGTGAGGCATCGCCTCACCTGGGAAGAGCAAGGGGGAAGGGAATTCCTTTTCCTAGCCAAGGGAAACTGAGACACACAACATCTGGAAAATCGGGTCACTCCCACCCTAATACTGCGCTTTACCAAGAGTCTTAGCGAATGGCACACCAGGAGATTATATCCCACGCCTGGCCCGGGGGTCCCACGCCAACGGAGCCTCCCTCCTTGCTAGCACAGCAGTCTGAGATCTAACTGCAAGGCGGCAGCAAGGCTGGGGGAGGGGCGCCCACCTTTGCTGAGGCTTAAGTAGTTAAACAAAGCCCTGGGAAGCTCGAACTGGGTGGAGCCCACTGCAGCTCAAGGAGGCCTACCTGCCTCTGTAGACTCCACCTATGGGAACAGGGGATAGCTAAACAAGAAGCAGCAGAAACCTCTGCAGATGTAAATGCCCCTGTCTGACAGCTTTGAAGAGAGCAGTGGTTCTCCCACTGTCAACATTAGACAGATCAACAACACAGAAAGTTAACAAGGATATCCAGGAATTGAACTCAACTCTGCACCAAGCAGACCTAATAGACATCTACAGAACTCTCCACCCCAAATCAACAGAATATACATTCTTCACAGCACCACATCACACTTATTCCAAAATTGACCACATAGTTGGAAGTAAAGCACTCCTCAGCAAATGTAAAACAACAGAAATTATCACAAACTGTCTCTCAGACCACGGTGCAATCAAACTAGAACTCAGGACTAAGAAACTCAACCAAAACCACCCAACTACATGGAAACTGAACAGCCTGCTCCTGAATGACTACTGGGTACATAACGAAATGAAGGCAGAAATAAAGATATTCTTTGAAACCAATGAAAACAAAGATACAGCATACCAGAATCTCTGGGACACATTTAAAGCAGTGTGTAGAGGGAAATTTATAGCACTAAATGCCCACAAGATAAAGCTAGAAATATCTAAAATTGACACCCTAACATCACAATTAAAAGAACTAGAGAAGTAAGAGCAAACACATTCAAAAGCTAGCTGAAGGCAAGAAATAAGTAAAATCAGAGCAGAACTGAAGGAGATAGAGACACGAAAAACCCTTCAAAAAATCAATGAATCTAGGAACTGGTTTTTTGAAAAGATCAACAAAATTGATAGATGGCTAGCAAGACTAATAAAGAAGAAAAGAGAGCAGAATCAAATAGATGCAATAAAAATGATAAAGAGGATATCACCACTGATCCCAAAGAAATACAAACTACCATCAGAGAATACTATAAACACCTCTATGCAAATAAACTAGAAAACCTAGGAGAAATGGATAAATTCCTGGACACATGCACACTCCCAAGACTAAACCAGGAAGAAGTTGAATCCCTGAATAGACCAAAAGCAGGCTCTGAAATTGAGGCAATAATTAATGGCTTACCAACCAAAAAAAATTCAGGACCAGATGGATTCATAGCCGAATTCTACCAGAGGTACAAGGAGGAGGTGGTACCATTCCTTCTGAAACTACTCCAATCAATAGAAAAAGAGGGAATCCTCCCTAACTCTTTTTAGGAGGCCCACGTCATCCTGATACTAAAGCCTGGCAGAGACACAACAAAAAAAGAGAATTTTAGACCAATATCCCTGACCAACATTGATGCAAAAATCCTCAATAAAATACTGGCAAACCGAATCCAGCAGCACATCAAAAAGCTTATCCACCATGATCAAGTGAGCTTCATCCCTGGGATGCAAGGCTGCTTCAACATACGCAAATCAGTATACATAATCCAGCATATAAACCGAACCAAAGGCGAAAACCACATGATTTTCTCAATAGATGCAGAAAAGGCCTTTGACAAAATTCAACAGCCCTTCATGCTAAAAATTCTCAATAAATTCGGTATTGATGGAACATATCTCAAAATAATAAGAACTATTTATGACAAACCCACAGCCAGTATCATACTGAATGGGCAAAAACTGGAAGCATTCCCTTTGAAAACTGGCACAAGACAGGGATGCCCTCTCTCACCACTCCTATTCAACATAGTGTTGGAAGTTCTGGCTAGGGCAATCAAGCAAGAGAAAGAAATAAAGGGTATTCAGTTAGGAAAAGAAGAAGTTAAATTGTCCCTGTTTGCAGATGACATGATTGTATATTTAGAAAACCCCATCATCTCAGCCCAAAATCTCCTTAAGCTGATAAGAAACTTCAGCAAAGTCTCAGGATACAAAATCAATGTGCAAAAATCACAAGCATTCTTATATACCAGTAACAGATAAACAGAGAGCCAAATCATGAATGAACTCCCATTCAAAGTGGCTTCAAAGAGAATCAAATACCTAGGAATCCAACTTACAAGGGATGTGAAGGACCTATTCAAGGAGAACTACAAACCACTGCTCAGTGAAATAAAAGAGGACACAAACAAATGGAAGAACATTCCATGCTCATGGATAGGAAGAATCAATATCGTGAAAATGGCCATACTGCCCAAAGTAATTTATAGATTCAATGCCATCCCCATTAAGCTACCAATGACTTTCTTCACAGAATTGGAAAAAACTGCTTTAAAGTTCATATGGAACCAAAAAAGACCCTGCATTGCCAAGACAATCCTAAGCCAAAAGAACAAAGCTGGAGGCATCACGCTACCTGACTTCAAACTATACTACAAGGCTACAGTAACCAAAACAGCATGGTACTGGTACCAAAACAGAGATATAGACCAATGGAACAGAACAGAGTCCTCAGAAATAATACCACACATCTATAGCCATCTGATCTTTGACAAACCTGACAAAAACAAGAAATGGGGAAAGCATATCCTGTTTAATAAATGGTGCTGGGAAAATTGGCTAGCCATAAGTAGAAAGCTGGAACTAGATCCTTTCCTTGCTCCTTAAATGAAAATTAATTAAAGATGGATTAAAAACTTAAATGTTAGACCTAAAACCATAAACACTCTAGAAGAAAACCTAGGTAATATCATTCAGGACATAGGCATGGGCAAGGACTTCATGTCTAAAACTCCAAAAGCAACAGCAGCAAAAACCAAAATTGACAAATGGGATCTAATTAAACTAAAGAGCTTCTGCACAGCAAAAGAAACTACCATCAGAGTGAACAGGCAACCTACAGAATGGGAGAAAATTTTTGCAATCTACTCATCTGACAAAGGGCTAATATCCACAACCTACAAATAACTCAAAACAAATTTACAAGAAAAAAAAAAAAAAAACCCATCAAAAAGTGGGCAAAGGATATGAACAGACACTTTTCAAAAGAAAACATTTATACAGCCAACAGACACATACTCATCATCACTGGCCATCAGAGAAATGCAAATCAAAACCACAATGAGATACCATCTCACACCAGTTAGAATGGCAGTCATTAAAAAGTCAGGAAACAACAGGTGCTGGAGAGGATGTGGAGAAATAGGAACACTTTTACACTGTTGGTGGGATTGTAAACTAGTTCAACCATTGTGGAAAATAGTGTGGCGATTCCTCAAGGATCTAGAACTAGAAATATCATTTGTCCCAGCCATCCCATTACTGGGTGTATACTCAAAGGATTACAAATCATGCTGCTATAAAGACACATACACACGTATATTTATTGCAGCACTATTCACAATAGCAAAGACTTGGAATCAACCCAAATGTCCATCAGTGACAGACTGGATTAAGAAAATGTGGCACATATACACCATAGAATACTATAGAGCCATAAAAAAGGATGAGTTCATGTCCTTTGTAGGGACGTGAATGCAGCTGGAAACCATCATTCTCAGCAAACTATTGCAAGAACAGAAAAGAAAACACCTCATGTTCTCATTCATAGGTAGGAATTGAACAATGAGATCACTTGGACACAGGAAGGGCCTATTGTGGGGAGGGGGGCGGGGGGAGGGATAGCATTAGGAGATATACCTAATGTAAATGACGAGTTAATGGGTGCAGCACACCAACGTGACACATGTATACATATGTAACAAACCTGCACATTGTGCACAAGTACCCTGGAACTTAAAGTATAATTTAAAAAACAGTTTTTATTGTGTATTTATTCCTGTTTATTTATTTATTTTTAATTATTATTATACATTAAATTCTGGGATACATACATGTGCAGAATGTGTGAGTTTATTACATAAGTATATATTTGCCATGGTGGTTTGCTACATCCATCAACCCGTCATCTACATCAGGTATTTCTCCTAATGCTATCCCTTGCTTTTGAAGGGGTGGCCTGCCCCCCCCACCTGTGGGTGTTTCTCGTCAGGTGGAATGAGAGACTTGAGAAAAGAAGGAGACACAGAGACAAAGTATAGAGAAAGAAAAGTGGACCCAGGGGACCAGCGCTCAGCATAAGGAGGACAAGCCAGCATACGGACAAGTGCTGGCACTGATCTGAGTTCCCGCAGTATTTATTGATCATTACAATAGGGTAATAGTGGGCAGAGGGTCAGCAGGAAAACATGTAAACAAAGGTCTCTGTGTCATAAACAAGGTTAAGAGAAAGTGCTGTGCCTTGATGTGCACTTACACAAACATCTGGGTGCATTAAAGATCAGTATTGCCACTAGCACATCTCACCTCCAGCCTTAAGGCTGTTTTCTCCTATCTCGGTAAATAAAACATACAATAGGGTTTTACACAGAGACAGTCCATTCCCAGGGATGAGCAGGAGACAGGTGCCTTCCTCTTATCTCAACTGCAAAGAGGCCTTCCTCTTTCACTGATCCTCCTCAGCACAGACCCTTTACCGGTGTCGGACTGGGGGATGATCAGGTCTTCCTCTTCCCAGGAGTCCATATCTCAGGCAATCACATGGGGAGAAACCTTGGACAATACCTGACTTTCCTAGGCAGAGGTCCCTGCGGCCTTCAGCAGTGTATTGTGTCCCTAGGTACTTGAGATTAGAGAATGGTGATGACTTTTAACAAGCATACTGCCTTCAAGCACTTGTTTAACAAAGCACATCCTGCACAGCCCTAAATCCATTAAACCTTGAGTCAACACAGCACGTCTCTGCAAGCACAGGGCTGGGGCTAAGGTTACAGATTAACAGCATCTCAAGGCAGAAGAATTTCTCTTAGTACAGAAAAAAATTGGTCTCTTATGTCTACTTCTTTCTACACAGACACAGTAACAGTCGGATCTCTCTTTCTTTTCCCCACATTTCCCCTTTTCTTTTCGACAAAACTGCCATCGTCATCATGGTCCGTTCTCGATGGTCGCTGTCTCTTCGGAGCTGCTGGGTACACCTGCAGACTAACAACAGACACAACAGGCACACAAGGATTAATATGAAATTTACAGTAGTAGTACTTCCGATGGTCTTAACCCAAGTTACAGGGTTAAGATTTGCGAGGCCATCAGCAACTCCCGTGATTGTCTCAGTTCCTGGTACCAAATTTAAATAGGTTTTTGATGCTTCAAAACTTTGTTCTTTTATTTTGGAAATGTCTAAAGTGAGACTATCTTCTCTTCCCTGTAGGTGGCATCTAACCATGTCCCAGTGAAGCTCAGACTCATTATAAACTCGGGGTGTAATACAAAAATCTAACGTATTCCAGTCACACTGTAACTGGAAACGATGTTCTAAGCTCATGAGCCTATCTCCCATCCAAATGACAGTTTGTCAAAGATCATTAATTTGATTTGCCAATTTTTGATCAATACCAGATTGTGAATTCCACAATGTCGTAGATTTTTTTTGCCAATTGTTAACAAAGTTTACCGTCTGAACAGAAGAGTGCAATGCAACTCCACCACGCGGCCGTAGCTGTGACTGCAATTAATCTCACAATTACCACAATCAAAGTAAAAATGAATCTTTTGGATCTATTTAAAACACCTTTCAATACTTCAGTCAAAATATGGATGGATGGTGAGGCCTCCCATGGTCAGTCCATGGACACAGGGATCCACACGCCCACTCTTGCTCTCACTAGCAGAATACAGTGCTGCCAATTAAAAGTTGAATCAATGCAAGTAAACAATCTACAGTTTTCACAGGTTATAGTTTGGGAGTCTGGGTTAATAACTATATTTCCTACAACTAGCATATAAGGGGGCTTTGCACAACTTTGTAAAGGAACTGTGAGACTGGAATTTAGGTTGGTAGAATAAAATGGCTTATGATCTCTTGTTTCTATAGCTTGATTTCCAGACCAAATTCTAATGCGGTATGAGGCCACAGTAACCCTCCGTAATTCTGGATGTTCAGGACCAGAAACAGGACTTATTTTTGGTCTTGGAGTAGAGGTTCCTTTTTCTCCCCATTCCCAAGGGCAGAAAGACTGTAATTTTTTGTGCTTGTGTTGTCTAAACTTTCTGTTAAGTCACTATCAACAGCTGGACTGACTTATGCACTGGGACATGATTGAGTTTGTCCTGTGCAATTGTGGTAGAATTGACCTCGAGGTGCTCAATCTATAATAGTTCTGAATTCATTGTTTTGTAATATCACCACATTATCGGCCACACATTCTTCCCAAACTAAAACTTCTGTGTCTTTTGATTATTTGGGAATTTCCTTGGAGCAAGATTTCCCTTTAGGCCTGCATTTTAATGATCTTTTATAAGAAAAGTCCTGTAAATAATTTACCTGTGGCCTGAGTGATATTCCACTTACCATGTAGTAAATCTACTGCTGGTACTGACAGTAGGTACTTCTACCAACCAATTTTGGATTGCAGGCATTAGACATCCTGGTGCTCTCCCTAAGCAAATAGGAGGATAATGATACCCAGTGGAAATATTTATCATCATTCCTTCTTCCTCAGGTTTGGCAGGGCAACGGTCACCTGTGGGGCCAGGTACGCATGCACTATTATTAACATATACTTCAACAGGATTATCCATCCATGTGACTGCCCGAATTAAGGGCGGGAAAGGCACATAGGCCCAGTGGGTATAATTAGTTGCAGCTGCTCCTGCAGGCATGGAGAGACTTACCACCATTGATACAATCATCAAAGCTGCAAGCAGCATGCTCTCTGGAGTTTGTGTCACCTTTGTGTTCTCTAGACTTTTTTTAGCCAACTGTGTCAGCTTCTTTAATTGTGCCCAAGTTGGTGGCTCCGCTTTCTTGGTGGATGGCAACTTCAATCTGTTCTTCCGACATCCCCATTTTGTTCCTCTTGTGAGTCGATGGTGCTCGATTGTGGTGTTTCCGTCTCCGTGCAGGCGCTTTTCTTTGCATCTCTGATAGGTAGAACTTCAAATGTCTAGTGGGTATCCAAACAGGAAGCTGATTTTCTCCTGGTGAAACACAAGCAAAACCTCCCCCACATTACCACCTTCCCTATTTCCCATGTCTTATTTTTTGTCTTTCCACCCAAATCAGTTTTCCTTCATGCATGCTGTTCTTTTTACCAGTAAGATGTTGTTCCGCAGAAGTAGTAGTCTGATGTCTATAAATCTTTTAAAAATTTAAAGTACAGAGTGCTAGATTAAGTTGCGTCTGAGGAGTGATACACTCCTTACTGTCTCCCCCTTCTTTTTGTTTAACTAATTGAGTTTTGAATGTTCTATTAGTTCTTTCAACTATGGCCTGTCCTTGGGAATTATAGGGAATTCCTGTTGTATGTATAATTTTCCATTGATTTAAGAATTTTTGGAAAGCTTTATTACAGTATCCTGGTCCATTGTCAGTTTTAAATTTTTCTGGAACTCCCATTACGGCAAAACAAGATAATAAATGTTTTTTAACATGGGAAGTACTTTCTCCTGTCTGGCAGGTTGCGCATATGAAATGTGAATAAGCATCAACTGTTACATGGACACATGATAATCTTCCAAATGAAGGTACATGTGTAACATCCATTTGCCATAACGCATTAGGACACAGACCTCTGGGATTAACTCCTGCCTCTTGAGCGGGCAGGTGTAGAACTCGACACTGGGTGCAATGTTGTACAATATTTTTTGCCTGTTTCCATGTGACATCAAATTTGTTTTTTAATCCTGCTGCATTTACATGAGTCAAAGCATGAAGTTCTTGTGCTTTTATGAATGCAGAGGATACCAGTAAGTCAGCTTGTTCATTTGCTTTAGTTAAAGGCCCCAGTGAATTAGTGTGTCCTCGAATATGAGTAATATAAATTGGGAAATTTCTTTTTCTTACAGTTTGTTGTAATAAATTGAACAGCTGGTTTAACTGATCATCCATGCTATATTTAATTAGAGCTGTCTCAACATCCCTTGTAGCCTAATCTACATATGCAGAATCTGATACAATATTAATAGGTTGATTAAAATCTTATAACACTGTGATGACTGCAACTAACTCTGCTCTTTGAGCTGATTGATACTGAGTTTAGATGACTCACTCTTTTGGCGCTGTGTAAGCCGCCTTTCCATCAGTAAACACTGTCAGAGCATTTTCTAAAGGCTAATGTCTGGTAATTTTAGGTAAAATCCAAGTAGTCAATTTTTAAAACTGGAAGATTTTTGGTTTTGGGTAATGATTATCAATAATTCCCACAAAATTAGCAAGACCAATCTGCCAAGCACCAGAATGGATAAAGGCTTGTCTAACTTGTTCGTCATTTAAAGGAAAAACTATTTTGTCTGGGTCATTTCCACACAATTTTATTATTCGTAATCTTGCCTGACCAATTAATGTAGTTATTTGATCCAAGTACAATGTAAAAGTCTTAATTGTACTGTGAGGAAAGAATGACCACTCCACAGGATCAGTATTTTGAACAATGATGTCTGTTGGAGAATGTGCAGTAGCAAAAATCAAAAGTTGAAGTGGGGCCAAGGGATTTATTCTATTTATTTGCGGTGACTGAAATTTTTCTTCCACTAATTTAATTTCTTTTGCTGCCTCTGGGGTTAATTTTTTTTACTGTTTAAGTCTGGGTCTCCTCTTAAGATAGAGAACAAATTTGACATGGCATAAGTAGGAATGCCTAGAGTTGGTTGAATCTAATTAATATCTCCTAGCAATTTTTGAAAGTCATTTAATGTTTTTAACGTTTCTTTTCTTATTTCTATTTTTGTGGCTTAATTTTTCTATTTTCTATCTGTATCCCTAAATAATGAAAAGGAGTAGAGGTTTGAATCTTATCAGATGATATTGTCAGTCCTGCATTGGCAACCTCTGTCCGCAGAAATGTGTAACAGTCAATTAATTTGTCTCTCGTTTCTGCAGCACATAAAGTATCATCAACATAATGAATGATGTAACAGTCTGAAAACTTGTCTCTAACTGGTTGAAGAGCTTGAGCTACAAAAGTCTGACAAATAGTTGGACAATTAAGCGTTCCCTGAGGTAACGCTTTCCACCAAAACCTGGTGGCTGGTTCTTTATTATTTATGGCTGGTATAGTAAAGGCAAATTTTTCACAATCCTGCTCTGCCAGAGGAATGATAAATAAGCAGTCCTCCAGATCAATTATAATTAAAGGTCAGTCTTTTGGGATCATGGCCAGAGAGGGCAACCCAGGTTGGAGAAGACCTATGGGTTGAATCATGGCATTTACGACTCTTAAGTCAGTTAACATACGCCATCTGCCGGATTTTTTTTTTTTAATTACAGACAGGAGAATTCCAAGGGGAGAATGAAGGCTCAATATGTCCCTTTTCTAATTGTTCCTTTGCTAATAAATGTAAAGCCTCCAATTTTTGTTTTGGTAGTGACCACTGATTTACTCATACTGGTTTTTCTGTTTTCCAAGTTAATGGAATGGGTTTAGGAGGCTCTACAGTGGCCGCCCCTAAAAAGGATACCCTATTCCTTTTCTTTCTTGATTTCCCTCAGTCTCAATTGGGACTTTAATGCCATTTTCATGTTTTCCTAGTCCCTTTCCGAGTATATATCCCATCTTAGTCATGATTTTTTGACTCCTGGGGTTGTATAATGGGGTGGGCATAATGATTTCCGCACCCCATTGTTGTAATAAATCTCAACTCCACAGATTAACAGGAATTGAAGTAATCATTGGTTGAACAGTACTTTCTTGATTATCTGGCCCTAAACAATGTAAAATCGTAGTACTTTGATACACTTCTGAGGCAGTGCCTACGCTGACAAGTCCTGCAACAGTCTTTTGTTTAGGCCAATTTTTTGGCCACCGATTTAAAGCAATGATAGGGACATCTGCTACAGTGTCTACTAACCTTTCAAACTGTTTTCCTTGAATAATGGCCTTACACAAGGGTCTGCTCTGTAAGACCTGACTTGCCCAGTATGCAGCCTTTCCTGTTGGATCAGTGCTTCCAAATCCTCCTGTTCTTTTTATCTCACTGTTTCCAACCTTAATATAAGGCAGGAGTAATAATTGAGCAATCCTGTCTCCTGGACTGGCACTCCAGGGAATTGAGGAGCTAATAACCAATTGAATTTCACCTTTGTAGTCTGAATCAACCACACCGGTATGAATTTGAACTCCCTTTAGATTTAGACTTGATCTTCCTAAGATTAGTCCTACAGTCCCCTCAGGCAGTGGGCCATACACCTCTGTGGGGATTTTTTGTGGGGGCTCCTCTGGAAGCAGAGATGCTTGTATAGTACATAAATCTACTGCTGCACTGCCGCTTGCTGCAGGGGACAATCGCTGTATTGTGGTAACTGGCCCATTCCCTGAGGCACTTGTGACAGTGGGGGGTTGTTGTCCCTGAAAACCCTGAGGAAAAAAGGGCTGAATTGGGAATGCCCCTGTTTGTGGCAGGACCTGAGCTTGGCCCCTCTTCTCATTTCCTGACAATGGTTGCCCATTTTTATCAAATTTAGAATGACATTGATTAGCCCAATGTTTTCCTTTTTCACATCTTGGACATAAGTCAGGTGGCTCTTTATCTGTTGTTGCAGTATTTTGAATAGTTATACTTTGTTTATTTGAGGCTGGGCCATTCTTTTTTAGATGACCAATTTGTCCACAATTACAACATTTTCCCCCCAAATGTTCTAACTTGTTCTCCTAAAGCAACTCCCGTGATTGCTTGAGCCATAAACATAGCTTTATGCATAGCTCCTCCAATTCCATCACAGACTTTTACCTACTCTAAGATTACATCTGATCCTGCTGGGACCCTTCCTTTTAATGGCTTAATGGCTGATTGACACTCAAGACTGGCGTTTTCGTATGCCATCAACTCCACTATGACCTTACGGGCATTCTCATCGGTAATTGACTTTTGAGCAGCATCTTGAATCCTTGCCACAAAATCAGGGTATGGCTCTTTAGAACCTTGTCTTATTGTATTGAATGAGGGGCAGGTGGTTCCTGGGTCTTGGATTTTCTCCCAGGCCCTAAGGCAGATAGCTAGCTCTAACTTGCTCAGTGGCCTCATTTTGCATTATTGCTTGTTGATTAGTAGTGCTCCAATTTTGACCTGTTCCTAATAGTTGATCTGCATCTATGTTAACTGGAGGATTGGCAGCCCTGTTTTTTCAGACCTGTTCTTGTGCTCCATCAATCCACCAAGTCTTAAATTGTAAAAGTTGAGAGGGTAAGAGTGATGATTTTGCCAGAATCTCCCAATCATAAGGAATGAGCCTATGTCCATGGGCAATGGTACCTAATAATGTTCTCATGTAAGAAGAGTGGAGTCCATACTGTTTTACTCCTTCTTTCATATCTTTTAGCATTTTTATAGAAAAGGACTCATATCTGGTCTCAGCTGTGGGAGGCTGTCCCTCTTGGGCCCCTTCTCCAGGTGGTCTTGGTTCTAATATTACTGGGAATTGCCACGCCTCAATATCTCCTTGTTTTCTTGCCTTATCAATAATTTTATGTAATGCACTACCCTGTCCACTAGGCAGTGCTGTAGGATTAAGTCTCATAGTGGGCAGCTAAGGCTATAGCGCCCTCCCCTGTGGGGCCGGAAACGTTCCTGCCTGTCCATACTGATTTTCTGGGGGTGGCTGATACTGAGGTTCAGCTGGCGGCCAGTACTGATAGGTTACTGGCAGCTGGGTCTTATTTCCTACCAGCTGATGTTGTGGACACTGTATTTGGATTGGCACTGCCGTGACAGAGACTCTATCTTTTTTTATTTGATCTTCTTTTGGGGTTTGTACTTGCTTAATCTGCATTTGAGGTTGTAACGTTACAGGCATCTGAGCTGCAGTAAGAGGAGTTGGCCGTCGTGGTTTAGACTCTGATGGCTCTGCTAATTCCGGACCTTTTTCTTCTAATTTTAGTGTTTCAGGATATATCACCTCCTGTAATTGATTATTGTCAACATTTTGCATTGACCGAGCCATTACTGGCTCTGCTGCATATTTACAATGTGAACTTTCCATTCCCTTCCGGGATTCTATCCCTGCCTCTTCTTCACAATCTATTACACAGCTTTCAGGGACATTAGAAACTGAAATGCTATCTTCTTCTGTTTGAAACGGTTCTAAAGCTACTTTAATAATGACCCAATCATTCCTTACTGTAAGGGGGATGATTTTACCTTCTCTACTTGCTTGTTTTAATTCTTTGCCAATTTTTTCCCAATATTTTAGATCTAAAGTTCCCTGTTCTGGAAACCATGGGCAAAACTGTTCTATTGTTTGAAACAGCGCAATTAGATTTTTTTTGTAGGGATGCTAACTCCCCCTCTTTTTAGAAGAATTTTAATAAAGCTGTGATAAGAGGCATATTTACTTTTAGTTTGCCCCATTGTTACCCTAGGTTCTTCCGAGCACACAAGCTTACCGCAAGGCTGACTGTAGACTTACTCGGGAATCTCTCATCGACTTGTCCTCAATGACCATGCTCGAGCATACCTTAACCCTAGAGAAAATCACCCACGTTGGGCACCAGATGAAGGGGTGGCCTGCCCCTCCACACCTGTGGGCATTTCTCATCAGGTGGAACAAGAGACTTGAGAAGAGAAAGAGACACAGAGACAAAGTATAGAGAAAGAAAAAGTGGGACCAGGGGACCTGTTCTCAGCATACTGAGGACCCGCGCCTGCACTGATCTCTGAGTTCCCTCAGTATTTATTGATCATTATCTTTACCATCTTGGAAAAGGGGAAGTGGCAGGACAATAGGGTCATAGTGGGGAGAGGGTCAGCAGAAAAACATATGAATGAAGATCTCCGTGACATGAATAAGTTTAAGGAAAAGTGCTGTGCCTTGATATGCATATGCAAACACCTCCATAAACGTTTTCAGTGCATAAAGAGCAGCATTAGCGCTAGCCCATCCCACCTCCAGCCCTAAGGCAGTTTTCTCCCATCTCAGTAAATACAACATACAATTGGGTTTTACACCGAGACATTCCATTGCCCAGGGAGGGGCAGGAGAGAGATGCCTTCCTCTATCTCAACTGCCAAGAGGCCTTCTTTCCTCTTTTACTAATCCTCCTCAGCACAAACCCTTTATGGGTTTCAGGCTGGGGGATGATCAGGTCTTTCCCTTCCCATGAGGCCATATTTCAGGCTATCACATGGGGAGAAACCTTGGACAATAGCTAACTTTCCTAGGCAGAGGTCCCTGCGGCTTTCCACAGTGTTTGTGTCCCTGAGTACTTGAGATTAGAGAATGGTGATGACTTTTAACAAGCATACTGCCTTCAGGCACTTGTTTAGCAAAGCACACCCTGCACAGCCCCAAATCCATTAAACCGTGAGTCACCACCACCACAGCACATGTCTCTGCAAGGACAGGGTTGGGGGTAAGGTTACAGATTAACCGCATCTCAAGGCAGAAGAATTTTTCTTAGTACAGAACAAAATAGAGTCTCTTATGTCTACTTCTTTCTACATAGACGCAGTAACAGTCTGATCTCTCTTTCTTTTCCCTACACTTTTCTTGTACCACATGATATCCTCTCAGCCCCACCACTTCATCCAGCCATTACTAAGGTGACCAGGTCCTAACCGGTTTTCACAAGCTTCATGCAGGTGCACACTGACAGTGTCTCTCCTTAGTAGCTATCTTTCCAGTACCTTCCTCTTTCCAGCCCTGGGCTTCTTTGAGGTGGTGGAATAGGATTCTTGCAAAAATACCCTCAGCATCCATGCATCTGCAAACCAGAATTGTGGGAGAATTAATGCCAATAGGATGACTTTTTAACAATTGAGGATGGGGGCAGATGGACAAACACTTCCATTTTTATTCTGGGCAGAGAGTACTAAGAAACATTTCATAGTTTGGAGGGAAGGGTGGAAACCAAGCTTATGCCAGAAAAAGTCATAGAAAGCTGGACCCTCTAATGGGAACCTAAATCTCTTATTGGGCAAATCACAGTAAAGACCCATTGCTGATAAGTGAAGCAGTGATTACCCATGACATACTTGGTATCAAAATTACTAAGTATTTCTTAGTATTATAATTATTCATATAAAAATTACTAAGCATAGTTACCTGTGCTTTATTGGCAGGAAGTGCTGAGAGAAGGTGAAGCATTGGGCTCCAGTAGCTGTGGAACTAAAATTGTAGGGGTACAATGGTAATCATGGGATTGTTGAAGTACTTGGTTTGGTTTTAACTGCACTGGAATTCTTTTTATTAAAAAATAATAGAGAAAGAATGAAAGAAAAAAGAAGAGAGACACATTCATTCCAAACAACTACCAATTCAAGGCACACTTTGAATACTAGGCATTCTTGATGATAGCACTTAAAGAAACCCTCACATCTGAAAAGCACAGGGAAGAGAGTGCTGAAACTCACACATAGGATCTAATTTCAAAAAACATGGCACAACTGCAATGGAAACTGATGCATGGTCTCAACAAATCCTAGACGTCAAAGTTAATGCTCTGATAGTTGGCTAACTCAATTTCCTAATTTCACAAACTGCTTTAAAAAACTACAGTTATGAAAATGTATGGATAGTGGCTTAAATATAAACATACAGACCAATGGAACAAGAATTGAGAGTTCAGAAATAAACCTAAAAATCTATTGTAAATTTATTTCAACAAGAGTGCCAAGACTATTCAACGTGGAAAGACATTGTCTCTTGAAAAAATGGTTTTTGGTTTTTGTGGGGTTTTTGTTTGTTTTAAACTTTTAAGTTTTAAGTTCAGGGGTACATGTGCAGGATGTGCAGGCTTGTTATACAGGTAAACCTGTCATAAAGGTTTTTTTGTACTGAATATCCACATGTAAAAAAAATGAAGCTGGACCCTTACCTTATACTATATACAAAAAATAACTCCAAATGGATCAATGACCCAAAGGTAAGAGATAAAACTGCCAAATACTTAGAATGAATATAAGGGTGAATCTTCTTTGTCTTGGATTTGGCAATGGTTTCTTCAATATGACACCAAAAGCATGAGCAATAAAAAAAAAGGCAAATTTGACCTTATCAAAATTTTAAAAATTTGTGCATCAGAAAACATTATAGAGTGAAAAGATAACCTGCAGAATGGAAAATACATGTTGGCAAATCATCTACTTGACAAGTGTCTAGTATCCAGAATACATGAAAAACTTTCATAACTAAACAAAAAGGCAAGCAACACAATATTAAAATAAGCAAATGACATTTCTTCAAAAAGATACAGGCGACCATCAGGCACACAAGGAAATATTTAATGTCATTGGTCACAAAGGAAATGCAAATCAAAATCATAACCTCTATCTTCAGCTCCCATGGTGTGTCAGGAAGGACCATCAGATGGAGACAGAGTTATGTGTTTCTGAGCACAGACCTTCCTTGGGCTCTTTGGGTGGGGCTTGCTGTGGCTGCAGTGAGGGTTCAGGGTGTGGTTCCCAGGTCAATGGAGTTATGTTCCCAGGTGGGTTATGGCTGCCTCTGTGATATCATACAGATTGTCAGAAAAGTGGGGGAAAGCCAGCAGGTATAGGCCTCATCCAGCTCCCATGCAACCCAAAAGATGGGTCTCACTCCAATTGTGCCACCCACAGCATCACTGAGTTTGTTTTCAGGCAGTGGATGACAAGGGCTGACAACTTACCCAGGCTAACAGCCTTCCAGCTAAGGAAGCAAGCAAGGTTTTTATGCCTCCCTGCCTGTCACATCTGCGCATAAAGATTTAATTACCACAAACCCAAAAGCAATAAAACAAAGATAAATAAGTGGACTTAATTAAAGACTTTTGCATGGTAGACAGAACAATCAGCAGAATAAACAAAACCTACAGAGTAGGAGAAAGTCTTCACAATCTACATATCCCACAAAGAAGTAATATTCAGAATTTACAAGGAACTCAAACTAATAAGCAAGGAAAAAACAAACAATCCCATCAAACAGTGGGCTAAGGATATGAACAGACAATTTTCAAAAGAAGACATACAAATGACCGACGAACATATGAAAAACTCCTCAACACCACTAATGATAAGGGAAAGGCAAATCAAAACAAAGATACCACCTTACTCCTGCAAGAATGGCCATAATCAAAAAATTAAAAATTAAAAGATGTTGGCGTGGATGCAGTGAAAAGGGAACACTTCTAACTGCTGGTGGAAATGTGAACAAGTACAATCACTATGGAAAACAGTGTGAAGATTCCTTCAGGAATTAAAAGTAGAACTATCATCTGATCCAGCGATGCCACTACTGGGTATATATCTGGAGGAAAAGAAGTCATTGTACAAAAAGATACTTGCACACACACGTTAATAGCAGCACAACTCACAATTGCAAAAATGTGGAACCAGTCAAAATGTCCATCAATCAATAAATGGATAAAGAAACTGATATATATATATATATATGAATGGATAAAGAAACATATATATATTTATATATATACACACATACATATATGTGATGCGATACTACTCAGCCAGAAAAAGGAATGAGTTAACGGCATTTGCAGCAACCTGGATGCGATTGGAGACTATTATTGTAAGTGAAGTATCTCAGGAATGGAAAACTAAACATTGTATGTTCTCACTCATAAGTGGGAGCCAAGCTATAAGAATGCAAAGGCATGAGAATGATACAATGGACATTGGGGACTCAAGGAGAAAGGATGTGAAGAAGGTGAGGGATAAAAGACTACAAATTGGGTTAAGGGTATACTGCTCTGGAGGTGGGCACACCAAAATCTCACAAATCACCACTAAAGGACTTACTCATGTAACCAAATATCACCTGTTCCCCCAAAACCCTATGGAAATAAAAAATTAAAGAATTAATAGAAAAATTATACACACAAAAAAAACATGAGATACTACTTCACACCCACGAGGATGGTTATAATTTTAAAAATGAAAAAAACAAGTGTTGGTGAGGATACAGAAAATTTTTAGAACTCTTATACATTGGTGACAGAAATGTAAAATGGTATCACTTCTGTGGAAAATAGTTTTATGGTTCAGGGGTTCAAACAAAAACTTGTACATAAATATTCATAGAAGCACTATTCACAATAGTCAAAGAGTAGAAACAACCCAATTGTCCATCAACTGCTGAATGAATAAACAAATTGTGATATCTTCACAAAATGGAATATTATTCAGCTACAAAAAGAAGGAATGCGGATACATGCTACAATATAAATAAATCTTAAAAACATTGTATGTTTAATGTTTTCTTCTTTTTTTTTTTTTTTTTTGAGACACAGTCTCACTCTGTTCACAAGGCTGGAGTGCAGTGGCACTCTGGAGGCTACCCTCAGGGTTAATAAACTTTTTTTGTTTTGTTTTGTTTTAGAACAATGGTCCATGGGTATGAGTGTAGTGGCACATGCCTTTAATCTCAGTGCTTTGTTAGGCCAAGACAGAAAAGTCACTTTAGCCCAAGAGTTTGAGGTTGCAGACAGCCATGATCACACCACTTCATTCCAGCCTGGGCCACAGAGCCAGAGCTTGTCTTAAAAATCATAGATGACACAAACAAATGAAAACACACCCCATGATCATGAATGGGTAAGACACTGTGACAATGACTATACTGCCCAAAGCAATCTACAGATTTAATGCAATTTCCGTCAAAACACCATCATCATTCTTCACAGAACTAGAGAAAACAATCCTGAAATTCACATGAAACCAAAAAAGACCCCACAGAGCCAAAGCAATACTAAGAAAAAAGAACAAACCTTAAAAAATCACATTCCCCAACTTCAAATTATACTACAAGGCTATAGTTACCAAAACAGCAGGTACTGGTATAAAAATAGGCATGTAGACCAATGGAACAGAATAGAGAGCCCAGAAATAAAGCCAAATACTTACAGCCAATGGATCTTCAACAAAGCAAACAAAAACATGAAGTGGGTGTGTTAGTCCATTTTCTCACTGCTATAAACAAATACCTGAAAATTGGTAATTTATTTAAAAAGTAGGTTTAATTGGCTCACAATTTCACAGGCTGTATATGAAGTATGGTTGTGGAGGCCTCAGGAAATTTACAATTATGGCAGAAGGCAAAGGAGAGGCTGGCACCTCTTACACTGTGGGAGAAAGAGAGAGCAAAGGGCAAGGGGCTATACACTTTTAAACAACCAGATCTTTGGAGATTCACTTATGTCATGAGAACATCAAGGGGGAAATCTGCCCAACATGATCCAATTATCTCCCCACAAGCCCTTCCTCCAACATTGGGGATTACAACTTAATGTGAGATTTGAACAGGGAAGCAGACCCAGACCACATCATTTTACCCCTGGTCCTTCCCAAATCTCACATCTTTTTCACATTGCAAAATATAATTATGCCTTCCCAGCAGTCCCCCAAAATCTTAACTCATTTCAGCATTAACTCAAAAGCCCAAAGTCCCAAGTCTCATCTGAGACAAGGCAAATCCCTTCAACCTATGAGCCTGTAAAATCAAAAACAAGTTAATTACTTCCAGGATACAATGGGGGTATAAGCAATAGGTAAATACTCCCTTTCCAGAGTGAAAAATCTGCCAAAACAAAAGGACTACAGGCCCCTGCAAATCTGAAACCCAGCAGGGAAGTCATTAAATCTTAAAGATCCAAAATAATCTTATTAGAATCCATGTCTCATATGCAGGCAAAACTGATGCAAGAGGCAGCCTCCCAAGGCCTTGGGCAGCTCTGCCCATGTGGCTCTGCAGGGTACAGACCCCGTGGCTGCTTTCGCAGGCTAGCTTTGAGTGTCTGCAGCTTTTCTAAGCATATGGTTGTCAGTGGATCTACTTTCTGAGGTCTGGAGGATGGTGGCCCACTTGTCACAGATCCACTAGGCAGTGCCCCAGTGGAGACTCTGGGTGGGGGCTGCAACCCCACATTTCCCTATGCACTTCCCTGGTAGAGGTTCCCCATGAAGGCTCTGCCCCTGCAGCAGATCTGTTCCTGGACATCCAGGAGTTTCCACACATCCTCTGAAATCCAGGCAGAGGCTTCCGAGCCTCAACTTTTGCCCTCTGTGCACCCACAGGCTTAAAATCACATAGAAGTTGTCAATGCTCATGGCTTACACCCTCTGGAGTAGCGGCCTGAGACATATTTGGGGCCCTTTTAGCCACTGCTGGAGCTGGAGCAGCTTGGGATGCCTCGTTGTCTTGGTTCCTCTTTACTTGTACAAATGTTTGCAGTAAACTTGAATTCCTCTCCAAAAAACCAGTTTTTCTTTTCTACCACATGATCAGGCTACAAATTTTCCAAACTTTTATGCTCTGCTTCCCTTTTAAATATAAGTTCCATTATCAGATCGTCTCTTTGCTCATGCATATGACCATATACTGTTAGAAGCTTCCAGGCTACCCTTGAATGCTTTGCTGCTTAGAAATGTCTTCTACCAGGTGCCCTAAATCACCTCTCTCAAGTTTGAAGTTCCACAGATCCCTAGAGCATGGGGGAAATGCCACCTATATAATTATTAGCTTTTCATTCACAATCATTCAACAAGTCTCTAGGAAGTTCAAAACTTTCCCTTATCTCCCTGTCTTTTTCTAGCCCTCCAAACTATTCCAACCTCTGCCCATTACTGAGTTCCAAAGTTGCTTCCACATTTTCAGTTATCTTCATAGAAACCCCCCTCTTGTGGCGCTAATTTTTGGTATTAGTCCATTCTCACACTGCTATAAATAAATACCTGAAACTAGGTTGTTTATAAAGAAAAGAGGTTTAATTGGTTCATGATTCCACGGGTTGTACAGGAAGTGTGGCTGGAGAAGCCGGAGGAAACTTACAAGCACGGTGGAAAGTGAAGGAGAAGCTGGCACATCTTACATGGCTGGAGTAGGAGGAAGAGAGAGTGAAGTAGGGGGTGCTACACTTTTAAACAACCAGATCTCATGAGGACTGACTCACTACCATAAGAAATACACGGGAAAAATCCACCCTCATGTTCAAATTAACTCCCACCAGGTCCCTCTTCTAACATTAGGGATTACAATTTGATGTGAGATTTGGGAGGGAACACAGACCTAAAGCATATCAGTGGGGGAAGAAAACCATACTCAGTAAATGGTGCTGGGAACACTGACAAGTCACATGTAGAAGAATGACACTGGATTCTCATCTCTCATCTTATACAAAAATCAACTCAAGGTAGATCAAAGACTTAAATCTAAGACATGAAGACATTAGAATTCAAGAAGATAACATTGAAAAAACTCTTCTAGACATTGGCTTAGGTAAAGAATTCACATTTACGAACCCAAAAGCAAATGCAACAAAAATAAATAAATGAGATCTATTTAAATAAACTAAATATCTTCTGTACAACAAAAGAAATAATCAGCAGAGTAAACAGACCACTCACAGAGTGGGAAACAAAATATTCACAAACTATGCATCTGACAAAAGACTAAGATCCAAAATCCACAAAGAATTCGAAAAAATCAACAACAACAAAAAAATCACATCAAAAAGCGGGCTAAGGACATGAATAGACAATTCTCAAAAGAAGATATACAAATGGCTAACAAACACATGAAAACTTGCTCAGCATTACTAATTATTAGGGAAATGCAAATCAAAACAACAATGCAATACCACCTCACTCTTGCAAGAATGGCCATAATTAAAAATAATAAATAAAAAAAGATTTCGGCGTGGAGGAGGTGATCAGGAAATACTTCTATGCTGCTGTTGGGAATGTAAACTAGTATGGCTGCTATGGAAAACAGCGTGGAGATTTTTAAAAGAACTAAAAGTAGAACTACAATTTGATCCAGCAATTCCACTACTGGGTATCTACCCAGAGGACAAGAAGTTAATATTCAAAAAGAATACTTGTACATGCATGTTTCTAGTGGCACAATTCACAATAGCAAAATAGTGGAGCCAACACAAATGTCTATCAATCAATGAATGGATTTTTAAAAAGTTTATATATATATATATATATATACACACACACACACACACATTCCATTGTATATATACACATACACACACACACACACATATATATACAATGGAATACTGTGCAACCACAAAAAGAAATGGATTATCAGCATTTCCAGTAACCTGGATGAGATTGGAGACTATTATTTTAAGTGAAGTAACTCAGGAATGGAAAACAAATATCATATGTTCTCAATGATATGTGGGAGCTAACCTATGAGGACACAAAGGCATAAAAATAATATGATGGGCTTTGGGGACTTGGGGGGAAGTGTGAGAGGGGGATGAGGGATAAAATACTACAAATATGATGCAGTATATACTGCTTGGGTGATGGGTGCACCAAAATGTCACAAATCACCAATAAAGAAATTACTTATGTAACCAAATACAATCTGTATCACAATAACATGGGAAAAAATAAACTAAACTAATGAGTTTTAAAAAGTAAAAATAAAATAAAATATCAGTACAAAGACAAAAATATATACAAACTGCCAATAAACATATGAAAAAAATGTTCAACATCACTAATCATCAGGGAAATGCAAAATAAAACCATAATACCAGAGACATGGAATCAACCTAAGTGCCATCAATTACAGATTGAATACAGAAAATGTGGTACATATACACCATGGAATACTATGCAGCCATAAAAAAGAACAAGGTCATGTCTTTTGAGGGAACATAGATGTAGCTAGAGGCCATTATCCTTAGCAAATTAATGCAGGACCAGAAGAAAAATACTTCATGTTCTCACTTATAAGTGGAAGCTAAACGATGAGAGCTCATAAACACAAAGAAGTAAATGACAAACACTGGGGCCTATTTGAGAGTGGAGGGTGAGAAGAGGGAGAAGAGCAGAAAAAATAACTACTTTTTGCTTTGCTCAGTACCTGGATGGTGAAATAATCTGTACAACGAACACCCATGACAAGGGGTTTACCTACACAACAAACCTGCACATGTACACTTGAACTTAAAAGAAAAGTTAAAGAATGGTAAAAATAAATAAATTGGGGAAAATTTTTTTAAATTTCCTTTTTATTCCATCTTCTTGGGCCCCTCACTTGCAAATAGAGGCCCACATACATGAATGTTTAGCACCATCACGGATAGCATCCCGGAGGAATCGCAACGCTGACAGAGTTAGACATCAAGGACATTATTATCACAGAGTATATTTATTCTTTGGGGGCTTCAGTTATAACTGGAAAGACCAAAAAACCTTTGAGATGAGGAGGCTTTAGAGTTCATTAAAGAGTTTCTGCTTTTTGAGCAATCCCAAATTTGCTGGGAGAAGACAATGAATTTTGATTGAGCAGGAGGAGGAAAGATGTTGAGTAGATTTTCAGAGGCAATTCAAAAATTATTAGTTGAACATTCACCCTGGACTCTATGTAATCTCTTTGTATCTGAGATGTCATTCCTGGCCACCATGAGCACAGAGTAGCAGCTGAATAAGGATGAATGTAACGAATGACCTTCAGGAAGTGCATTGAGCTGGTGAATATCATTCAAGAAAGGGTAGTCACTGTGTGTTTGCCTGGCAGGGCTGGCATGTAAAATTATCTCGGTTATTCAAATAAAATGACTGCTGGGCAAGCAGCAAGTCGATGTGAAATCCAAGTCATTTTCTGCTCATTAAGCCAGTGGTTTCAGGATAGTTTTCATCCACTCAGAGCACAAATTACATAATTCCCCCAAAAAATGAATTCTGTGGTGGTGATGGGGCCTATAATCCATTATCAAAATAGAGAAGTGATCAAGACTGTGAAATGGAAGGTGTAAGGAGGAGAGTGTACCTAATCAGAACCCAAGAGTTTCCACTGAGAGGGGAGGGAATTTCATTCCATACTGGAAAGAAACAGGAAGAGAGGCATGAAGAGTGTCATTCACTGTGCGTTAGCATCTCAAGGTATCTGGATGTTAGGTTAAAGGAAAGGTAAGGAGAGAGGCATACCCACGAGTGAGGTTGGAGTTGCAGAAACTGTTGCAATGAACATGGGGAGAGACGATGAGAATGATTAAAATGACACCTGAGATGGCCCTTGCAAACAAAGAGGCTATTTAGTGGGACTCTCTTCAATCTGCCTTCATTGATTTTTAAGTAATATGTTGTTTCTCTTCTCCTAAGTTGTTCTCCATACATGCTACGAAGCAGATAATCACAGCTCTTCTATTGGGGAAAGGTCTGTCATTCTGCCATTTTGGTAGGAACTCCAAGCAGCTGAGAATGGAGGGCGAGGACAAGTGCTACAGAGAAACATTCCTAGAGAAAATGAAAATAGCTGTCTGGTTGGTTTCACCAGTGATATGGATTAGTGAGTGCTGTCTATTTTATTTTGCCCCTCTAAAGTAGGTGTGTTCATTGCCTTTTTCCTGTCTCTTTTTGTCTTTTTGGTTTCATTTGTATAAAGCAGATGGTATGTCCCTTTGGTGCACACGTTGAGAGAGATTGCAAGTGATAATTTTTAGTCACCTGATAGACACCATATCCTGATTAGATAAGATACTGCACTTCACTCTGAGCCTGTTCCTGTTGTAGTATTGCCTTCAGAGATCCCTTACAGGGTTAGTGTTGTTGGTATGTGGGAAGTATATAAGCCAGTAATAACTGAATGGAACTAGTTGCCAAGGATGGCCCCTCATGACTACAGTCACAATAACCACAGCTTGTGGAGTCCTCTCCTTTTGATTAGGGCTGTCTATGTGACTCACCATGGTCAATGTAAAGTTATAGAAGTGACACTGTCTGCCATTCAAAGGTAGGTCTTATAATGCCATGTACTGTCTCCATGAGCCTTTTGAAAGGCTTTCTTTGCTGAAAGCCAATCACCATTCATTAAGTCCAAGAACCATGAGACTCTCCTGATTTGAACATATTCAAGGCATGAATGGAAAGGTGTGGTAGTGAAAGAGATAACCAGCCAGTTTCTAGGTGTTCACTCAGCCCTAGTGTTGACTTGGACATGAGTGAAGCATCCTCTGAAATCCCAGGCTAAAAGATTTCTCTAAAAACATGACTCCCATCACATGACCTACCACTCACATGAGTTCAATAAACCTGTAAAGCTGGGAGAGATCAAAATAAATGATTGATTTTAGTCAATATGTGTTGGGAGGTTTGTTATGCTACAATTTGTCACTGGAACAGCAGTAAAGCAGGGTCTGTTCACTGTGTCCATGTGCATGAACTGTGTCTATTCCAATAACAATCTACATGTTCGGCCGGGCGCGGTGGCTCAAGCCTGTAATCCCAGCACTTTGGGAGGCCGAGACGGGCAGATCACGAGGTCAGGAGATCGAGACCATCCTGGCTAATATGGTGAAACCCCGTCTCTACTAAAAATACAAAAAACTAGCCGGGCGAGGTGGTGGGCGCCTGTAGTCCCAGCTACTCGGGAGGCTGAGGCAGGAGAATGGCATAAACCCGGGAGGCGGAGCTTGCAGTGAGCTGAGATCCGGCCACTGCACTCCAGCCTGGGCGACAAAGCGAGACTCCGTCTCAAAAAAAAAAAAAAAACAATCTACATGTTCTCTGATCTACAACCATGACCATTTATTTCCAAAGAGAAACCCCTGGATTCTGCCACAAAAAATGGGAAAATCTTTGAATATTTGGAAATAAGAATAATTGGGATTCTTTAAGGAAAACACTGGGCTCCAGTATTTCCCTACTACTTAGATTGAAAACTTCACAATGTGCCTACACAATAAGCATCCTGAGAACAATGAAAAAAATTAAGGAATTCCATATGATTTTCCTCAAGTTACAGCTTCTGCCCGAAGCCACTAGGTACACCTATGTGGCTGTAAGCAGCTACCTAACATTTCAGTGCGGTGAGTCATCTGACATTGGGTAAGGATTTTGGTTCAGACTGTCTGACGTCAACTACATACTATAGAAGGATGTTGTTTCTAATGTCTTCTCAGACATTCCAGGGACCTTGTCATTCACTCCCTTTGTCACAGGAAGGTTTATCCCCTTTGATTTCCTGATGCCTCCCATAGAATGCCCTGGCCCCTCTTGGGGATGACCACTTCCTCTTTTCCCCTCTTAAAGCAAGAACCAACGATGTGGGGTTTGGTGCTGTTTTAATGATCCAGTGTAGGGGAAAGGGTGAGGAGGGATTATTCTGTTAGCAGGCTCTGGGAATCCCATGGTCAGGTAGAAAGTGGGATTCCTTAACAATGAGGAGTCTGATCATCTCCCTCAATCGCTGATAAGCACTCTGGTCAGGGAGATATCTCTCAACACTTGCAGCATCTTCACAGATGCTGGCGGGAATCGATGGGCAAAGTTGTAAATGCGTTGGCCATTTACCATTACCTACAAGAGGAAAAATGCATCAGAAAGACAGTAGGCACCAAACAGGTTTTCAGCCCTTTCTCCTCTCTGACCTAGTACAAATAACCTTCCCCACGAAAACTCCTAGTTACACAAAAGTGAACCTAGTAGACACATTTTTGTTTACAGGCTACATTTTGTGCCTATTTGAGACAGGTACTCATTTTATTTCTAATGTTTTCTCTCATTCCCCTAGTGAAGTTATACACCATGTCACACAGACCCTGTTTACTCAGCCTCCCTTCCAACCTGGAAGATCCCCATCACCAGGGACTGTGTCTCAGGAACTTGAGACCCTGCATCTCACACAGGACCTGCCACAGGGCTACTGCTAGACCATGTTCATTGAGTGCATACTTTTCAGTTCCATGAACTGTGACTGCCTTTTACTACTGATGGCACAGTTCCTCTTTGGAGTAGCCTACATCTGAGATGGTAGTGGCAAAGAATGAAACCCAGGATTCTTAGAGAGTTAAGGGAGGACAGGTCTTGTAAAACATAGGATATTATCTTCAACAACTTTTAAGCATAGAAAAAGAGCCCTCACTTGACTCTGAATAAGATGTGAATCTTTTGGCCTATTCATTAGAGAAAACCAAAAAGTATGGATATATTCCTTATATTGAGGCTATAGAGAAAGTCACCTTCTTAATGCAAATTTTTCTAATTTAAAATTTACATATTTTTGAGCTGGTTTTTTCATTTTTTTCTAATTATCTTCCAGTATAAGTATTGGGAAATTAGTAATGACAAGAGGATTGACTATAAAACTTAATACAGCATCATATATGAGAGCAAAATACTGGAAAAAACTTTAATGCCCAAACAAGGGTCAAGTTCAATAATTTTGGGTAAACTTTTTAATGGAATATTATGCAATCATTAAAAACTGAAGTGGCACCATGGACTGATAGTGCCTTGAAGATATATTCTTTGTCAACAAATCAACTTAATTCCTGAAGTGTAATGTGTAGAGCAACTTATACCGGGATTTGCTTAAAAACAAATGAAATCATAGACATATCTATATCCGTCCATAGGCAAAGGTTTCCTCTGAAAGGCTGAGCACAGTGGCTTATGCCAGTAATCCCAGTATTTTGGGAGGCCAGGGTGAGCAAATCACGCAAGGTCGGGAGTTCAAGACAAGCCTGGCCAACATGGTGAAACTCCGCTTCTACTAAAAATACAAAAGTTAGCCAGGTGTGATGGCATGCACCTGTAATTCCAGCTATTGGGAGGCTAAAGCAAGAGAATCGCTTGAATCTGGGTGGTGGAGTTTGCAATGAGCTGTGATCACACCACTGCACTCCAACCTGGATGACAAAGTGAGACTGTCTCAAAAAAATTAAAAAAAAAAAATTCTTTCTGAAGAAGAGCGGAACTCTAGTAATGCTGTTCTTATGAGTAGAATTGGGACCCAAAAGTTAGACAAGGACACAATTTTTGAATGATTAAAATCACCTTTTTCTTAAGTATACTGTATACATTCAGCTAAATGAAAATTTAAAGAATGGCAGAAGTAGAAATGAGCACTATGGGAAAAGACAGATTCTCCACTTTGGGGGAAATGGCAGGTGAGCCGACCTTGATGTTGGTCAGATTTTGGAAAGAGCAGAGGATGGCAGTGCAAGCAGAGGGTGCTCTGTGATGAAAATCTGAAACAGGAGTAGTTATGGAAGATGGGCCCCGAGGGACTGGTGGCACCAGGTCAATGAAAGCTGCCTCCTCTAGGAGCCCACAGAGCTCCAGTGCTGGAAGCTCCTGAGGTACTCACCTTGTATTCTTTGTGACGCACATAGATGCACAGCTCAAATGGTTTGCCATCTTCAAAGGGCAAATAGTAGCATTTCTCCTCGTACCTCCATATGCCAAACACACGACTGTTCATGATTGCAGGATGACCAAAGTGCAGTCGGAATTGGAAAGCAATATCTGAGTCCTCATCCGTCCCAGTGTAGAAATTCACCTCCAGCTGTGGGTCCTTGCTGAGGTCAAAGCACACAGCACGTTGGGCAGGTTCCTTCATAGTGCAGACACACACTCAACACACACACAAATCCCTGCAGTCCTGGTCCCTGTGGGGATGCTTCAGCTCCTCGTGCTCCCAGGCAGAGAGATGCTGTGCTCCTCATCCCCAGACAAAAACTGAGCACCAGTCAGGGACCTGGGCCTATGATCTGTTCATTTCCTGGAAATTCTATGCCCTTTAATAAAGAGCCACAGCCCCAACTCACTGAGTGTCCTCCTCCCCTGGTCCCCATGGCTGGCCCACATGCAGTTGCTGCAGGTCTCATGCCTGGTGCTGGAGGGTCTCCAGGGCGTGCACTTGCGTGAGGTCTTCATTATGCCAACTAGACATTTCCACATCACTCACACATAAGGTCACACCCTTAGCAAATATTCACCCTTCTCTCCTCCACCCCCTCCATTGGACCATGGAATACTCACACAAAAGTGAGGATCGGTGTCCCTGTGATTATCACGCAGGAACCAACAGACAAGGAAACAGGCAGTGTGTATGGTACCTGCCAGGGTATTGAGAGTGATTGAGAGGTAAAGGGTCAGCCTCCCCTATTGTAAAAGATTCCCATGGTGCAGGAGGTTAGAGATCACAGGGCAGACGCTGAGGCCTCTCCCCTTTCACCCTACCACAGTCAGGGCCCCATATTCCTGAAGATATGGTGGACCCATAGGTAGGAGCAATTGTTCAAGAGCCAGGCATCCTGGATTCCAGTCCTCATTCTGACGCTTACTAGCAGTGCAATCTTAGATCTATTACTTAACCCTCCCTGCCTCGGTTTCCCCAGAACAAGGATTGTCAGAAATTCCTACTTTGTAGGGTGTTCTCAGTAACAGAGGAGTTAATATATGTAAAACTTCTACTCTAATCCCTGGCATGTGTAGGGTCTGTTAGGGGTGACCTAACAGAACAGGGGAGTCTTCCTGAGACATTGACCTGCCTTATTTTCAACTCTGAAAATGAAAACAAGACTTGAGGGTGACAGAATTTAGAAATTCAGTCCAGTGGCCGGGCGCGGTGGCTCAAGCCTGTAATCCCAGCACTCTGGGAGGCCGAGGCGGGTGGATCACGAGGTCAGGAGATCGAGACTATCCTGGCTAACATGGTGAAACCCCGTCTCTACTAAAAATACAAAAAAAAAAAACTAGCCGGGCGTGGTGGCGGGCGCCTGTAGTCTCAGCTACTTGGGAGGCTGAGGCGGGAGAATGGCGTGAACCCGGGAGGCGGAGCTTGCAGTGAGCCGAGATCACGCCACTGCACTCCAGCCTGGGAGACACAGCGAGACTCTGTCTCAAAAAAAAAAAAAAAAAAAAAAAAGAAATTCAGTCCAGTGAGAAACAACACTTGTTGAAAAAGAGAGAAAGAGAAATGATGAAAGAACAGGAAACCCCTGTGTGTGGGAGGCACATGCATCACAATCATCAAGGGCAATGGACGTCCTTCCCAGAAGGGGACACATTGCTGACAGCGCAGCCTCAGTACTTGCACATATGAAGCCTGTGGGTCAGGGACATAACTAGAGGGAACGATTGATTTCTACGACTACTACAAGTGGTTGATGATTTTTCCATATTTTTGAGATAGGGTCTTGCTTTGTCACCCAGGCTGACATGCAGTGGTGCAATCACAGCTCACTGAAACGTCGAACTCCTGGGCTGCAGTGATCCTCACACATCTGCCCCTCTTGTGTAGCTGGGGCGAAAGGTGCCTGCCACTCTGCCAGTCTGATATTTAAAGGTTTTCAAAGAAAGGGTCTCACTATGATGCCCAGACTGGTCTCAAACTTCTGGCCTCAAGTTACCCTCCCATCTTTGCCTCCCAAATTGGTGGGGTGATGGCCATGAGCCAGTGAACCCAGCTGCTTTGTTGAGTAACATTCACAGTAAACTCTGTCTGAATTCAAACAGAGCTTTTTCTTTCATGAGTGGAGGAACAAGTTTAGTTTCAGTTCAGACAGAGCTTACCGTGAATATTTCGCATGGTTCAGTCACTGAAACCATGGCCTCTAATATTCTTCCCTGGCAAATCAGTGTCTGAACACTCTCCTGTTCCACAATGGGAAGAACAGGCTGAGCTGGGGCAAGGAAGCTAAGCTTGGGAAGCCAAAGCCAGTGGTCACTCTGTGCAGTCCCCACCTGAGGAACCATCACCCCCATAGTCTGCATTGCTCTTCCCTACTCTTACTGGGAAGACATCTACTGATGCTACATTTCGCTCTCATAAGTGACCTGAAACTAGTCCTTGGTAACTCACAATCCCCAAGATCCCTACCAGTTAAGCCATCTGGGATCCACATTGCCACACATGAAAAGACACACAGCTGCTTCACATACCTGCTCACTGTGCACATAAAGATGACCATGCACTGGTCTGGCTGTGAGCAAACATACACTCACATCACAGACAGGAAGACAAAGCACACTCAACCACTTACACTCACTCACACACCCGCCCGTCCTGGTGGGACATCTGCCTCCCACCTAAAGTCACTTAATCTCAGCAGAGTTCACTCTCATCAGATACCACCACACACTCACAGAGGGTTACACTGGTCCAGGATCCCCACCTCACACCCCACAGTCATCTCAGATACCACAGCCTCAGGGTTTCTCTTCCACACAACCACACCTCTCAGGAAAGCATTCGCAGTAGGAGTGCTCATATTTTCATCTCAGAAAATCTCCCCTGTTTCTTTCTTGGTTTATGTGACTTGAGATGGTTAAAGTCTGTGCCTTTTCAACTCACGGGTAGTGATGACATTGTTCTCTCCTTCTGGGTGACTCTTCGGAATTGTGTCCAGTCTTCTGTGTGAATCTCTGAGTGGGATCATTTAAATGCTGCAACTCAGAGATGCCCTCTGGCTTCATGCCAGATTCCAAGCCCCTCCCAGCAAGCTTTCCGTGTAGCAGGAGAAAGACTCAGATGTCAGGAAGAAACTCTGTCACAACCATAGCTGTTTGCTGTAAGGCAGTGGAAATGACAGTAGTGGAGGTACCAGGCTGTGGATTGGGTTACCAGGGATAGGATGATGGAGTGAGGGGTAGTGATTGTAAAGCTTCTCTTTGTGCCTCTCAAGCATTTTCTCCGCTGTGCAGAATCTAGCCAGAAGGTGTACATTCTCTCAATTTGTACAATGACTAAAAGTAAATTGGGAATTTTAGAAAAAGACGTTAGACCTAGAAGGCAATTCTCTTTGCATTTAAAGGTTCTGGGAGAGCCTTTGAAGGTCTGATCCTCCTGACCTTGATCCTCAGGAGAGAAGTAGAGAAAGTTAATGCATGAACCTGCCTCACAGTAGGCCCCTTGGCTCTGCCATGTGAGGGTCACTCTCATCTGTCTGTCACATACCTGGACTCTAACTACATTCTCTGCTTTGTCTTGGAGTCCATGTAAAACAAAGTTTCAGAGATACTGTTTCTCCTGTAGATTCTGGGAGAAAGGTGAGATTGGTTTTTTTTCTTTTCTTTTTTTTTTTTTTTACTTTTATTATAGGGGTACATATGCAGATAAAGTCGTGTCATAAGGTTTGTGGTACATAAGATTTCTTCACCTGGGTACTAAGCATAGTACCCAATAGTTGTTTTTTCTGCTCCTATCCCACCTTTCACCCTCCACCGTAAAGTAGGCTTCTGTGTGTGTTGTTCCCCTATTGGTGTCCCTGAGTCTCATCATTTAGTTCACAATTGTAAGTGAGAACATGGAGTATTTGGCTTTCTGTTCCTGCATTAGTTTACTAAGATTCATGGCCTCCAGCTCCATCCATGTTCCTGCAAAAGACATGACCTCATTCTTTTTTAGGGCTTCATAGTATTCCATTGTGCATATGTATCACATTATCTGTATGTAATCTGTCCTTGATGGGCATTTGGGCTCATTCTGTGTCTTTGCTATTGTGCATAGTGTTGAAAAGAACATTCATGTTCACATGTCTTTAAGGCAGAATCAGTTATATTCTTCTGTGTATACAATAGTGTATACACCTATCCCAGTAATGGGATTGCATTTTTCTAACGTTCAGGGATGTTGAGCTTCTTTTCATTTGCTTGTTGGCCACCTGTATGTCTTGTTTTGAAAACTGTCTATTAATGTTCTTGGTCTACTTTTTTTGAGACAGGATTTCACTATGACACCCAGGCAGAAGTGCAGTGGTGAAATCTCGACTAACTGCAACCTCTGCCTGGGCTCAGGCAATCCTCCCAGCTCAGCTTTCTAAGTAGCTGAGATTACAGGTGCTCGAGACAAGACTTGGCTAATTTTTCTATTTTTCATAGAGATAGGGTTTTGCCATGTTGCCGAAGCTGGTCTTGAACTTCTGGACTCAAGCAGTCCTCAGCCTCCCAAAGTGCTGGAATTACAAGCAAGAGCCACTGCTCCCAGCCCTTTGCCCATTTTTTATGGGGTTGTTTGTTCTTTTCTTGTAAAGTTGTTAAAGTTCCTTATAGATGTTAGATATTAGACAATTTTCAGATACATAATTTGCAAATATTTTCTCCTTTTCTGTAGGTTGTCTGTTGGTTCTGTTGATAGGTTCTGTTGCTGTGCAGAATCTTTTTAGTTTAAATTGATCAATTTGTCCGTTTTTCCTTTTCTTGTGATTGCCTTTCGCATCTTTGTCATGAATCTTTTGCCTATTCCTACATTCAGAATGGTATTGCCTTAGATAGTCTTCCAGGATTTTTATAGTTTTGGGTTTCACATTTAAGTCTTTAACTCATCTTGAGTTAATTTTTCTATATAATCAAGAAAGTGGTTCAGGTTTGATCATCTGCACATGACTAGCTAATTATCCGAAAATTATTTCCTGAATAGGAATCTTTTTTCCATTGCTTGTTTGATCAACGTTGTCGAAAACCAGATGGCTGTAGGTGTGGGACCTTACTTCTTGTCTCTCTGTTCTGTTCCATTGGTCTATGTGTCTGTTTTTGTGCAAGTACTATGCTGTTAGGTTACTTCAAGCTATAGTACAGCTTGAAGTTGGGTAATGTGATGCTTCCAGCTTTGTTCTTTTTACTTTGAATTGTCTGGGTTATTCAGCTTACTCTTGGTTCCATATGGATTTTAAAATAGATTTTTCTAATTCTGTGAAGAATGTTATTGATAGTGCAATAGGAATACCGTTGAATCTGTACATTTCTTTGGGCAGTGTGGCTGTTTTAATGATCATTATTCTTGCCATCCATGAGCATGGAATGTTTTTCCATTTGTTTGGGTCATCTCTACTTCTTTAAGCAGTGTTTTGTAATTCTCCTTGTACCATCTTACACCTCCTGGTTAGCTGTATTCCTAGGTATTGTATTCTTTTCATGGCAATTGTGAATGGAATTGCATTCCTGATTCGGCCCTATGGTTCGCTGTCATTGGCATATAGGACTTCTAGTGATTTTTGCATATTGATTTTGTATCCTGAAGCTTTGCGAAAGTTGTTTACCAGCTTAATGATAGTTTGGGTGGGAACTGTGAGGTTTTCTAGATATAGAATCATGTCTGTAAACATGTTGTTTAACTTCGTTCTGTATTTGGATGCCATTTGTTGCTTTCTCTTGCTGAACGCTCCGGCTGGTACTTCAAATACTATGCTGAATAAAAGTGGTGATAGAGAGCATTGCAGAAATTGTGGTTTGAAAATTCAGATTCAATTCTTGCTCCATATATCATGCATATTTCGAGCTGCAATTTGTCAACTACAAAACAAAACAAAAAAATTA
The DNA here is from genome assembly GCF_043159975.1 of Macaca nemestrina. NCBI lineage: Eukaryota > Metazoa > Chordata > Mammalia > Primates > Cercopithecidae > Macaca > Macaca nemestrina. The sequence goes on along the minus strand of NC_092144.1, from coordinate 48,868,595 downwards.
TCTCCTAATTCTGTTTTATTGGCCGCTCACTTGCAAATACAGGCCTAGAAGCACCAGTGTTCAGCACCACGGACAGCACCACAGAGGAAACAGTTTTGATGGACTTTGGCATCAAGGACATTTTCAAAGAGTAGATTTATTCTTTGGGGACTTTCAGCAAAAACTGAAAAAGCCCCACAGACCATTCAGAAGGCAACGCTTTAGAGTCCAGAATAACCTTCTATGTTTTGAGTAATACTATATTTAGTGGGAATGCTATATTTAGTGAATTTAGGTTGAGGAGCATGAAAAAGATGTTGAGCGGGTCCCCAGAGGCAAATTAAAGTTCGTTTGTTGGACATCGCTTCCTGGTCTCTATATCTTCTCTTTTTATCTGAGACGTCACTCCTGGCCACCATAAGCACAGGATAGTAGGTAGTATAAAGATGAGTATAACAAATGGACTATGTGAACTGAACTGAGCTGGTGAATATCAGTTAAGAAAAGTCAGTCACTGTGTGTTTGTCTAGCAGGGGCAGCATGTAGGACCCTGTAGGTTATTCAAATACAATGGGCATCATCCAGGGATATGTAGATATGAAATCAAACTCATGTTATTCTAAGAAAGACATGGGTTCCAAGATAGTCTTTACCCACTTTGAGCAAGAATTGCCTAATTCCCCCAAAAACTGAATTCCATGCAGATGAGAGGGCCTATGATCCATCAACAAAACAGAGAAGTGACCAAAACTGTGAGAGGGATGATATATGGAGGTCAGTGTACCTAATAAGAAGCTGAGATTTTCCAGTGAGAGGGCAGGAAATTTCAGTTTACACTTTAAAGAACCAAAGAAGTGAGGCATGAATGTGTTATTTACTGTTCATTGACACCTCAAGGTAACTGGATGTTAAGTTAAAGGAGGGCAAAAAGAGAGGCACACCCATGAGTAAGGTTGCTGTTGAACAAGCTGTGACAATGAACATGGGAAGAAAGGATGAGGATGACCAAAATGATGCCTGAGATGGGCCCTGCAGAAAAAGAGGCTATTTGATGAGACCCTCTTCAATCTGCATTGTTTGGCTTTTAGGTAATATACTGTTTATCTTCTCCTAAGTGGTCCTCTATCTGTGCTATGATCTAAATGATCACAGCTCTTGTAGAAAGAAAAGGGCTGTCACTATGCAATCTTGTTAGGAGCTTCAAGAAGCTGACAATAGATGGTGGAGCCAATTGTTGCAGAGAAACATTTTCAGAGAAGATGAAAATAGGGTCCAATAATGTGGACCAGTGACTGCTGCCTATTTTCTTTTTTGTTCTTGTTTGTTTTTATTTGTCTCTTTGTTTTAATTTTTATTTATGTTCAATGAGCTAGCACAGTTTCATTCATTGGGTGCATGTTTTGCTTATCAATTTAAAGAAGATCACTTAGTCCAACTTAATGAAACCTATATCCTTCAAGTACTTATAAAAACACAAGCAGCAGATATCAAGACAGTATATCAACAGAAGGCCATGCTTGTTTGAGCAGATGTAACAAGAGTGAGAACCCTGGCTGAATTTTCGTGGGTGGTTCCAGTAAAGCTGTTGGTGACCCATCTTGCTTTCAGAGTGCTGTTTATTATCTTTTCCTTTTCTAAAATAAGCGTGTTCACTGCATTTTCCTATATCTGTTTCAGTCTAATATTTTGATTTCTATAGGGCAGATAATGTATTCTTTTAGTGCATATGTTGAGAGAAAGTACACCTGATAATTTGTAGTCACCTCATGGACAGCAGATCCTAATCAGATGATAAGATGCTGAACTTCAATCTGAGCCTGTTTCTGTAGTTCTGTTGTGTTCAGTGGTTCCTTACAGGATTAGTGGTTTTGGAATGTGGGAAACATGTAAGCCATTGAGGACTGGGTGATAATAGTTGCCAAGGATGCTCCCTCATGACCACATGTCAAAATAACCACAGCTTGTGGAATCACTTACCTTTGATGTGGGCTGTCTGTATAGCTCACTGTGTTCAATACAATGTCACAGTACTGACACTGTCTGCCTTTGTAAGCTAGGTCCTATGATGCCTTGTACCTTCTTCCTGAGCTTTTGGAAGGCTTTCTTTAGTGGAAGCCAATCATCATTCATTCAGTCCAAGAACCACGAGACTCTCATGATTTGAGGGAATTCAAGGCATGGATTGGGAGGTGAGGTAGGAAAGGAAATAACCAGTCAGCCCCCAGGTGTTCACCCAGCCCCAGTGTTGAGTCAGACATGAATGAAGCATCCTCTGGAATTCCAGCCTAAAAGATTCTTCAGAAAACGAGACTCTCACCACATAATCTACCACCCACATGAGTCCAGTTAACTGAGAAAGATCAGAATAAATGATTGTTCTAAGTCAATATGTGTTGGGAGGTTTGCTGTGCTGCAATGCCTAGTGAAACAGCAGCAAAGCAAGGTCTGCTTACTGTGTCCATGTGTATGAATTGTGTCCATCCAAACAATAAACTACATATTTTCTGGTCTAAACCCATGACTATTTGTTTCCAAATAGAAATTCCAGGATTCTGCCACAAACATCAGAAAAATCTCGCAGTTGTTTTTAAATATCAAAAATTAGAGTTCTTTAAGAGAAATCTTTGGACTCCTATGATTACCTAATGATTGCTTGAATTAAAATTTTCACACCAGACATGTGTCTTTTTCTAAAGTTCCTGCATGGAAGTCTGTATAGAGCCAAGCACCATGTTTATATACAACAAATATCCTGAGAACAATGGAAAGAATTAGGAAATTCCCCCAGATTGTCCTCAAGTTACAAAATTTCTCCCTAAAGCCACGAGGTACACCTGTGTGGCTGTAAACAGCTACCTAACATTTCAATGCAGTGAGTCATCTGAGATTGGGTAAGGATTTTGTTTCAGAGTCACTGACGTCAACGACGTGCCATAGAAGGATGCTGTACCTAATGACTCCTAAGACATTCTAGGCACATTGTCACTCACTCCTGGAGTCACAAGAAGATTTCTCCTCTTTGATTTCTGGATGCTTCCCATAGAATTCCTCAGGTCCTCTTGGGGATGACCACTTTCTCTTTCCCCCTTAAAGCAAGAACCAAAGAAATCCTGGGTAGTTTGGTGATGTTTTAGCAACCAAGGGTAGGGGAAAGTGTGAGGAGAGGACATGCTGTTAGCAGGCTCTGGAGATCCTATGGTCACATAGAAAAGGGATTCCTCAACAATGGAGAGTGTGGTGATCTCCCTTAATTGCAGACAGACATTGAGGTCACGGAGACATCTCTCCACACTTGCACTGTCTTCACAGAACGTGGTGGAAGTTGATGGACAAAGCTGTAACAGTGTTGGCTATTTCTTATTACCTACAGGAAGAAAAATGCATCAGAAAGACAGTATGCCTTCAAACAAGCTTTCACCCTCTTCTCTACTCTGTCCTAGTACTTACAACATACCGTGAGAAAACTCCTTGTTATATAATTGAACCCAAGACACACACTTCTGTTTACAGATTAACTTTCTTGCCTATTTTAGACAGTTGCTCACTTTATTTCTAATTTTTCTCTTATTCTTCAAGAAATGCTTTACCACTCTGTGACACATGGTCTATGTTTGCTCAGCCTCCCCTCTATCCTGGAAAATCCCCATGGCTACTGACTGTGTTTCACCAACTTGAATCCCTGCATCTTGTACAGGGGTTCACACAGGGTTAATGCTAGACCATGTTCATTGAATGTATATCTTTCAGTTCCACGAACTACAACCGCCATTCACTGCTGATGGCCCAGTATCTCTTTGGAGTTGCCTAGATCAGGGCTGATGGTGGCCAAGAATAAAATTCAAGTGCTGTTGGAGAGGTAGAATCGGACAAGTGTTGCAAAACATAGAATATCATTTTGAACAGCTTCTAAGAATAGGTAAAGATCCCTCACTTGAATCTGAATAAAATGTGAATCTTTTCGCCTACCCATTAGAAAGAGCCAGAACATTTGGACATATTCTCTATTACTAAGGTTGTAAAGTAACTTTATAGGTGTTAATTCGTTAAATTTAAAATGCACATATTTCATTTCTTTGTGATATCTTTCAATATAAGTAAGAGAGGTGAATAATGACAAGAGAATTGACTAGAAGTCTTAATATAGCACCACTTGCAAAAGAAAAATATTGGAAATAACCTCAATGCCCATCAAAAAAGTCAAGGTCCACAATTTTTGGTAATCCTTCTAATGCAACATTATGCAACCTTTGAAAACTGAGGCAGCACCATCAATAGATGATGTCTTCAAGATGTATTCTTTGACAACAAATCAACTCAGTTCCTAAAGTGTAAGGTGGAGAGCAACATATACCAGGATTTGTTTAAAAACAAATAAATTAATAAATCTATATGTTTCCATAAGCAGAGATTTCCTGTGGAAGGAGAATAAAACACTGGTAATATTCTCAGCAGTAAGATTGGGTCCAGGAGTAAGACAAGGACTTATTTTTTCATTGACTAAAACAATTTTATTCTTATGAATATTGTGTCAGTCCACTACCTGAAAACTTAAATAACAGCACAAATAGAAAGGAGAACAATGGAAAAGACAGAGGAGATTCTCCTTCTTGGGAAAAATGCCAGGTGAGCTGATATTGACTCTGGTCAGATTTGGGAAAAGAGCTGAGGATGGCAGTGCAAGCAGAGGGTGCTCCGTGATGAAAAGCCCAGGGCAGGAGTAGTTATGGCAGATGGGTCCTGAAGGACTATTGGGGCCAGGTCAGAGAGAGCTGCCTGCTGCTCTGAGAGCCCATGGAGACCTTGTACCGGGAGCTCCTAGGATGCTGACCTGGTACTCATTGTCCAGCACCAAGATGCTCAGATTATGTTTTGCCATCCTCAAAGGGCACATTGTGGCATCTCTTCTCACACTTCCAGGTCCCACACACATAGCTGTTTATGATCAAACAATGGTGAAAGGGTACTCAGAAATGGAAGCCGATGTCTGAGTCCTCATTTGTCCCTGTGTAGAAATCCATCTGCAGCTCTGGGCAAAGCACACAGAGTGTTAGGCAAGCCCCTTCTTTGTGGGGAACACACTTAACACAAATACAAATCCCTTCCCCCGTTTCAGGGAAGAAAGCAGTCTCCATGGTGATACTGCAGGCCTGGTCCCTGTGGGGCTATTTAGCTCCTCGTTCCCCCAGATGAGGACACACTCTGCCCCTCATCACAAGATCAAAAGTGAGCCACTCTAATTTACCTGGGCCTATGACTTGTCCATTCCTTAAAAATTCTATCCCCATTGGATCTAATTAAACTAAAGAGCTTCTTCACAGCAAAAGAAACTATCATCAGAGTGAACAGGCAACCTACAGAATGGGAGAAAAATTTTGCAATCTATCCATCTGTTAAAGGGCTAATACCCAGAATCTACAGAGAACTTAACCAAATTTACAAGGAAAAAAAAACAACCCCATCAAAAAGTGAGCAAAGGTTATGAACAGACACTTCTCAAAAGAAGATATTTATGCAGCCAACAGACATAAGAAAAAATGCTTATCATCACTGGTCATTAGAGAAATGCAAATCAAACCACAATCAGATATCATCTCATGCTGGTTAGAATGGCAATCATTAAAAAGTCAGGAAACAACAGATGCTGAAGAGGTTGTGGAAAAATAATAATGCTTTTACACTGTTGTTGGGAGTGTAAATTAGTTCAACCATTGTGGAAGACAGTGTGGCAATTCCTCAAGGATCTAGAACTAGGAATACCATTTGACCCAGCAATCCCATTACTGGGTATATACCCAAAGGATTATAAATCATTCTACTATAAAGACACATGCACACGTATGATTATTGTAGCACTGTTCACAATAGCAAAGTCTTGGAACCACCGCCAATGTCCATCAATGATAGACTGGATTAAGAAAATGTGCCACATACTCACCATGGAATACTATGTAGCCATAAAAAAGGAAGAGTTCTTGTCCTTTGCAGACCTGAGATGAGCCCTGTCAAGAGACGCCATTTGATGGAAGCTTCTTCAATTTGCATTCTTTCGTTTGTAGGTAATATGTTGTTTCTCCTAAGTGGTTCTCCAGATGTGCAACAGAGAAGATAATCACAGCTCTTGTAGAGGGAAAAGGGCTGTGATTCTGCCATCTTGGTGGGAATTCTGAGAAGTTGAGAACGGAGGGTGGAGCCAATTGCTGAGAAAAACATTCCCAGAAGAAATGAAATTAGGCATCTGGCTGTTTTCAGCAATGATGTAAACCAATGACTGTTGTCTATTTTCTGTTTACATTATAAAATAGATACGATCATTGCATTTTTCTTATGTCTGTTTCAGTATTGTGTGTTTGATTTGTTCAGGGCAGATAATTTATCCCTTTAGGGAACATGTTGAGAGAAAGTGCACCTGATAATTTGTTCTCACCTCATAAACACCAGGTCCCGATTTAAATAATAAAATATTGAACTTCACTCTGAGCCTGTTCTTGTATTGTATTGGTTTCTGTGGTTTTTCAGAAGGTAAGTGTTTTGGGGATGTGGCAAGTGTATGAGCCAGTGGCGGCTAAGTGGAAATAATTTCCACAAATGGCCCAACGATAATGACAAGTCAAAACAACCACAGCTTGTAGCGTTTCCTCTCCTTAATTTGGGCTTTCTGCATGACACCTTGATCAATATAATGTCATAGAAGTCACACTGTCTGCCTTTCAAAGCTAAGGCCTACAATGCCTTGCACCTTCTTCATGAGACTTTTGGAAGCTTTTCATTGGTGGAAGCCAATCATTGATTCTGATTTCAGGAATTCCAGGAATTCAAGGCACTAATGTGGAGATAAGATAGGGAAGAAAACAAACAACCAGTCACCAGGTGTTCAGCCACCCTAATGCTGAGTTGGGCATGAGTGAAGCATTTTCTGAAATCTCTGACTATAGACCTTTCTAAAATCGAGACACTCACTGCATAATCTGTCACCTATATGAGTCCACTAAACCTTCAAAACTCAGAGAAATCAGAATAAATGATTGATTTAAGCCAACATGTGTGGGAAGGTTGCCTGTGCTGCAATGCCAACAGTAACAGCAGCAAAGCAGAATCTGTTCACAGTGCCCATGTGCATGAATTGTGTTCATTCCACCAATAAACCACTTATTTTCTGATCTTAAACCATGACCATTTGTTTACAAAGAGAAATCTCAGGATTCTGCCCACATAAAATGGAAAAATCAGAAAATTATTTTGAAAAAAAAATGGATTCTTAAAAGGAAATCATTGAACTGTGATTCTCTAACTATTGCTTGGATTGAAAATTTAGATGTAAACATTCTCAAATTTTTCTTCCAATTCCTCCAGTGCATCCCACACAATTCCAGGCAGTTTCAAGACACAAGAAACATTCTTAGGATGAGCGAAGAATTAAGATATTTCACCTGACTTTCCTCAAATTACAAAGTCTCTCCCCAAAGCCTGTGTGGTTGTAAACAGATCCCTAACATTTCACTGCAATGAGTCATCTAAAATGAGAGAAGAATTTTAGTTCAGAGTGTCTGATGTAAAGTATGGGCTGTAGAGAATGTCGTTTGTTTTGTCATCTCAGATATTCCAGTGGTGTTGTGACTCACTGCCTGTTTCACTTGTGTGTCTGTGCCACTTTGTCCTTTTCCCCAGTAGAGTGAGAACCAGATCCTGGATAATTTAGTGAAGTTTTATTGACCATGTGTAGAGGAAGGCGTGAGGAGAGATCATTCTCTTAGCAGGCTCTGGGATACCACAGTCATAGAGAAATGGGGAGTTTCTGTTGCTCCTCAGTAACACGGAGTGTGGACATCACCGTCAATCACAGACACACATTGAGGTCAGGCAGACATCCCACCACACTTGCACCAACTTCACGTAACATGATGGGAGTTGATGGGCAAAACTGTAACACTGCTTGTCATTGACCATTACCTGCAAGAGGAAAAATGCATCAGAAATACAGCATGCAACAAAACAAGCTATCAGTCTTATCTCCCCTCAGCCCTAGTGCCTATAGCAACCAACCAGAAAACTCCCAATTATACATCAGAAACCAGTAGACATACTTCTATCTACAGACTACCTTTGTGCCTATTTCAGACAGTTGTTCATTTCATTTCCCATGTTTCCTCTCATTACTCCAGGGAAGTTCTACCACTCTGTGTCACACAGTTCCTGTTTGCTCAACCTCTTCTCTAGCCTGGAATATGCCAGATTCTGTGTCATGAATTTGAATCCCTGCGTCTTCTACAGGGGTTCACAAAGGGTTCGTGATCAACAATGTTCATTGAATGTATACTTTTCAGTTATACAGACTATGACTGCCATTCATCACTGATGGCCCACTTTCTCTTTGGAGTTGCCCAGGGCTGTCAAGGGGTTAGCAAGGAATGAAATCCAAGTGTTTTTAGAGAGAAAGAACAGAATAGGTATTGCAAGACATAGTATATTATTTTGAACAACTCATAGGCATATTAAAGGATTACTCACTTAAATCTGAACAAAATGTTAATCTTTGGGTTTACCCATTTGAAAATGTCAGGAAGGTTGGAAATATAATATTATTTATTACTAAAGCTATAAAACAGTCAATTTTTAGGTGTTAATTTACAATATTTAAAATGCACACAATTCTGAGCCAGTTATTTCATTTCTTTGTAATTATTCTTTAATACAACTACTGGGAGTTTGATAACAAAAAAGATTTATTAGAAAGCTTAATACAGCATCATTTGTGAGAGCAAAATACTGGAAACAGTCTAAATGTCCATCAAAGGAGTAAAGTTCAATAATTTTTGGTAACCATTCTACAGGAATATTGTGCAGTGTTTAAAAACTGAGGCAGCACCATAAATAGATGACTTTGCAAAATATAGTATTTGACAAGCAGTCCACCCCAGTTCCTAAAGTACATTTGTTCAGAAAGAAATGAAAACATAAAACTATATATTTCTGTAAGCAGATTATCTCCATAATTTGAGTAGAGAAGCCAGTAATATTATTGTACTGGGGAGTAAAATTGGGGCTCAATCCTGAGAGAAAGACTAAATTTTTGGCTCACTGAAACTATTTTATTTACATGTGTATTTTCTCCATTTTGGATAAATGAAAATATAAGTACATCATCACTAGAAATGAGCACTATGGGAAAAGACAGAGGAGATTCTTCACTTTGGGGGAAATGACAGGTGAGATGACCTTGACCCTGGTCAAATTTGGGAAAAGAGCTGGGGATAGCAGTGCAAGCAGAAGGTGCTCTGTGATGAAAAGTCTGGGGCAGGGGCAGTTATGGGAGATGGGCCCCAAGGGACTCTTGGGGCCAGCTTACAGAGAGCTGTCTCCTGCTCTGGGATCCCAGTAAGGCCAAACACTGAAAGCCCCTGGGATACTCACCTGGTACTCATTGTCCAGCACTGAGATGTGCAGGTCAAATTGTTTGCCATCCTTAAAGGGCATACCCTCAGATTTTCTGTAATGCTTCCAGGCTCCACACACATGCTGTTCATGACCACTCAATTCCCAAAGTACACTCCAAAATGGAAGGCAATGTCTGACTTCTTATCTGCCCCAGTGTGGAAATCAACCTGCAGCTGTGGGTCCTTGTGGAGGTCAAAGCATGCAGCATGTTGGGCAGGTCCCTCCCGTGTAGTGCACACACAGGACACACACACAAATCTCTTCCCACCTTTCCCAGGACAGACAGAAGCCTTCCTGGTGATACTGCAGGCCTCATCCCTGTGGGGCTGCTTCAGCTCCTTGTTCCCCCATGCAGGGATATGCTCTGCCCCTCATCCCCAGATGGAAACTGAGCCACAGTCACTGACCTGAGGTTATGAGTTGTCTATTCTCTGAAAACTCTATGCTCTTTGATAGAAGTGTTGGTGGCAGGTAGAGATCCTCTTGGAAATTTTGGCAGGCTCCTATAGGAGAGTCATAGCACAGATCTGGAAAATGTGGAGCAAAGACATGTCATCCTTTGTGGATAACTTCTCTCCATTTGAGAAAAAGCATTTGCCTTGCTACTGTGCCTTAGCAGAGAGTGAATACTTAACCATGGCCTCCAGGTTTCTGTGAATCCTGGCTGTCTGTCAAGAAGCAGGTCTGACCCACCATATTTGTTCCTGCAAAAGACATGATCTCATGATTTTTATAGCTGCATAGTATTCCATGGTGTATATGTACCACATTTTCCTTTATTCAGTCTACCATTGATGGGCATTTAGATTGATACTGTGTCTTTGCTATTGTGAATCGTGCTGCAACAAACATACATGCGCATGTGTCTCTATGGTAGAACAATTTATATTCCTTTGGGTATATACCTAGTAATGGGATTGCTGGGTCAATTGGTAGTTCTGTTTTTAGGTCTTTGAGGAATTGTCACACTGTGTTCCACAATGATTGAACTAATTTACACTTCCACCATAGTGAATACGCATTCCTTTTTCTCTGCAACATTGCCAGCATCTGTTACTTTTTGACATTTTAATAATAGCTGTTCTGACTGATATGTGATGGTATCAAAACTGTTGTTTTGACTTGCATTCCCTAATAATCAGAAATGTTGAGCTTTTCCACACATGTTTGTTGGCCACATGTATATCTTCTTTTAGGAAGTGACTGTTCATATCTCTTGCCCACTTTTTAATCAAATTTTTTTTTTCTTGTATATTTCTTAAGTTCCCTATAGATGATGAATGTTAGCCTTTTGTCTGATGCGTAGTTTGCAAAAATGTTCTCCCATTCTGTAAGTTGCCTGTTTACCCTGTTGATGTTTTCCTTTGCTATGTAGAAGCTCTTTAGTTTAATTAGATCCCATTTGTCAATTTTTGCTTTTGGTGCAATAGCTTGTGTCATCTGCATCATGAATTCTTTCCCCGTTCCTATATCCAGAATGGCATTGCCTAGGTTGTCTTCTAGGGTTTTATAGTTTTGGGTAATACATTTCAGTCTCTGATCCATCTTAAGTTGATTTTTGTGAATGGTATAAGGAAGGGGTCAAATTTCAATCTTCTGTATATAGCTAGACAGTTATCGCAGAACGTTTCACTGAATAGGGAGTCCTTTCCCCATTATCTGTTTTTGTTAGCTTTGTGGAAGATCAGATGGTTGCAGGTTTGTGGTCTTCTTTGTCGTCTCTCTGTTCCATATGTGTTTGTTTTCTATAAATACTATGCTGTTTTGGTTACTGTAGCCTCACAGTATAGTTTAAAGTCAAGTAGCATGATGTCTCCAGTTTTTTTCTTTTTGCTTAGGAATGCCTTGATCATTTGGGCTTTTTGTTTGTTCCACATGAATTTTTAAACAGTTTTACATAGCTCTTTGAATAATGTCATTGGCAATGGCAATTTTACAGGAATCACTTTGGATCTACACATTGCTTTGGGAATTATGGCCCTTTTAATGATATTGGTTCTTCCTATCCATGAGCATAGAATGTTTTTTTATTTGTTTGTTTCACCTCAGATTTCTTTGAGCAGTGTTTTCTTTTTTTTTTAATTTTGCCTTGAAGAATCTGGCAAATTGTATTTTACAAAGATGGTCATAATGATATCTCTTATCCTACATGCTCTTCTCCACTGTGATTTTTTTAATATATTTTTTATTTCCATAGGTTTTTGGGGAACAGGTGGTATATGGTTCCCTGAATAACTCTCTTAATGGAGGTTTGTGAGATTTGGGGTCACCCATCATCCGAGCAGTACACACTGAACCAAATTTGTAGCTTTTTATCTCTTATCCCCTTCCCACCCTTTTCCCCCCAAGTCCCCAGAGCCTATTGTATCATTCTTATGCCTTTGCATCCTCATCGCTTAGCTCCCTCTTATGAGTGAGAACATATGATGTTTCATTTTGCATTAATGAGTTACTTCACTTAGAATAATGGTCTCCAATCCCATCCAGGTTGCTGTTAATGCCATTAACTCATTCCTTTTTATGGCTGAGTAGTATTTCATTATATGATGGTTATTTGGGTTGGTTTCACATATTTGCAATTGTGAATTATGCTGCTATAAACATGCGGGTGCAAGTATCGTTTTTGTATAATGACTTATTTTCCTCCAGGTAGATATCAAGTACTGAGATTGCTGGATCAAATGGTAGTTCTACTTTTAGCTCTTTAAGGCATCCCACATTGTTTTCTATAGTGGTTGTGCTAGTTTACATTCCCACCAGCTGTGTAAAAGTGTTCCCTTTTCACCTCATCCCCTCCAATATCTATTATTTTGATTTTTTGTTATGGCCATTCTTGCAGGAGTAAGGTGGTATCACATTGTGCTTTTGATTTACATTTCCCTGATCGTTAGTGATGTTGAGCATTTTTTCATATGTTTGTTGCTCATTTGCATATCTTCTTTTGAGAATTGTTTTTTCATGTCCTTAGCCCCTTTTTTGACGGGATTATTTTTTTTCTTGCTAGTTTGTCTAAATTAGTTGTAGATTCTTGATATTATTCCTTTGTTAGATGTACAGATTATGAATATTTTCTCCCACTCTGTGGGTTGTCTGTTTACTCTGCTGACTGTTCCTTTTGCCATACAAAAACTCCTTAGTTTAATTAAGTCCCACTTATTTATCTGTGTTTTTATTGCATTGGCTTTTGGGTTTTTGGTCATAAAATCTTTCCTGGCCGGGCGCGGTGGCTCAAGCCTGTAATCCCAGCACTTTGGGAGGCCGAGACGGGCGGATCACGAGGTCAGGAGATCGAGACCATCCTGGCTAACACGGTGAAACCCCGTCTCTACTAAAAAATACAAAAAAACTAGCCGGGCGAGGTGGCAGGTGCCTGTAGTCCCAGCTACTCGGGAGGCTGAGGCAGGAGAATGGCGTAAACCCGGGAGACGGAGCTTGCAGTGAGCTGAGATTCGGCCACTGCACTCCAACCCGGGCGACAGAGCGAGACTCTGACTAAAAAAATAAATAAATAAAAATAAATTAAAAAAAATAAAAAAATAAAATCTTTCCTTAAGTCAATGTCTAGAAGGGGTTTTCCAACATTACCTTCTAGAATTTTTATAGTTTCAGGTCTTAGACTTCAGTTCTTAGATTTCAGTTCTTAATCCATCTTCAGTTGATTTTTGTATAAGGTGAGAGATGAGGATCCAGTTTCATTCTCTTACATTACATGTGGCTTGCCAATTATCCCAGCAGCATTTGTTGAATAGGGTGTCTTTTCCCCACTTTATGCTTTCATTTCCTTTGTCAAAGATCAGTTGGTTGTAAACATTTGGGTTTATTTTTAGGTTTTCTATTCTGTTCCATTGGTCTATGTACCTATTTTTATGCCAGTACCATGATGTTTTGATGACTATGGCCTTATAGTATAGTTTATAATCAGGTAATGTGATGCTTCCAGATTTATTCTTTTTGCTTAGTCTTGCTTTGGCTATGCAGGTTCTTTTTTGGTGCCAAATAAATTTTAGAATTCTTTTTTCTAGTTCTGTGAATAATGATGGTGGTATTTTGATGGGAATTGCATTGAATTTATAGATTGCTTTTGGCAGTATGGTCATTTTCACAATATTGATTCTACCCATCCATGAACATGAAATGTTTTTCCATTTTTTTATGTCATTTCTGATTTCTTTGAGCACTGCTTTGTAATTCTCATTGTACAGATATTTCACCTCCTTAGATGGCTGTATTTCTAGGTATTCTATTCTTTTTGTGGCAATCATGAATGTGATTGTGTTACTGATTTGGCTCCCATCTTAGCTGTTGTAAGAAAGAATGATAGATATTTTTGTATGTTGATTTTGTATCCTGGATTTCCCTAAAGTTGTTTGTCAGCTTAAGGGCCTTTTCAGCTGAGACTATGGGGTTTTCTAGATACAGAATCATGTTGCCTGCAAACAAGGATAATTTGACTTATTTTCTTCCTCTTTGGATGCCCTTTTTTCTTACTCTTATCTAATTGCCCTGGCCAGGACCTTCAATAACATGTTAAATAAAAGTGGTGAGAGAGAGCATCTTTGTCTTGTGCCAGTTTAGAGGGGAATGCTTTGAGCTTTTGCCCATTCACTCTGATGTTGGCTGTGGGTTTGTCATAGATGACTCTTACTATTTTGAGGGATATTCCTTCAATACTCAGTTGATTGAGGTTTTTAACATGAAAAGGTGTTGAATTCTACTGAAAGATTTTTTTTCATCTATTGAGATAATCATGTGGTTTCTGTCTTTTGCTCTGTTTATGTGATGAATCAAGTTTATTGATTGGCATATGTTGAACCAACCTTGCATGCCAGGGGTACAGCCTACTTGATGATGGTGGGTAAGCTTTTTTCATGTGCTGCTGGATTCAGTTTGCCAGTATTTCGTTGAGGATATTTTTATTGATCTTCCTCGAGGATATTTGCCTGAAATTTGTTGTTGTTGTTGTGTCTTGCCAGGTTTTGATATCAAGATAATGCTGGCCTCACAAAATGAGTTAGGCAGGTATCTCTCCTCCTCAGTTTGTTGGAATACTTTCGGTAGGAATGATACTAGCTCTTCTTTGTACACTTGGTAGAATTCAGCTGTGAATCCATCTGGTCCTGGGCCTTTTTTGGGTGGTAGATTTATTATTACTGATTCAATTTTGGAGCTCATTGTTGGTCTCTTCAGGGATTCAGTTTCTTCCTGGTTCAGTATTGGTCAGGTGTACGTATCCAAGAATGTATCCATTTTCTGTAGATTTTTTAGTTTGTATGCATAGAACTGTTTATAATCTACCTGATGGGTGTTTATATTTTTGTAGCATCTGTGGTACTATCCCCTTTGTTGTTTCCAGTTGTGTTTATTTGAATCTTCTCTCTTTTCTTGTTTATTAGTCTGGCAAGCAGTTTGTCACTTTAAAAAAAAATGAACTGTTGAATTCATTCTACTTTGACTGTTTTCATGTCTCAGTCTCCTTCAGTTTAGCTCTGATTTGTGACATTTCTTGTCTTCTAAATTTGAGGTTGGCATGCTCTTGGTTCTCGACTCTTTTTTAACTTCAAAATTAATTTTTTCAAAATCGTCACTTGGTAGGCATTCTCTAGTTCTTTTAGGTGTGATGTTATGTTGCTAAGTTGAAATCCTTGTAACTTTTTCATGTGGGCATATAGTCTTATAAATAATCCTTTTAATACTGCCCTAGCTGTTTCCCAGAGATTTTGGTACGTTGTATTATTTTTCTCATTAGTTTCATTGTTCTCATTAGTTTCAAAAACAACTTCTCAATTTCTGACTTAATTTCATTATTTACCCAAAAGTCATCTAGTAGCAGGGCTATTCCATTTCCATCATTTCCATGTCATTGTATGGTTTTGAGTGATTTCCTTAGTCTTGATTTCTAATTTTATTGTGCTGTAATCTGAAAGAAGGACTGCTATGATTTCAACTCTTTTCTATTTGCTGAGGAGTATTTTATGTCTGATTATGTGGTGAATTTTAGAGTATGTTCCATTTGGTTTTGAGAAAAATATATATTCTGTTGTTTTTTGGGTGCAACTGGAGAAATCTATCAGGTCCATGGATCAAGTGCTGAGTTTAAGTTCTGAATGTCTTTGTTAATTCTCTACCTCGATGGTCTTTCTAATGCTGTAAGTGGGGTATTGGAGTCCCTCACTATTACTGTGAATTCCATTATTCAAAGTCTCTTGGAAGGTTCTAAGAACTTGCTTTATGAATCTGGGTGCTTTTGTGCTGAATGCATATATATTTAGGATTGTCAGATGTTCTATTTGAATAAAACTCTTTACCATATGGAATGCCCTTAGACAACCTTTCAAGGTTACCTGGAGCCCTAGAGCACTGTAGGGTTTGCTGGAATTCAAGTTCCAGCCAATGAGGCCAAAGATTCCCCTTGGCTAAGGCTGGTTTAAGTGCTCCCTCAGTTGGCATGCAAGACTGGAGTTACAACACTGTTTTTATCACTTCAATGCCTCTTTCAGCAATACAGAGTTAAAAACAAGTACTACGAGGGCTCACCTGATTCTTGGTTCTCATGGAGGTGCTTTTTCTATATGGATGTTACCAGATAGAGTGTCCTAAATGTGAATTGTCCACGTCCTTGGCATATTGGAAAAATAAATTAAACAAAATCCCACAGAGTGGGCACAGATTTATTGAAGACAATTTACACAGAGGAAGCAGACTCCACTTGAGCAAGCAGCTGCTTAAGAGCCCCATCAAGGGCTCACACCTGTAATCTCAGCACTTTGGGAAGCCAAGAAGAGCAGATCATGTGACTCCAGAAGTTTGAGACCAGCCTAGGAAATGTGGTGAAACCCTGTATACTAAAAATACAAAAATTAGCCAGCCATAGTAGCACATGCCTGTAATCCCAGCTACTCAGGAGACTAAGGCATGAGAATTCCTTGCAATCAGCAGGTAGCGGTTGCAATGAGTCCAGATTGCACCACTACACTCCAGCCTGGGTGAAAGAGTGGGACTCTGATTAAAAAAAAACACAACAAAAACAAAAAAAAAGAGACTTCTTTTTTTTCCAGTGTCTGAAAACAGTTTTTATGGTGTATTTATCCCCGTATATTTATCTATTTATTTATTTTTATTTTTAATTGTTATTATCCTTCAAATTCTGGGATACATGCGCAGAACGTGCAGGTTTGTTACACAGGTACACATGTGCCATGGTGGTTTGCTGCACCCATCAACCCATCATCTACATCAGGTATTTCTCCTAAAGCTATCTCTCTCCTTGTTCCTCAACCCCCAAAAGGCCCCAGTGTGTGATGTTCCCCTCCCTATGTCCATGTGTTCCCATTGTTCAACTCCCACTTATGAGAGAGAACATGCAGTGTTAGGTTTTCTGTTCCTGTGTTAGTTTGCTGAGAATGATGGTTTCCAGCTTCATCTACATCCCTGCAGAGGACATTAACTCATCCTTTTCTATGGCTGCATAATATTCTTTGGTGTATATGTGCCACATTTTCTTTATCCTGTCTATCATTTATGGGCATTTGGGGTGGTGCCAAGTCTTTGATATCGTAAGCAGTGCTGCAATAAACATACGTGTGCATGTTTCTTTATAGTAGAATGATTTATAATTCTTCAGTTACATACCCAGTAATGGGATTGCTGGATCAAATGTTATTTCTGGTTCTAGATCCCTGAGGAATTGCCACACTGTCTTCCACAATGCTTGAGGAATTACCACACTGTCTTCCACAATGATTGAACAAACTTACACTTCCACCAACAGTGTAAAAGCGTTCCAATCTCCACATCCTATCCAGCATCTGTTGTTTCCTGACTTTTTAGTGATCACCATTCCAACTGGAGTGAAATGGTATCTCATCGTGATTTTGATTTGCATTTCTTTTATAACCAGTGATGATAAACTTTTCTTCATATGTTTGTGGGCACATAAATATCTTCTTTTGAGAAGTATCTGTTCATATCCTTCACCCACTTTTTGATGGGGTTGTCTGTTTTTTTTGTGTAAATTTGTTTAAGTTTCTTGTAGATTCTTGATATTAGCCCTTTGTCAGATGGACACATTGCAAAAATTTGCTCCCATTGTGTAGGTTGCCTGTTCACTCTGATGATTGTTTCTTTTGCTGTGCAGAAGCTCTTTAGTTTTATTAGATCCCATTTGTCAATTTTGGCTTTTGTTGCCATCGCTTTTGGTGTTTTAGTCATGAAGTTTTTGTCGATGCCTATGTCCTGAGGGTATTGCCTAGGTTTTCTTCCAGGGTTTTTTTTTTTTCTTTTAGGCCTTACATTTAGTACTTTAATCCATCTTGAGTTAATTTCTATATAAGGAATAAGTAAGGGGTCTAGTTTCAGTTTTCTGCATATGGCTAGCCAGTTTTCCCATCATCATTTATTAAATAGGTAATCCTTTCCCCATTGCTTGTTTTTGTCAGATTTCTCAAAAATCAGATGGTTGTAGATGTGTGGTGTTATTTCTGAGGTCTCTGTTTTGTTCCATTGGTCTATCTATCTGTTTTGGTACCAGTACCATGCCGTTTGGCTACTGTAAACTTATAGTATAGTTTAAAGTCAGGTAGCGTGATGCCTCCAGCTTTCTTGTTTTTGCTTAGGATTGTCTTGGCTATACGGGCTTTTTGTCTTGTGCCAGTTTCCAAAGGGAACACTTCCAGCTTTTGCCCATTCAGTATGATATTGGCTGTAGGTTTGTCATAAATAACTCTTATTATTTTGAGATATGTTCCATCAATACCTAGTTTATTGAGAGTTTTTAGCATGAAGGGGTGTTGAATTTTATCGGAGGCCTTTTCTGCATCTATTGAGATAATCATGTGGTTTTTGTCACTGGTTCTGTTTACGTGATGGATTACGCTTACTGATTTACATATGTTGAAATATATGCGTCCCAGGGATGAAGCGTCCCAGGGATGAAGTCAACTGATCGTGGCAGGTAAGCTTTTTGATGTGTTTCTGGATTCGGTTTGCCAGTATTTTATTGAGGATTTTCGTATCGATGTTCATAAGGGATATTGGCCTGAAAATTTCTTTTTTTGTTGTGTCTCTGCCAGGTTGTGGTATCAGAATGATGCTGGCCTCATAAAATGAGTTAGGGAGGAATCCCTATTTTTCTGTTGTTTGGAATAGTTTCAGAAGGAATGGTACCGGCTCCTCTTTGCACCTCTGGTACAACTCAGCTGTGAATCTGCCTGGTCCTGGGCTTTTTTTTGGTTGGTAGGCTATTAATTACTGCCTCAATTTCTGTACTTGTCATTGGTCTATCCAGAGATTCGACTTCTTCCTGGTTTAGTTTTGGGAGGGTGTATGTGTTCAGAACTTTATCCATTCCTTCTAGATTTTCTAGTATACTTGTGTAGAGGTGTTTATAGTATTCTCTGATGGTAGTTTGTATTACTGTGGGATGAGTGACGATATCCCCTTTATCATTTTTTATTGGGTCTATTTGTTTCTTCTCTCTTTTCTTCTTTATCAGTCTGGCTAGCAGTCTATCTATTTTGGTAATCTTTTCAAAAAACCAGCTTCTGGATTCATTGATTTTTTGAAGGTTTTTCATGCCTCTATCTTTTTCAGTTTTGCTCTGATCTTAGTTATTTCTTGCCTTCTTCTAGCGTGTAAATTTGTTTGCTCTTGCTTCTTTAGTTCTTTTAATTGTGATGTTAGCGTGTCGATTTTAGACCTTTTCCACTTTTTTGTGGGCATTTAGTGCTATAAATTTCCCTCTAAACATTGCTTTAGCTGTGTCCCAGAGATTCTGGTACATTGTGTCTTTGTTTTCATTGGTTTCAAAGAACTTATTTATCTCTGCCTTAATTTCATCATTTACCCAGTAGTCATATACTTTTACATTTTAAAATACCCAAACAACTCCCATTGGATTGTTTGCAATAGAAAAAATAAATGCTTGAGTAGACAGATGTCCTACTCTCTGTGATGTTATTATTTGCATGCCTATATTATATTTTATGTACCCCATTAATGTATACCCCTACCATGTACCCACAAAAATTAAAAACAAATGACAAACAAAAGACCAATACGCCCAAGAAAACATATTCCATCTCATGGGTCATTAGGGAAATGGAAGTCAAAACCACTGTGAGATACCACTTCACACTCATTAGGATGGCTGTTACATTAAAAAAATGAAAACTAACAAGTATGAGGATATGAATAAATGGGAACCCTTGAACATTGCTGTTTGGAGTGTAAGATGGTGTGGCTGCTGTGGAATATATTATGCAGTTCCTTAAAAACGTTACTCATCATAATATACATCTCTTTGGCAACTGGGATCAATTTTTTTTCTATAAATGGTTTAAATTCACTGACGATGAAACTGAAGAAAAAAGTGAAGTAAGAGGGAGAAGAAAGCAAAGGAGGAAGGGAATTCTAATTCACTCCATCTTTAAATTCTAATACAGGTTTTAAGGATGCTTCCCTTCATCATGAAAAGAGAACTTGAGGAGGAGTCCTGAGGACTTCATTATGACTGAAGTCCAATCACCTGTACCTGCACCTGTCCTCACACAGTCTGTAACTAAGGAACACACAAATCAAGAACTAGACCTAAGAACCTCAACTTTCTCCCTGAATATGCAGGAGAAAGAATATCTCTGAAAAATTTGATTCCCATGGACACTTAATGAAAAGAAAAGGGTGCAGCTAGAGCCCAGGTGTGTGAGATGCAGATGAGAACAGCCCTCACCTGGCAGAGCCAAGGAGACCAGTGTGGGATTAGGGGAACACAAGGGCTTTCTCTACCTTCCTCCATAAGTCCTGCTTAGGATCAAGACCGGTGTTCCCCCAGAACCTCTATAGGCAAAGGGAAGGGTTATCTTTCATTGCCAACGATTTCTACAAGAATCCTCACTATTTTTACCATTGTACAAATTAAGAAAATGTACACTTTCTTGGCAGATTATGCACAGTGAAGAGAAGGCTTAATGAGAGGCATGGATGCTGGACTTCACAATCCCTCATCCTCACTCCATCATCCTTATCTGTGCATTTCCCTGGTGACCCCTTCCTCCCCCTGGTACCTCACTCACTGTCATTTCTGCTACATCACAGACACAGGCTTGCAGACAGGTGTGGTTGTGACTGAGTCTGTTTCTGACACCTTACCCCTTCTCACCCTGTGGGGAATCCTTGCTGAGAGGGTCTTGGCCTCCTGAGTAGCTGAAGGCAATACACTTACAGGAACAGGCTCAGATTGAAGTCTAGCATCTTATCATTCAATCAGAATCTGGTGTCCATGAGGTGACTACAAATTATCAGGTACACTTTCTTTCAACATATGCACTAAAGGAATACATTATCTGCCCCATAAAATTAAACATACAAGACTAAAACAGATACAGGAAAATGCAGTGAACACACTTATTTTAGAGGGGCAAAAGATAATAAGCAGCACCCTGAAAGCAAGATGGGTCACCAACAGCTCTACTGGAGCCACCCACAAAAATTCAGTCAGGGTTCTCACTCTTGTTGCATCTGCTCAAACCAGCATGGCCTTATCTGAAAATATTGCCTCGATATGTGCTGCTTCTGTTTCCATAAGTACTTAAAGGATATAGGTTTCAATAGGTTAGACTAAGTGATCTTCCTTCAATTTATAAGCAAGACATTCACTCAGTGAAAGAAACCATGCTAGCTCTTTGTCCCTGAATAAAAATTAAAACAAAGAAACCAACTCTTAAAAAAAAAAAAAAAAAGAAAAAAAAACAGGCAGCTATCACTGGTCCATAACATTGGTGAAACCAACAAGACCCCCATTTTCATCTTCTCTGAAAATGTTTCTCTGCCACAGTTGGCTCCACCTTCTACTCTCAGTGTCTTAGAGCTCCCACGAAGATGGCACAATGAAAAACCTTTTCCTGCCAAAAGAGCTGTTGTCATCTATTTCATGACACAAATAGAGAACCATTTAGGAGAAGATAAACAACATATTACCTAAAAGCCAAACAATGCAGATTGAAGAGGGTCTCAACCTTGTCTGCAGGGCCCATCTAAGGCATAATTTTGATCATCCTCATTCTCTCTTCCCATGTTCCTTGCCACAGTTTGTTCAACTCCAGCCTTACTCATGGGTATGCCTCCCATTTTGCCCTCCTTTAACCTAACATCCAGATACCTTGACGTGTCAATGAACAGTAAATAACACTTTCATGGCTCTCTTTCTTGTTTCTTTCCTGTATGAACTGAAATTCCCTCCACTCTTACTGGAGAGTCTCAGGTTCTTGTTAGATACCCTCTCCTCCTTATATCATCCCTCTCACAGTTTTGATCACTTCTCTGTTTTGATGATGGATCATAGGCTCCCTCATCAGCATGGAAATCATTTTTGGGGGAATTAGACAATTCTTGCTCTGAGTGGATAAAGACAATCTTGGAACCTATGACTTTCTGATCAGAACATGAGTTTGATTTCATATCTACATGTCCCTGGATGATGCCCATTGTATTTGAATAACCTGCAGTGTCCTACATGCTGTCCCTGCTAGACAAACACACAGTGACTGCCTTTTCTTAACTGATATTCACCAGCTCCGTTCAGTTCACATAGGCCGTGTGTTACACTCATCTTTATACCAGCTTCTACCCTGTGCTCATGGTGGCCAAGAGAGATGTCTCAGATGAAAAGGAAAGACATAGAGTCCAGGAACCAATGTTCAACAAACGATTTCTGATTTGCCTTTGGGGACCTACTCAACATCTTTTTCATACACATAAACCCAAATTCATGGTCTTCTCCCAGCAAATACAACAGTGCTCAGAACACAGTATTCCTGGACTCTAAAGCCTTGCCTTCTGAAAGGTCTGTAGGGCTTTTCAGTTTTTGCTGAAAGCCCCCAAAGAATAAATCTACTCTGATAATGTTGTCCTTGATGCCCAAGTCCCCTAAAGCTGTTGCCTCTGTGGTGCTGTCCGTGGTACTGAGCACTGGTGCTTCTGGGCCTGTATTTGCAAGTGAGGGGCCAAAAAGAAAGAATTAAGAGAGAAATTTTTTGTTTTGTTTTGTTTTGTTTTGTTTTGTGTTTGATAAATCACAGCTCAAAATATGTATGATGAATGGAGCAGGAATTAAATTTGGATTTTAAGAACCCAATGTCTGCAGGGCCCTCTCTCACCCCTCCTATTCAACATAGTTTGGAAGTCCTGGCCAGAGCAATCAGGCAAGAGAATGAAAGAAAAGAAAAAAGAAGAAAAGAAAAGAAAAGAAAAGAAAAGAAAAGAAAAGAAAAGAAAAGAAAAGAAAAGAAAAGAAAAGAAAAGAAAAGAAAAGAAAAGAAAAGAAAAGAGAAGGGGAACATCACACACCGGGGCCTATCATGGGGAGCGGGAAGGGGGGAGGGATTGCATTGGGAGTTATACCTGATGTAAATGACGAGTTGATGGGTGCTGACGAGTTGATGGGTGCAGCACAGCAACATGGCACAAGTATACATATGTAACAAACCTGCACGTTATGCACATGTACCCTAGAACTTAAAGTATAATAATAATAATAATAAATAAATAAATAAGAAAAGAAAAGAAAGAGCAAGAGAGAGCAAGAGAGAAAAAGAAAGAGCATCCAAACAGAAAGAGAGGTCAGACCATCCCTGTTTGCAGACATGATTCCATATCTAGAAAACCTCATAGTCTCCACCCAAATGATCCTTAAGCTGGTAAACAACTTTAACAAAGTTTCAGGATACAAAATCAATGTGCAAAAATCACTAGAACTCCTATATGCCAATAACACCTAAGCATATGGCCAAATCAGAAATGCAATTCCATTCACAATTGCCATAAAAAGAATAAAATACCTAGGAATACAGCTAACTGGTGGGTGAAAGATCGTTACAAAGAGAATTACAAAACACTGCCTAAAAAAACATAGATGATGCAAACAAATGGAAAAACATTCCATGCTCATGAATAGCAATAATCATTATCATTAAAACAGCCATACTGCCCAAAGAAATATACATATTCAGTGCTATTCCTGTTGAACTACAAATGACATTTCTCACAGAATTAGAAAAGATAAAACTATTTTAAAATGCACACGGAACCAAGAATGAGTTGATTAGCAAAGACATTCTAAACAAAGAGAACAAAGCTAGAAGTATCACTTTACCCAACTTAAAAGTATACTACAGGGTCACCGTAACCGAACAGTATGGTACTGGTACAAAAACAGACACAGAGACAAGTGGGACAGAATAGAGAGCCCAGAAATAAGGTCACACACCTACAACCATGGATCTTTAACAAAGCTGACCAAACAAGCAATGGAAAATGTACTTTCTATTCAAGAAATGGTTTTGGGATAACTGGGTAGCCATATACAGATGATTGAAACTGAATCCCTTCCTTGCATTATGTAGAAAAATCAATTCAAGAGAGGTTGAAGACTTAAATGTAAAATCCAAAACTATAAAAACCCTGGAAGACTACCTAGGCCATATCATTCTGAATGTAGGAATGGGGGAAAGTTTCATAACAAAGATGCCAAAAGCAATCACAAGAAAAGCAAAAATTGACAAACGGATCCATTTAAACTAAAG
The DNA here is from genome assembly GCF_043159975.1 of Macaca nemestrina. Taxonomy (NCBI): domain Eukaryota; kingdom Metazoa; phylum Chordata; class Mammalia; order Primates; family Cercopithecidae; genus Macaca; species Macaca nemestrina. Next base: position 48,844,611 of record NC_092144.1, on the reverse strand, counting down.
AGCTTCTGCACCGCAAGGGAAACTATCAACAGAGTCGACAGACAAGCTACAGAATGGGAGAAAATATTTGCAAATTATGTATCTGAAAAAGGTCTTATATCTAGCATCTATAAGGAATTTTAATAACTTTACAAGAACAGAACAAATAACCCCATAAAAAAGTGGGCAAAGAGGCCAGGCATGGTGGCACACGCCTGTAATTCCAGCACTTTATGAGGTGGAGGAGAGCGGATGATGAGGTCAGGAGATTGAGACTGTTCTGGCTAACACGGTGAAACCTTTCTCTAATAAAAATACAAAAAATTAACCAGGTGTGGTGGCACACACCTGTAGTCCCAGCTATTCGAGAGGCTGAGGAAGGAGAATCGCTTGAACCCGAAGGCAGATGTTGCAGTGAGCTGAGATCACGCTGCTGCACTCCAGCCTCGGCGATAGAGCAAGACTCCATCTCAAAATAAAAGTGGGCACAGGGCTGAACGCGGTGGCTTATGCCTGTAATTTCTGCACTTTAAGTGGCTGGGGGCAGCTGCATCACTTCAGCCCAGGAAAGACCAGCCTTGACAATATGGTGAAACCCTATCTCTCCAAAATTAGAAAAATTAGCCGAGTGTTATCGCGGGCACCTGTAATCCCAGCTATTCAGGAGGCTGAGCTGGGAGGATCGCCTGAGTCCAGGCAGAAATTGCAGTGAGCCGAGATTGCACCGCTGCACTTCAGCCAGGGTGTCAGAGTGAGACCCTGTCTCAAAGAAAAGTAGACAAAGGACAGGAACAGGCACTTCTCAAAATAAGACATACATGTGGCCAAAAAGCATATGAAAAGAAGCTCAACATCCCTGAATGTTAGAAAAATGCAAATTAAATCCACAATGAGATACCATCTCTCACCAATCAAAATGGTTAGTATTCAAAAGTTAAAAAGTAACAGATGCCAGCAAGCTTGTAAAGAAAAGGGAACATTTACACATTGCTGGTGGCATTAGTTTAATCATGGTGGAAAGCAATGTGATGACTCTTCAAACAGCTAAAATAGAACTACCATTTAACCCATGTATCCCATCACTGGGTATATACCCAGAAGAATATAAACCATCCTACCACAAAAACACATGTACGTGAATGTTTATTACAACAGTATGCACAATAGCAAAAACATGGAATCAACCTCAATGCCCATGAAGGACAGACTGGATAGAGAAAATTTTGTACACATACACCATAGTATTCTATGCAGCCTCAGAAAACAATGAGATTATGTCTTTTGCAGAAACATGGATGAAGCTGTAGGCCATTTTCCTTAGCAAACAAATGTGGAAACAGAAAATGAAATGTTGCATGTTCTCACTTAGAAGTGTGAGCTAAACAATGAGGCTCATGGACACCAAGAGGGAAAAAACACACACTGGGGCCTACTTGAGGGTGGAGGGTGAAAGAGGGGACAGGAGCTGAGAAAATGACTATTGGGTACTAGGCTTAGTAACTGGATTATGAAATGATCTGTACCACAAACTCGCATGACACGAGTTTTCCTGCACATGTACCCCTGAACCTAAAATAAAAGTTTTTTTAAAAAAGAAAAAAACTCACCTTTCTTCCGGAATCTGCAGGACAAACAGTATCTCTGAAACTTTGATTCATGTGGACACCAAGGGAAAGGAGAGGATATAGCTAGAGCCCAGACAGATGAGAACAGCCCTCATCTGGTAGAGCCAATGGGCCTAAGGTGGGGCAGGTTCATGCAAGGACTTTCTCTACGTCTCTCCCAGATCATCCTCAGGATCAAGAACAGTACTGTCCCAGAATGTTTAAAGGCAGAAAGAATGATTACCCTCTAGAGCCAATGACTTTACCAAGAATCTTCACCTTAAAATTTTTTTATTTTTGTACAAGTTGGTAAAATGTATACCTTCCAGGTAGATTCTCCCTAGTGTAGAAAAGGTTTGAGGGGCAGAAAGGCTGTGCTTTAAAATCATTATTCCTTACTCCATCATCCTTATCTATGCATTTCCCTAGTAACCCAATCTACAGCCTGGTACCTCTCCCAGCATAATTTCGATGCATTGCAGCCACAGGCCGGCAAACAGCTATGGTTTTAACTGAGTTTCATCCTGACATCTGAGCCTTTCTCACCCTGCAAGAGAAGCTTGCTGAGAGGAAATTGGAATCAGGAATGAAAGCAGAGGGCATGGTTGACAGGGACCATTTAAATGCTGCAACTCAAAGATTCACACAGAAGCCCAGACACAATTCTGAAGAGTTGCCCAGAAGCAGCAAAAATGTCAGAGCTACAGGTGAGTTGAAAAGGCACAGTTTTCAATTATCTCAAGTTACATAAACCAAGAAAGAAATGGGAGATTTTATGAGATAAAAATATGAGCATTTCTATTGTGAATTCTCTACTGAGAGTTGTGTCTTTGTGGACTAGAGACCCTGAGACTACGGAATCTGAGATGCTTGTGGAGTGTAGGGTGTAGACCCTGAACCAGTGTAACCCTCTGTGAGTGTGTGATGGTGTCTGGTAAGAGTGAACTCTGCTGAGATGATGTGACTTTAGTTAGGAGGTGGATGGCCCACCAGAGTGAGTGGGTGTGTGAGTGTTAAGGGTGTGCATGCTTTGTCTTCATGACTGTGAAGTGAGTGTGTGTGAGCACAGCCCAAGTGCTTGAGCATCTTTATATGCATGGTGAGCAGGTGTATGTGACTGTGGGTGTGTGTGCTGGGATGTGACTGGGTGTTGAACTGGGAGCATGCATGTAGCCTTGCACCATTGGCTCTATCAGGTGAGGGCTGCTCTCATCTGTCTATCACACATCTGGGATCCAGCTATACCCTCTCCTTTCTCTTGGTGTCCATGTCAATCAAAGTTTCAGAGATACTGTTGTCCTGCAGATTCCAGAAGAAAGCATGCATGCATGTGCATATGAAGGTTCCTCCCCACAGAGCAGCTCCTCTGATGCAGCAGCTGCGCATCCTCCCATGTGTGTCAATGTGGATCCTGGGTGGCAGAACTGGTGGGGATTTGGCAATTGGGAGTTACTGAGAACTCATGTTCAATCATTCTTGAGAGCAGAATGAACGATCTGTAGGTGTCTCTTCCCAGTAAGTGTGAGGAAGAGGAATGCAGACTATGGGGGTGATGTTTCCTCAGGTGGGGTCTGCACAGAGTGACCACCAGCTTCTGCCTCCCAGCCTCAAGTCTCTTCCTGTCCCTCATCACAGTCTGTCCTTCCCATAGTAGGACAGGAGGATGGGCAGATCCTGGCTTGCTATCAAGGAACATTGCAGGCCCTGGTTTCAAGGACTGGATCACCCAAACAAGGAAGGAACAGGTATAGCCTCAGTTAAGACACAGCTTACCGTGCATAGTAATAAGAAAAATGTCTGGGTCCACTGGCTCATGCCTGTAATCTCACCACTTTGGGAAGCCAAGATGGGAGGATAACTTGAGACCAAAAGTTTGAGACAAGCCCGAGCTTTATAGTGAGACCTGTCAAAAACTTTAAATATCAGATGGGCACAGTGTTGGGCACTATCATCCCAGCTACTTAGGAGGCAGAGTGGGGAGGATCTCGCAGCCCAGGAGTTCAAGGCTTGAGTGAGCTATGATTGCACCATTGTACGTCCACCTGGATGACAGACCAAGACCCAGTCTCAAAAAAACGCAAAAATCAGCTACTGGTAGTCATTGTAGAAATCAATCATTGCCTCCAGTTATGTCCCTGGCCCAAACTGTCCATGTGTGCAACTACTGGGGCTGTGCTGTCAGCAATGTGTGCCCCTTCTAGGAAGGACGTTCATTGTCCGTGATGATTGTGATGCATGTCATCCACACACAGGTGTTTCCTGTTCTTTTATCATTTCCCTCTGTCTTTCAACAACTATTGTTTCTCACCAGATTGAATTTCTAAATTCTGACATCCTCACATCTTGTTTGCACAGTTTCAGAGTGAAAATGAATGCAGTTTAGAGTTCCATGGAGACTCTCCCTTTCTTCTAGGTCACCTCAACAGGCTCTACACATGGCAGGGATTAAGGTAAAAGTTTTACATATATTAACTCATCTATTACTGAGAACACCCTACAAAATAAACATTGCTGATAATTCTTCTTGTCCTAGGAAAACTGAGGCAGGCAGAGTTCAAGTAATAAATCTAAAATGGCACTGCTAGTAAGAGGCAAAATGAAGACTGGAATTCAGGCATCCTGTCTCCTGAACCCTTGCCCTTACCTATGGGTTCTCCATTTCTTCAGGAATACAGGGCCCTGACTGTGGTAGGATGAAGGTAGGGAAGCTTCAGAGTCTGTCCTTTGATCTCTCAGATATATCTGTTACAGGAGGTGCCACTTTCACAGCTGTGTCCTTAACCATTGGTTCTTATATCACAATTAGAGGGACACCAGTCCTCCCTTTCATGTGAATTCTCCATGGTCCAAGAGGGTGGAGAAGAAGGGAGAATATTTGCTCAAGGGGTGACCTCATGTGTGAGTGATATGGAAACGTCTAGTTGACAAGATGGAGGCACGATGCACGTGGAGGTCCTGGAGACCCTCCAGCTCCAGGCAAGAAACCTACAGTGGCTGCACTGTGGGCTAGTCATGGGGTCTTATGTAGGAGGTCACTCAGGTGTTGGGGCTGTGGCTCTTTGTCAAGGGCATAGAATTTTCAGGGAGTAGACAACTCTTTTTTTTATATATACTTTAAGTTCTAGGGTACATGTGCATAACGTGCAGCTTTGTTACATATGTATACTTGAGCCATGTTGGTGTGCTGCACCCATCAACTCGTCAGCACCCATCAACTCGTCATTTACATCAGGTATAACTCCCAATGCAATCCCTCCCCCCTCCCCCCTCCCCATGATAGGCCCCGGTGTGTGATGTTCCCCTTCCCGAGTCCAAGCGATCTCATTGTTCAGTTCCCACCTATGAGTGAGAACATGCGGTGTTTGGTTTTCTGTTCTTGCGATAGTTTGCTGAGAATGATGGCTTCCAGCTGCATCCATGTCCCTACAAAGGATACAAACTCATCCTTTTTTATGGCTGCATAGTATTCCATGGTGTATATGTGCCACATTTTCTTAATCCAGTCTGTCACTGATGGACATTTGGGTTGATTCAAAGTCTTTGCTATTGTGAATAGTGCTGCAATAAACATACGTGTGTGTGTGTCTTTATAGCAGCATGATTTATAATCCTTTGGGTATATACCAGTAATGGGATGGCTGGGTCATATGGTACTTCTAGTTCTAGATCCTTGAGGAATCGCCATACTGTTTTCCATAATGGTTGAACTAGTTTACAATCCCACCAACAGTGTAAAAGTGTTCCTATTTCTCCACATCCTCTCCAGCACCTGTTGTTTCCTGACTTTTGAATGATTGCCATTCTAACTGGTGTGAGATGGTATCTCATTGTGGTTTTGATTTGCATTTCTCTGATGGCCAGTGATGATGAGCATTTTTTCATGTGTCTGTTGGCTGTATGAATGTCTTCTTTTGAGAAATGTCTGTTCATATCCTTTGCCCACTTTTTGATGGTTTTTTTTTTCTTGTAAACTTGAGTTCTTTGTAGGTTCTGGATATTAGCCCTTTGTCAGATGAGTAGATTGCAAAAATTTTCTCCCATTCTGTAGGTTGCCTGTTCACTCTGATGGTAGTTTCTTTTGCTGTGCAGAAGCTCTTTAGTTTAATTAGATCCCATTTGTCAATTTTGGCTTTTGCTGCCGTTGCTTTTGGTGTTTTAGACATGAAGTCTTTGCCCATGCCTATGTCCTGAATGGTACTACCTAGGTTTTCTTCTAGGATTTTTATGGTATTAGGTCTAACATTTAAGTCTCTAATCCATCTTGAATTAATTTTCGTATAAGGAGTAAGGAAAGGATCCAGTTTCAGCTTTCTACTTATGGCTAGCCAATTTTCCCAGCACCATTTATTAAATAGGGAATCCTTTCCCCATTTCTTGTTTCTCTCAGGTTTGTCAAAGATCGGATGGCTGTAGATGTGTGGTATTATTTCTGAGGACTCTGTTCTGTTCCATTGGTCTATATCTCTGTTTTGGTAGCAGTACCATGCTGTTTTGGTTACTGTAGCCTTGTAGTATAGTTCGAAGTCAGGTAGCGTGATGCCTCTGCCTTTGTTCTTTTTACTTAGGATTGTCTTGGCAATGCGGGCTCTTTTTTGGTTCCATATGAACTTTAAAGCAGTTTTTTCCAATTCTGTGAAGAAAGTCATTGGTAGCTTGATGGGGATGGCATTGAATCTATAAATAACCTTGGGCAGTATGGCCATTTTCACGATATTGATTCTTCCTATCCATGAGCATGGTATGTTCTTCCATTTGTTTGTGTCCTCTTTTATTTCACTGAGCAGTGGTTTGTAGTTCTCCTTGAAGAGGTCCTTTACATCCCTTGTAAGTTGGATTCCTAGGTATTTTATTCTCTTTGAAGCAATTGTGAATGGAAGTTCATTCATGATTTGGCTCTCTGTTTGTCTATTACTGATGTATAAGAATGCTTGTGATTTTTGCACATTAATTTTGTATCCTGTGAATTTGCTGAAGTTTCTTATCAGCTTAAGGAGATTTTGGGCTGAGATGATGGGGTTTTCTAAATATACAATCATGTCATCTGCAAACAGGGACAATTTGACTTCTTCTTTTCCTAACTGAATACCCTTGATTTCTTTCTCTTGCCTGAATGCCCTAGCCAGAACTTCCAACACTATGTTGAATAGGAGTGGTGAGAGAGGGCATCCCTGTCTTGTGCCAGTTTTCAAAGGGAACTTTTCCAGTTTTTGCCCATTCAGTATGATATTGGCTGTGGGTTTGTCATAAATAGCTCTTATTATTTTGAGATACGTTCCATCAATACCGAATTTATTTTTAGCATGAAGGGCTGTTGAATTTTGTCAAAGGCCTTTTTTGGATCTATTGAGATAATCATGTGGTTTTTGTCTTTGGTTCTGTTTATATGCTGGATTACGTTTATTGATTTGTGTATGTTGAACCAGCCTTGCATCCCAGGGATGAAGCCCACTTGATCATGGTGGATAAGCTTTTTGATGTGCTGCTGGATCCGGTTTGCCAGTATTTTATTGAGGATTTTTGCATTGATGTTCATCAGGGATATCGGTCTAAAATTCTCTTTTTTTGTTATGTCTCTGCCAGGCTTTGGTATCAGGATGATGTTGGCCTCATAAAATGAGTTAGGGAGGATTCCCTCTTTTTCTATTGATTGGAATAGTTTGTACCTCTGGTAGAATTCGGCTGTGAATCCATCTGGTCCTGGACTTTTTTTGGTTGGTAGGCTATTAATTATTGCCTCAATTTCAGAGCCTGCTATTGGTCTATTCAGGGATTCAGCTTCTTCCTGGTTTAGTCTTGGGAGAGTGTAAGTGTCCAGGAAATTATCCATTTCTTCTAGATTTTCTAGTTTATTTGCATAGAGGTGTTTATAGTATTCTCTGATGGTAGTTTGTATTTCTGTGGGGTCAGTGGTGATATCCCCTTTATCATTCAGCTCACACGGGTCATCTGTTACACTCATTTTTATCTCAGATAATACCTTTTGCTCATGGTGGGCAGGACAAAATCTCAGATACAAAGAGATGACATAGAGTTCAGGGACTAATGTTCGACAAAAAATTTTTGAATTGCCTCTGGAGACCTACTCAACATCATTTTCATACTCCTCAACCAAAATTCCTGATCTTCTCCCAGCAAATACGGCATTGCTCAAAACACAGAAAGTCATTATTGGACTCTAAAGCCTTCATTCTCAAAGGTATTTAGGCTTTTTAGTTTTTGTTGAAGCCTCCCACAGAATAAATCTACTCGGTGATAATATTGTCCTTGATGCCCAAGTCCCTCAAAGCTGTAGCCCCTGTGGCGCTGTCCGTGGTGCTCAACATTGGTGCATTAGGCCCTGTAAATACAGTGGCCAGTGAGGGGCCAATATGACAGAGTAAGAGAGGAATTTAGTTTGGTTTTCTTTTGTATTTGATAGACAATAGACAAAATCTCCATGATGAATAAGGCAGAAATTAAACTAGGATTTTCTTTTTCTTTTTTTTTTTTGAGACGGAGTCTCACTCTGTCACCCAGGCTGGAGTGCAGTGGCCAGATCTCAGCTCACTGCAAGCTCTGCCTCCCGGGTTTATGCCATTCTCCTGCCTCAGCCTCCTGAGTAGCTGGGACTATAGGCGCCCACAACCTCGCCCGGCTAGTTTTTTGTATTTTTTAGTAGAGACGGGGTTTCACTGTGTTAGCCAGGATGGTCTCGATCTCCTGACCTCGTGATCCACCCGTCTCGGCCTCTCAAAGTGCTGGGATTACAGGCTTGAGCCACTGCGCCCGGCCAAACTAGGATTTTCAAACCACAATTTCTTCAGTGCCCTCTCTCCTCACTTCTGTTTAACATAATATTGGAAGGCCTGACCAGAGCAATCACGCAAGAGAGAGGAAGAAAGGGTGTCTAAATACAAAGAAAGGTCAAACCATCCTTGTTTGTGGATGTCATTATCGTATATCTAGAAAACTCCATAGTCTTTACCCAAAAGATCCTTAAGCTGATAAACAACTTTAGCAAAGTTTCAGGATACAAAATCAATATGCAAAAATCACTAGAACTCCTATATGCTAACAACAGTGACAGGTAGGGACAAATCAGGAATGCAATTCCATTCAAATTTGACTTAAAAAAATACCTAAAAATACAGCTAATCAGGGAGGTAAAAGATCGTTTACAATGAGAATTACAAAACACTGCTTAAGGAAACCAGAAATGACATAAATATAGAAAAACATTCCATGTTTATGGATAAGAAAAATCAATATCATTAAAACAGCCATAGTGCCCAAAGAAATATACAGATGCAACGCTATTTGTATCAAACTATGAATGACATTCTTCACAGAATTAGAGGAAATACCATTTTAAAATTCACACGGAATCAAAAAAAAAAAAAAAGCCAAATAACCGAGGCAATTCTAAGCAAAAAGAACAAAACTGGAGGCATCAAATTACCCAACTTCAAAATGTACTACAAGGCTACAGTAACTAAAACAGCATGGTATTGGTATGAAAACAGACACACAGACCAATGGAACAGATTGGAGAGCCCGAAATAAGGCTACACACTTACAACCATCTGATCTTTGACAAAGCTGACCAAACAAGCAATGGAAAAAGGACTCCCTATCCAAGAAATGGTGCTGGGAGAACTGGCTAGCCATATACAGAAGACTGAAACTGGACCACTTCTTTACACCATATACAAAAGATGGATTAAAGACTTAAATGTAAAACCCAAAACTATGAAGACCCTGGAAGACAACCTACACAATACCATGCAGGACATAGGCATGAGCAAAGATTTCATGATGAAGATGTCAAAGGCAGTTAGGAGAAAATCAAAAATTGACAAACAGAATCTAATTAAACTAAAGAGCTTCGCACAGTGAAGGAAACTATCAAGAGAGTAAACAGACAGCCTAAAGAATGGGAGAAAATATTTTCGAGGCCGGGCACGGTGGCTCACGCCTGTAATCCCAGCACTTTGGGAGGCCGAGGCGGGCGGATCACAAGGTCAGGAGATCGAGACCACGGTGAAACCCCGTCTCTACTAAAAATACAAAAAATTAGCCGGGCACGGTTTTGGGCGCCTGTAGTCCCAGCTACTCGGGAGGCTGAGGCAGGAGAATGGCGTGAACCCGGGAAGCGGAGCTTGCAGTGAGCCGAGATCGCGCCACTGCACTCCAGCCTGGGCGACAGAGCGAGACTCCGTCTCAAAAAAAAAAAAAAAAGAAAATATTTTCGAACTATGTATATGAAGAAGGTCTAATATCTGGGCGTCTATAAGAAATGTCAACAACTTTACAAGAAAGAAACAAACAAACCCATAAAAAAGTGGGTAAAGAACTCAACACAGTGGCTCATGCCTGTAATCCCAGAACTTCAGGCAACCAAGGCTGGTGGATCACTTGAGTCCAGGAATTTGAGAACAGGCTGGGTAACATGGCAAAAACCTATCTCTACCAAAAATGGAAAAAAATTAGCCTAGCATGGTGACACGCACCTGTAGTCCCAGCTACTCAGGAGACTGAGCTGAGAAAAATCACCTGAGCCTAGGAGCCAGAGGTTAGAGTGAGTCAAGATGGTGCCACATCACTCCAACCTGAGCGTCAGAGTGAGACCTGTTTTAAAACAAAAAAGGTGAGCAAAGGACAAGAACAGACACTTTTCAAAAGTAAACATACAGGTGGCCAACAAGCATATAAAAAAGCTCAATATCACTGAACATTAGAGAAATGCAAATCAAAACCACAATGAGATACCATCTCACACCAGTCAGAATGGCTGTTATTAAAAAGTCAAAAAAGAACAGGTGCTGGCAAGGTTGTGGAGAAAAGGGAGAACTCAAACATTGTTGGTGGCAGTGTAAATTAGTTAACCCATTGTGGAAAGCAGTGTGGTGATTCCTCAAAGAGCTAACAATAGAACTACCGTTCAACCCAGCAATCCCACCACTGGGTGTATACCCAGAAGAATAGAAATCATTCTGCCATAAAGACATAGGCACATGAATGTTCATTGCAACACTATGAACAAGAGCAAAGACACGGAATGAACACAAATGCCAATCAACGACAGATTGGATACAGAAAATGTGGTACATGTACACAATGGAATACTATGCGGTCCTAAAAAAGAATGATATTATGTCTTTTGCAGAAACATGGATGGAGCTGGAGGCCATTATTGTTAGCAAACTAATGCAGGAACAGGAAACCAAATACTGCATGTTCTCACTTATCAGTGTGAACTAAATGATGAGACTCATGGACACCAAGAGGGAAATAACACACACTGGGGCCTACTTGAGAGTGGAGGGTGAAAGGTGGGAGAGGGGCAAAAAAAAAAAACTCTTGAGTACTACACTTAGTACCCAGATGAAGAAATCATATGTACCACAAACCCCATGACACGAGTGTACCTGCATATGTACCCCTGAACCTAAAATAAAAGGAAAGAAAAATCAAACAAAAGCCACAATCTCACCTTCCTCCCACAATCTGCAGGAGAAACAGTATCTCTGAAACTTTTATTTGCATGAACACCAAGAGAAAGGGAAGGTATAGCTAGAGTCCAGGTGTGTGACAGTCAGGTAAGAGTGGCCCTCACCTGGCACAGCCAAGCAGCCTAGTGTGGAATAGGTTCATGCAAGAAATTTATCTACTTCTCTCCACAGAGTCACTGCTCTACCAGAACATTTAAAAGCAGACAGAATCATTACCTTCTAGAGCAAATGTATTTCCCCAAAATCTCCAACTTTTTTTTTAGCCATTGTACAAATTGGGAAAATGTACACCTTCTGGGTATATTCTGCATAGGTGAGAAAAGACTTGAGAGGCATAAAGGCTGGGCTTTACAACCACTATCCGTCACTCCATCATCCTTATCTATGCATTTCCCTCGTAACCCAACCCACAGCCTGGTACCTCCCCCACTGTCATTTCCGCTGCATTACAGACACAGACCTGCAAACAGCTATGGTTGTGACTGAGTTTCTTCTTGACACCTAAGCCTTTCTCAAGTTGCAAGGAAAGCTTGCTGGGAGGAGCTTGGAATCTGGAATGAAGCCAGAGGGCAAGGCTGAAGTGAGTCATTTAAATGCTGCAACTCAGAGATTCACTTAGAAGACTGGACTCAATTCTGAAGGTCGCCCAGAAGGAGAGAACAATGTCCTCTTTACCTGTGAGTTGAAAAGGTAGAGCCTTCAAAAATTTCGTGGCCGGGCGCGGTGGCTCAAGCCTGTAATCCCAGCACTTTGGGAGGCCGAGATGGGCGGATCACGAGGTCAGGAGATCAAGACCATCCTGGCTAACACGGTGAAACCCCGTCTCTACTAAGAAATACAAAAAATTAGCCGGGCGCGGTGGCGGGCGCCTGTAGTCCCAGCTACTCGGGAGGCTGAGGCCGGAGAATGGCGTGAACCCGGGAGGCGGAGCTTGCAGTGAGCTGAGATCCGGCCACTGCACTCCAGCCTGGGCTACAGAGCGAGATTCCGTCTCAAAAAAAAAAAAAAAAAAAAAATTTCGTGTCACAGAAACCAAGAAGGAAGTGGGAGATTTTCTGAGAAGAAAATATGAGCATTTCTCCTGTGAATGCTTTACTCAAAGTTAATGATGTGTGGAATAGAAACCCTGAGGCTATGCTATCTGTGACACTTGTGGGGCTTCGGGTGTGGACCCTGGACCAGTGTGACCCTCTATGAGCAGGAGGTGATGTCTGATGAGAGTAAACTCTGCTGAGATGATGTGACTTTAAGTGGGAGGTGGATGACCCCCCAGGATGAGCACGTGTGTGAATGGAGAGTAAGGGAGTGAGTGGGCTTTGTTTCCTGTCTATGATGTGAATATGTGTGTGAGCACAGCCAGACCAGTGCATGAGCATCGTTATGTGCACAGTGAGCAGGTGTGTGTGACTCAGTGAGTGGCATGGCTCTGTGTGACTCTGTGTGTGTGTGTGTGTGTGTGTGTGTGTGTGTGTGTGCTGGGATGTGACTGTGTGTTGAAGTAGGATCATGCATGTGGCTTTCTGCACACGTGAATGTTTCTCCCCACACAGCAGCACCTCTGATGTGAATCCCAGGTGGCTTAACTGGTGGGGATCTTGGGGATTGTGAGTTACCAAGGACTTGTTTCAGGTCACTTGTGAGAACAGAATGTATGGTCAGTAGATGTCTCTTCCCAGTAAGAGTGGGGAAGAGGAATGCAGACTATGGGGGCGATGGTTTCTCAGGTGGGGTCTGCACAGTGACCACTGTTCTTGTCTTCCAGGCTCAGCTGACCTGTCCCCAGTCCATCCAGTTCTTCCCATTGTGGGACAGCAGGGTGTGCAGATACTGGTTTGCTAGGAAAGGACATTAGAGGCCATGGTTTCAGAGACTGAATCACGTAAAGTATCCACTGTAAGCTCCATCTGAACTGAGACTAAACTTGTTCTCCACCCGTGAAAGAACAAGTTAAGTCTCAGTTCAGAAGGAGCTTATGGTGGATATTACTCAATCAAGCAGCTGGGTTCACTGACTCATGGCTATAATCCCACTAATTTTGGAGGCAAAGATGAGAGGATAACTTGAGGCCAGAAGTTTGAGACCTGTTTGGGCATCATAGTGAGACCCTTTCTTTAAAAAACTTTAAATATTCGACTGGCAGAGTGGCAGGCACCTTTCTCCCCAGCTATTCAAGAGGGGGCAGATGTGTGAGGATCACTGCAGCCTAGGAGTTTGAGGTTTCAGTGAACCATGATTGCACCCCTGCATGTCAGCTTGGGCGACAGAGCAAGAACCTATCTCAAAAGTACAGAAAAATCATCTCAACCACTTGTAGTCATCGTAGAAATCAGTCGTTCCCTCCAGTCACATCCCTGACCCACAGGCTTCATTTGTGCAAGTACTGGGGCCGTGCTATCAGCAATGTGTGCCCCTTCTGGGAAGGACGTCCATTTCCCTTGATGATTGCGATGCATTTGCCTCCCACACCCAAGGGTTTCCTGTTCTTTCATCATTTCTCTCTCTTTCAACAAGTGTTGTTTCCCACTGGAGTGAATGTTTACATTCTTACATTTACAAGTCCTATTTTAATTTTCAGAGTTGAGAATGAAGGCAGGTCAGTGTTTCAGGAGGACTCCCCTGTTCTGTTAGGTCACCCCTAAGAGGCCCTACACATGCCAGGGATTAGGGTAACACTTTTACATGTATTAACTCTCTATTACGGAAAACATCCTACAAAGTAGAAATTCCTGATCATTCTCCTTGTCCTAGGGAAAATGGGGATGGAAGAGTTCAAGTAACAAATCTAAGATTGCACTGCTAGTAAAAGGCAGAATGACGACCGGAATCCAGGCATCCTGGCTCCTGAACGCTTATTCTTAACTATGGGTCCACCATATCTTCAGGAATATGGGGCCCTGACTGTGGTAGGCTGAAAGGGGAGAGTCCACAGAGCCTCCCTTTCATCTCTAACCTCCTGCACTATGGGAATATGTTTCAGGAGGGGAGACTGCACCTGACCCTGCACCTCTCACTTACTCTCAATACTCTGGCAGGTGCCATACAAACTGCCTGTGTCTTTGTCTGTTGGTTCCTGCGTGATAATCAAAGGGACACCAATCGACTCTTTTATGTGAGTACTCCATGGTCCAATGGAGGGGTTGGAGAAGAAGGGAGAATATTTGCTGAGGGCTTGACCTTATGGGTAGGTGATGTGGAAATGTCTAGCTGGCAGGATGGAAGCCCCATACAGGTGCCGGTCCTTGGAGTCCCTCCAGCACCAGGCATGAGACCTGTAGCAACTGCATGTAGGCCAGCCACAGGGCCTAGGGAAGGAGGACACTCAGTGGGTTGGGGCTGTGGCTCTTTATCAAGGGGCATCGAATTTTCAGGGAATAAACAAGTCATAGGCCCAGGTCAGCGACTGTGACTCAGTTTTCATCTGGGGATGAGGAGCACAGAATCTCCCTGCTGGGGGCACGAGGAGCTGAAGCATCCCCACAGGGACCTGGCCATCAGTATTATCAGGGAGACATTTTCCCCGGGTAAAGGGGGGAAGGGATTTGTGTGTATGTCTAGTGTGTGTCTGCACAAGGGAGGGACCTGCCCAACATTCTGCATGCTTTGCCCTCAGCAACGACCCACAGCTGCAGGTGGATTTCTACACTGACATGGATGAGGACTCAGATATTGCCTTCCGTTTCCGAGTGCACTTTGGCAATCACGTGGTCATGAACAGGCGTGAATTTGGGATACGGATGTTGGAGGAGACAACAGATTATGTGCCCTTTGAGGATGGCAAACAGTTTGAGCTGTGCGTTACAATGAGTACGAGGTGAGCATCCCAGGAGCTCCCAGCACCCAGACTTTGTGGGTTCCCAAAACAGGAGGCAGCTCTCATTGACCTGGCCTCAGCAGTCCCTCGGCGTCCATCTCCCATAACTACTCCTGCCCCTGGTTTTCATCACAGAACACCCCCTGCTTGCAGTGCCATCCTCAGCTCTATCCCAAATCTGACCAATGTCAAGGTCAGCTCACCTGACATTTCCCCCAAAGTTGAGAATCTCCTCTGTCTTTTCACATAGTGCTCATTTCTACTTATGCCATTATTTAAATTTTCATTTAGTTGAGTGAATACAATATACTTCAGAAAAAAAAAAAAAAGATTTAAAAAAAGTTGTTTAAATCAGTCAAAAATTAAGTCTTTGTCTCATTTTGGGGCCCGAATTCTACTCATAGGAAAAACACTATCAGAGCTCTGCTTTCGTTCAAAGAGGGTTTTTTTGTTTGTTTATTTGTTTGTTTGTTTTCTTGAGACAGAGTCTCATTTTGTCGTCCAGGTTGGAGTGCAGTGGCATGATCTCAGCTCACTGCAACCTCCACCTCCAGGATCCAAACAATAATCTTGACTCAGCCTCCCTAGTAGCTGGGACTACAGGTGCGTGCCAGCACACCTGGCTAATTTTTGTATTTTTAGGGGAGACGGGGGTTTACCACTTTGGCCAGGCTGGTCTTGAACTCCCAACCTCAAGTTATCTGCCCAACTTGGTCTCTCAATATACTGGGATTACAGACTTAAGCCACTGTGCCTAGCCCTTCAGAGGAATTTTTTTGCTTATGGAAGCATATAGATATGTCTATGATTTCATTTGTTTTTAAGCAAATCCTGGTATAAGTTGTTCTACACATTACGCTTCAGGAACTAAGTTGATTTGTTGCCAAAGAATATATCTCGAAGACATTGTCAATCTATGATGCTGCTTCAGATTTTAAAGACTGCATAATATTGCATTAAAAAGTTTACCCAAAATTGTTGAACCTGGCCCTTTTGGGGGCATTAAATTTCTTTCCAGTATTTTGCTCTCACAAATGATGCTGTATTAAGTTTCCTAATCAATCCTTTTGTCATTACCAACCTCCCAATACTTTTACTAGAAGATAATTACAAAAAAATGAAAATACTGGCTTTAAAAATATGTGCATTTCAAATTTGAAAAATTAATACTAATAAGGTGACTTTCTCCATAGCCTCAATATAAAGAATATATCCATACTTCCTGGCTTTCTCTAACGAGTAGACCAAAACATTCACATCTTATTCAGATTCAAGCGAGGGATCTTTTCCTATGCTTAGAAGTTGTTGAAGGTAATATCCTGTTTTACAAGAACTGTTCTCCTTTCATTCTATAAGAACACTGGGTTTACTTCTTTGCCACTAATACGTCAGATGTAGGTTACTCCAAAGAGAAACTGTGCCATCAGTAGTGAAAAGCAATCACAGTTCATGGAACTGAAAAGTATGCATTTCAATGAACATGGCCTAGCACTAACCCTGTGGCAGGTGCTGTGTGAGATGCAGGGTCTCAAGTTCCTGAGACACAGTCCCTGGCAACGGGTAACTTCCAGGTTAGAAGGGAGGCTGAGTAAGCAGAGACTTTGTGACACAGAGTTTAGAACTTCACTAGAGGAATGAGAGGAAACATTAGAAATAAAATCAGCTACTGTCTCAAATAGGCACAAAATGTCATCTGTAAACAGAAGTGTATCTAATACGTTAACTTGCATAACGAGGGGTTTTCTTGGGGAATGTTATTGGTACTAGGGCAGAGTGGAGAGGAGGCTGAAAACTGGTTTGGTGGCATGCTGTCTTTCTGATGCATTTTTCCTCTTGTAGATAAAGGTCAATGGCATACGCATTTATGGCTTTGTCCATCGAATCCCGCCATCATTTGTGAAGATGATGCAAGTGTCCAGAGATGTCTCCCTGACCTCAGTGTGTGTCTGCAATTGAGGGAGATGATCACACTCCCTCATGTGAAGAATCCCTCTTGTTGAAGAATCCCTCTTTCTACCTGACCATGGGATTCCCAGAGCCTGCTAACAGAATAATTCCTCCTCACAATTTCCCCTCCACTTGGTCATTAAAACAGCATGAAAACTCACATGATTTGGTTCTTGCTTTAAGAGGGGGAAAGAGGATGTGGTCATCCCCAAGGGGGACCAGGGCATTCTATGGGAGGCATCAGGAAATCAAAGGGGATAAACCTTCCTGTGACAAAGGGAGTGAGTGACAAGGTCCCTGGAATGTCTGAGAAGACATTAGAAACAGCATCCTTCTATAGCACGTAGTTGACATCAGACAGTCTGAACTAAAACACTTACCCAATCTCAAATGACTCATGGCACTTACATGTTAGGTAGCTGTTTACAGCCACACAGGTGTACGTGGTGGCTTTGGGGGAAATCTGTAACTTGAGGAAAATTATGTAAAATTTCTTAATTTTTTCCATTGTTCTCAGGATGCTTACTGTGTATGAACACTGTGCCTGGCTTTGTGTGGGCTGCTACGAAGGAACTGGAAAAAAAAAGATGACAAGTTTTGCATGTGAAGTTTTCAACCCAAGTAATAGTTTAGAGAATCACTGGAGCCCAGTGATTTCCCTTAAAGAATCCCAATTATTCTTATTTTCAAATATTTGAAGATGGTTTCACTTTATGTGTGGAGAATCCAGGGGTTTCTCTTTGGAAATAAATGGTCATGATTTGAGATCAGAGAACACATAGATTATTATTGGAATAGACACAAGTCATGTACATTGACACAGTGAGCAGACCCTTATTTGCTGCTTTTCCAGCGATGAATTGCAGCACAGAAAACCTCACAACACATATTGGCTAAAAGCAATCATTTATTTTTATCTCTCCCAGCTTTACAGGTTTACTGAACTTAAGTGAGTGGTAAATCATGTGACGGGAGTCACGTTTTCTGAGAGATCTTTGAGGCTGGGATTTCAGAGGATGCTTCACTCATGTCCAACTCAACACTAGGACTGGGTGAACACCTAGAAGCTGGTGAGCTATCTCCTTCACTACCTCACCTTCCCATTCATGACACTGATTTCCTTAAATCACGAGAGTCTCATGGTTCTGGGACTTAATAAATGGTGACTGGCTTTCACCAAAGAAAGCCTTCCAAAAGGCTCATGGAGAAGGTGTATGGCATCATAGGACCTACCTTTGAATGGCAGACAGTGTCACTTCTATGGCTTTACATTGATCAATATGAGTCAAACAGACAGCCCTAATCAGAAGGAGAGGACTCCACAAGCTGTGGTTATTGTGACTGTAGTCATGAGGAGCCATCTTTGGCAACTAGTTCCCCTCACAACTACTTCCTGCATACCAAAAACACTAACCCTGTAAGAAATTTCTGAAGGCATTACAATTATAAAAACAGGCTCAGAGTAAAGTGCAATATCTTATCTGATCAGGATGTGGTGTCTATGATGTGACTACAAATTATCACTTGCAATCTCCCACAACATGTGCACCAAAGGGACACAAAATCTGCTTTATACAAATCAAAGAAGACTGAAAGAGACAGGAAAAATGCAATCAACACATATATTTTAGAGGGGCAAAATAAAATAGACAGCAATCCATATTTTTACTGAAACCAACCAGACACCTATTTTCATTTTCTCCGGGAATGTTTCTCTGTAGCACTTGTCCTCACCCTCCATTCTCAGCTTCTGGAGTTCCTACCAAGATGGTAGAATGACAGCCCTTTTCCCACTACAAGAGCTGTGATTATCTACCGCATAGCATGTATGAAAAACCACTTACAAGAAGAGAAACAATATATCACCTAAAAATCAATGAAACCAGAATGAAGAGAGTCCCACCAAATAGCCTCTTTGTTTGCAAGAACCATCTCAGGTGTCATTTTCTCTCCCCATGTTCATTGCAACAGTTTCTGCAACTCCAGCCTCTCTCATGGGTATGCCTCTCTCCTCACCCCTCATTTAACCTAACATCCAGACACTCTGAGGTGCCAACGCACAGTGAATGACACTCTTCATGCCTTTCTTCCTTGTTCCATTCCAGGATGGAATAAAATTCCCTGCCCTCTCACTGGAAACTCTTGTGTTCTGATGAGGTACACTCTCCTCATTACACCTTCCCTGTCACAGTCTTGATCACTTCTCTTTTTGATAATGGATCATAGACCCTATCACCAGCATGGAATTCATTTCTTGTGGAATTATACAGTTTGTGCTCTGAGAGGATGAAACCTATCCTGGAACCCCTGGCTTCCTGAGCAGAAAATGACTTGGAGTTTATATCTACTTGCTGCTTGCCTGGCATCCATTTTATTTAAATAACCAACAGAGACCTAAATTCCAGCCCTGTTAGGCAAACACACAGTGACTGCCCTTTCTTGAATGATATTCACCAGCTCAGTGCACTTCCTATGGGCCATTCATTACATTCATTTTTATTCAGCTACTACTCTGTGCTCATGGTAGCCAGGAATGATATCTCAGATACAAAGAGATGACATAGAGTCCAGGGCCAACGTTCAAACTAACAATTTTTTAATTGCCTCTGGAAACCTATTCAACATCTTTCTTCATCCTGCTCAATCCAAATTCATGATCTTCTCCCAGCAAATAGGGCATTGCTCAAGAAGGAGAAAGCCATTTCTGAACTCTAAAGCTTCCTCATCTCAAAGATCTTTTGGTCTTCCCAGTTATTGCTAAAGCTCCTAAAGAATAAATATACTCTGTGATAATATTGCCCTTGATGTCCAATTCCCACAGCATTGCTATTCCTCTGGGATGCCATCTGTGGTACTACTAAACATTGGTGTATGTGGGCCTCTATTTGCAAGTGAGGGGCCAAGAAGTTGGAATAAAAGAGAAATTTAAAAATTTTTCCTCAATTTATTTTTACTATTTTTATTTTAAGTTCAAGTGTACATGTGCAAATTTGTTATATAGGTAAATCCCTTGTCATGGGTGTTAGTTGCACAGATTATTTCATCACCCAGGTACTAAACAAAGTACCCAATAGTTATTTTTTCTGCTCTTCTCTCTTTTCCCACCCTCCACTCTCAAGTAGACCCCTGTTTGTGTTGTTCCCTTCTTTGTGTTTATGAGTTCTCATCATTTAGCTCCCACTTATAAGTGAGAACATACAGTATTTTTTTTCTGGCCCTGCATTAGTTTGCTAAGGATAATGGCCTCTAGCTCCACCTATGTTCCCGCAAAAGACATGACCTTGTTCTTTTTATGGCTGCATGGTATTCCATGGTGTATATGTACCACATTTTCTGTATTCAGTCAGTCATTAATGAACATTTAGGTTGATTCCATGTCTTTGCTATTGTGAACAGTGCTGCAGTGAACACTCGTGTGCATGTGTCTTTATGGTAGAATAATTTGTATTCTAATATTTATATGTATTTTTGTTTCAAT
The DNA here is from genome assembly GCF_043159975.1 of Macaca nemestrina. Lineage (NCBI taxonomy): Eukaryota > Metazoa > Chordata > Mammalia > Primates > Cercopithecidae > Macaca > Macaca nemestrina. The sequence continues at coordinate 48,824,301 of NC_092144.1, read as the reverse complement.
AATTTGTGGGATCCAGGTGGTTTTTGATTACATGGTTACATTCTTTAGTGGTGATTTTTGAGACTTTGCTGCACCCATCACCTAAGCAGTGTACACCGTACCCAATATGTAACATTTTATCTGTCACCCCTCCCACCCTTCCTTCGAGTCTCCAAAGTTCATTATATCATTTTAATGCCTTTGCATCCTCATGGTTTAGCTCCCACTTATGAATGAGAACATACAGCATCTGAGTTTTTATTCCTGAGTTGCTTTACTTAGAATAATGACCTCCAGTTGTATCCAACTTGCTGCCATGGCCATTATTTCATTCTGCTTTACAGTTGAGTAGTGTTCCATGGTGCATATTTACCACATGTTCTTTCTCCACTTATTGATCCATGGGTGTATATACATATACACATACACACATATATATACACACACACACATATATGTATATATGTGTGTATATATACACATATATACATAATATACACATATATACATATATGTATGTGTATATATACGTTATATACACATACGTATATATACACATATAAATCCTATATATAGATAGATAGATATCTCACAGTTTCTTTATCCACTCATTGATTGATGGGCATTTGTATTGGTTCCATGATTTTGCTACTATAAATTGTGCCACAATAAACATGCGTGTGCAAGGATCCCATTTGAATATTGACTTCTTTTCCTCTGGGTAGATACCCAGTAGTGGGATTGCTGGATCAAATTGTAGTTCTACTTTTAGTTCTTTAAAGAATCTCCACACCGTTTTCCATAGCAACTATACTTATTTACATTCCCACCATCAGTATAGAAGTGTTCCCTCATCACTGCATCCATGCCAACATCTACTGTTTTTTGTTTGTTTGGTTGGTTGGTTGGTTGGTGGGTGGGTGGGTTGATTGGTTGGTTGTTTATTATGACCATTCTTGCAGGAGTGAGGTGATATCGCATTGTGGTTTTGATTTGCATTTCCATAATGATTAGTGATGCTGAGCATTTTTTCATGTGTTGTTTGGCCATTTGTATATCTTCTCTTGAGAATTCTCTATTCATGTCTTTAGCTCATTTGTCAATGGGATTGTTTGTTTTTTTTTTCCTGCTGATTTGTTTGAGTTCTTTGTATATTCTGGATATTAGTCTTTTGTCGATGCATAGTTTGTAAGTTTTTTTTTCCCACTCTGTGAGTGGTCTGTTTATTCTGCTGATCATTTCTTTTACTGTACAGAAGATTTTTAGTTTAGTTAGGTCTCATTTACTTATCTTTGTTGCATTTGCTTTTGGGTTCTTAGTCATGAATTCTTTGCCTAAGCCAGTGTCTAGAAGAGTTTTTCAAAGGTTATCTTCTTGAATTCGAACGGCTCCACGTCTTAGATTTAAGTCTTTGA